>NC_042622.1:220682112-221044748 GCF_901001135.1 Rhinatrema bivittatum | reverse complement strand
TAGGAACTGGGGAACATTCTGGGGAAGATTGAGTCTATTCTGATGGGATGGGCTCCACCTTAAGCAGAGTGGAACCAGGCTGCTGGCACTACCTTTAAAAAGGAGATAAAGCAGCTTTCAAACTAAGTGAAGGGGGAAAGCCGACAGTCACTAAAAAGCACATGGTTTGGAATGTTGTATCTTTGAAGGATACTAACAAAACAGAGGTTAGGGCATTCCAATAAACAGATTTCTATAAATGCTAAAATAGCCCAGGTGCCTTTAAGTAATGAGCAGACAGAGCAGAAAGATTCCAGATTCCTGACAATTGATGAGCAGGTGGTTAATATAAGCAAAACATATTTGAAATGTCCATTTCTAAATACTAAAAGTCTAAAAAAATAAGATGGGAGCATTAGAATGTATAATACTGAATGAAAAGGTAGAAAGAGAATGAAGCCCTCTACACATCCGTTTGACCAGATCCCAGCTAAATTACTTCTTCTGGTCCCGGAATCCATTGCCAGCTATCTGGCTGAGATTATCAACTGTTCACTCTCACAAGGTATCTACCCAGATGCCCTAAAATTAGCTACGCTTAAGCCCATACTCAAGAAACCAAATCTGGACACTGGTGACCCCAACAATTTCCGTCCTATATCCAACTTGCCTATCATCGCCAAAATTATGGAGAAATTAGTCAACAGACAACTATCAGAGTATCTGGAAGAACACAACATTCTCCACTCTTCACAATACGGCTTCCGCAAATCACGAAGCACAGAAACCCTGCTAGTTGCCCTCACTGACCACCTCAGCATGGGCTTAGATAAAGGGCATTCCTTTCTGCTGGTGCTTCTTGATATATCTGCAGTGTTCGACACAGTAAACCATACAATCCTGCTAAATCGTTTATCAGATATAGGTATAACAGGAATGGCCCTCAGATGGTTCAACTCCTTTCTCAGCAACAGAGGATAAAAAGTCAAAGTGAATAATAAAGAGTCTTCACGTATCAATTCTACTCTTGGAGTTCCCCAGGGCTCCTCCCTTTCACCCACCCTCTTCAACATCTACCTCCTTCCCCTCTGCCATTTGCTCACGAGTTTAAAGCTCAAATTCTACATATTTGCAGACGATGTTCAAATCCTGATCCCTATATCCGAATCCATTACAAAATCACTTAAGTGGTGCGACAACTGCCTACAAGCAATAAATCTCCTCCTCACTGACCTCAACCTGATACTGAACCCCGCCAAGACGGAACTCCTTCTTATTTCACCTGACGACGGTGTCCCCCAACAACAATCCCTCACTAACACTCTAATCACACATGCAAGAGCTCTGGGAGTTATAATTGACAGCCAGCTGAGCTTAAAGAAGTTCACCAATCACACAACAAAAGAGTGCTTCTATAAGTTACAGATACTGAAGAGACTTAAGCCACTACTGTTCTTCCAAGACTTCAGAACAGTACTCCAGACCGAGCTGTTCTCTAAGATTGACTACTGCAATGCTATTCTTCTAGGTCTCCCATCTTCCACCACCAAACCTCTCCAGATGCTCCAAAATGCAGCTGCGAGAATTCTAACAAACACCAACAGGAGAGAGCATATAATGCCTATCCTCAAAGATTTGCATTGGCTCCCTATAAGCTACAGAATTCTTTTCAAATCACTCACCATCCTCCATAAAACTATTCATCACCTGGTCCCGCTTGACCTACAAATCCCACTTAAACTGTACCACTCTTCCAGACCCGTCAGGGAGGCTTACAAGGGATCTCTATATGCCCACTCCTTCAAAGCCGCTCATTTCTCATCTACCAGGGACCGGGCCTTCTCGTTAGCTGGTCCCACCATCTGGAATGCCATACCTCCAGATCTTAGACTGGAACCCTGCCTACAGACTTTCAAAAAAAATCTTAAGACGTGGCTGTTCAGACAAGCCTTCCCCAACCAGGGCTAACAATAGACACATAGCATCAGCCACATCTAGATAAGATCATAACCCTCTTGCACTTACTTCTTCCTCGTTGTAATTAGTTCATGAGTTATCTGTCCCCCTCTATGCTCTTCCTTCCCAGTTACGTACCCCTGTTTTATTGTAACTTTAAACTTCCACTAGTTAGTTATGTTATTTCTTTGTTCCTTGTAAACCGATATATTTTTTCATGAATGTCGGTATATAAAAATGTTAAATAAATAAATAAATGTAATTGGCATCTCAGAGACCTGAATAACAAATGGAACACTGTCATACCAGGATACAAATTATATCGCAATGATAGGATCAAAATGGTGGAGGGGTGGCACTATATGTTGAAGAGGGCATAGAGTCAAACAGGATAAAGGTTCTGCAGGAAACAAAATGCACTGTAGAATTTTTATGGATAGGAATTCCATATGAGTGTTATGGTGTTGATGAATTGGTGAACCCCGGGCCGAGGTGAGAGATGTCTCTGCCCACAGGGAGGAGCCCTGTGGGCCTCACTGTCGGTAGGCGTGCTCTCAGCAACGTAGGACACAGCTGTGAGAGACTTTATTAAGGAGAAAGATAGAACATGACCCGAGGAGCGGGAAATGTAAATAAACACAGTCTTAGTAAATACAGTGGTCAGGATGATGTATATACAAGGGTCCTAGTAATGATCCACAGTGCGGGGTACACCCAGGGATTCCTGTAGGCTGATGCAGATCCGGTAGTGGCCCACAGCGCGGGATATGCCAATGAAGCTGTACTGTAGAAGTCAAGAAGCAGAGGTCGGTATTACAGGAACAAGGCCGTAGACCCAGTATAGGAGATGAAGTATCCTGAGGCACAGATAGCGTAGAGTGAATGGACTGAAGAACGGTTGTGGCCCGAGGAACGGGGTATGCCATGAATTTTCAGTAGAGATGATAGAAGTTGGAGAATGTACTCACTCAAGGAAGTCCCAGTAGATATACCCGAGGAGCGGGACAGGATGTCCCAGGCAGGAGGGCCCTCTGAGGAGCGGATAGCCAAGACATGGAAGAGTCCCCGAGGATCGGGCAACTCTGAGCGTTCAATTGCCCAAAGGAGAATCTGGAACAGATTCTCCTTTGGGCAATTGAACGCTCAATTGCCCGATCCTCGGGCAATTGAGCGAAGATCTAAGTAGAGCGCATTTAACAAACGAAAGAACTCCTTGCTACCTCGTCTTAGCAATGGGCGAGTCTGTATAAGTACACTAGCGGTGTTGACGTCATCGGAAGGGAACGCCCCGAGGTTCCCACCATGACATATTCATAAGAAGGCCCTGCGCGAGCCTAGCTGATGCCGGAAGTAAGATGGCGGTCGGCAGTGCCCATGCTGTCCCGGGGATGCCAGGGAAGTCGGCGTTGGTTGGCGGAGGCCGCCATTCTCCCAATAATTGACGGTGCAGGGAAAAAAGAGGTGAGCATGAGAGGTCGCAGCCATGTGCGACCAGGCAAAACAATGAGAAGGAGAATAGAATAACAGTGGGTGTGTACTACCATTTACCTGGCCAGAACGAACAGACAGCAATAAAATGCTAACAAATTAGTGAGTTAACAAAATTTGCCAACAGTAATGGGTGATTTTAATAACCTCAGTAGTGACTGGGGAAATGTCACATCAGGACATGCTAAGGAGGTAAAATTTTTAGGTGAAATAAATGACTGCTTCATAGAGCAACTGGTACAAGAACTGACAAGAGGGGGAAGTATTTTAGACCTAATCCGTAGTGGAACACATGATTTGGTGAACGAAGTAACTGTGTTGAGGCCATTTGGCAATAGTGATCACAACATGATCAAATTTGAATTGATAACTGGAGGGAGGACACTAAGGAAATCTACTGCAACAGCATTTAACTTTCAAAAAGGAGACTATGATAAAATTAGGAAAAAAATGAAAGGAATAATTGCAAAGTTTAAGAGTTTTCATCGGGCATGAACATTGTTTAAAAATAACGTCTTGGAAGCCTAGACCAAATGTATTCCATGCACTAAAAAAGGTGGAAAGAAGGCCATATAACTGCCGGCATGGTTAAAAGATGAAGTGAAAGAGGCTATTCTAGCCAAAAGAACATCTTTCAAAAAATGGAAAATGGATCAGAATGAAGAAAACAGGAAACAGCATAAGAACCGGCAAGTTAGATACAAAGCATTAATAAGGAAAGCAAAAACAGAACTTGAAAGAACTGTGGAAGCAAACACTCATAATAAAAACTTTTTCAGATTTGAAGCAAAAAGCCAGCAAGGGGGTCAGCTGAAGTATTATATGATCAAGGGGTTAAAGAGGGTACTATAGGAGGACAAGGCCATAGCATAGATATTAAATAACTTCTTTGCTTTCGTCTTTACTGAAGAAGATGTAAGGCAGATACCCATGCCAGAAGTGATATTTAAAGGTGATGATTCAGAGGAACTGAAACAAATCTTAGTGAACCTGGAAGATGTAATAGGGCAAACTGGCAATTAAAGAATAGCAAATCACTTGGACCAGATAGTATACATCTCAGATTGTTGAAGGAACTGAAAAAAATGAAATTACAGACCCATTATTAGTAATCTGTAAACTGAGGGTGGCTAATGTAATGCTAGCTTTTAAAACAGATTCCAGGGATGATCCAGGAAACTACAGACCAGTAAGCCTATAACAGTGCCAGGAAAAATGGTTGAAGCAATTATACAGAACAAAATTACTGAACTTATAGATAGTCATAGTTGAATGGGACAAACCCAACATGGATTTAGCCAAGGGGGAGGTCTTGCTTCACCAATCTGCTACATTTTTTGAAGGCATGAATAAACATGTGGATAAAGCTGAGTTAGTTGATATAATGTATCTGGATTTTCAGAAAGTGTTAGAGTACCTCATTAGGAATTTAAAAAGTCATGGGATAAAAGGCAGTGTTCTATTTTGGATTGAGAACTGGTTAAAAGTAGAAAACAAAGATTAGGGCTAAATGGTAGGTTTTCTCAGTGGAGAAAGGTGAATAGCGGAGTGCCCCGGGATCTGTACTGGGACTACAGCTTTTTAACATATTTATAAATGACCAGAAGATGGGAACAATGAGTGAGGTGATCGGATTTGCTGATGTTACAAAATTATTCAAAGCTGTTAAATCCCAAGAGGGTTGTGAGAAATTGCAAAAGGAACTTGTGAGACTGGAAGACTGGACATGCAAATGGCAGATGACATTTAATGTGGACAGGTGCAAAGAGATGAAGAGCAACCCTAATTAAAGCTACACAATGCAAGGTTCCAGATTGGGAGTCATTACCCGGGAAAAGGATCTAGGCATCATCAAGGATAATATGTTGAAATCCTCAGCTCAGTGTGCGGTGACACCAAGAAAGCAAATAGAATGCTAGGAATTATTAGGAAAGGAATGGAGAATAAAACAGAATATTATAATGCCTCTGTATCGCTCCATAGTGCGACCATATCTTGAATACTGTGTGCAGTTCTGGTCACCGCATCTCAAAAAAGATATAGTGGAATTAGAAAAGGTACAGAGAAGGGTGACCAAAATGATAAAAGGAATGGAACAATTCCCCTATAAGGAAAGACTAAAGAGGTTAGGGCTCTTCAGCATGGAGAAGAGAACTGAGAAGATATATAATAGAAGTCTATAAAATAATGAATGGAGTGGAACGGGTAAAGGCAAATCAGTTGTTTACTCTTTCAAAAAAGTACAAAGACCAGGGGACACACAGTGAAGTTATTAGGTAATACATGTAAGACAAATAGAAAACATTTTTTACTCAACATATAATTAAATTCTGGAATTCATTAGCAGAGAGGAAGTGGTAAAATCTTAGTGGAGCTGGGTTTAAAAATGGTTTGGATAAGTTCCTGGAAGAAAAGTCCAAAAACCATTATTAAGGTGAACTTGGGGAAATCCATTGCTTATTCTTGGGATAAACAGCATTGAATCTATCAACCTTTTGGGATGCTGCCAGGTACTTGTGGCCTGGACTGGCCACTGTTGGAAACAGGATACTGGGCTTGATGGACATTTGGTCTGACCCAGTGTGGCAAATTTTATGTTCTTATCTGAAGACCACAAATTCATTACAAAATTTGGAAGCTATTCTTTCTTTTTAGTGGTCCCCGCAAAGGGATGCGGTATCTAGAGCATCAGTGGCCTGCTGGATTAAGGGGAAGATAGCATCATCTTACATATTAAAAGGGAAACTTGTCCTGGAAGGCCTGAAAGCCTTCCAGGACAAGTTCCCCTTTTGTGCTCCTTTGCGCTTTTGCCTTCCAGACAGCACATAATGGACCTAAGTACAGATGGATGTCGCTGGCAGACATTTGCAAGACAGCAATGTGAGCTTCACTACATTCATTTGCTAAATAATACAGATTGGACCTTCAGGCAAAGGAGGACCCAGTATTCAGAGCATGCGTCCTCAGAGCGGCTTTCACTTCTTCCCACCCAGGATAGTTACCGCTTTGGTACATCTGATATGTCTGGACTGGTCTGGTGGATACTAAGAAAGGTGAGATTAGGCTTTACCTGCTAATTTCTTTTCCTTGAGTCCTGCCTGACCAGTCCAGAGCCCAGCCAGATACAAAAAAGATACATAGAACCACTGTGGTTGCAAAGAAAAAAAAAGCAAAGGAAATAAGGTGGAAGATCAGCTACTAAGGGCGAACATTTCCAGGGCTGAATGAAAGCCCAGAGAAGGAAGAGCAGAGTGTTATGCTCAGTCTTTTTTTTTTTTCCCAAATTGTGGGGTTGACTGTCTCTAAACAAAAAAAAAAAAAGGGAATTTCTTTTCTTTTTTTTCCCTTTAAATTACTTCCAGGGACTCAGGTATTGACTTGGGGAATCATAGGCGCCAGCACCATGGGTGCTTGAGCACCCCTAATATTGTCTTCCCTGTAGATTGGGAGCCGAGAGTTCCATGCTACAGGGGAGCACAGGCAGGAACTCCTTCTGCCTTCCCAGCTACTGCTCCCACGACCCCCTGCAGCGCATTGGCGGACCGTGGAGTATCTGACCAATAGCAGAGAGCAGTGCAAGGCAGACGGGCTTCCTGAGGTGCCCAGGCGATAGGGAAGGCTGCTGATAGAGGGACTAGGGAAAGGGAAAGAGGGGTTGAGACAACGGCTGGGAGTTGGAATGAAGAGGGGAGATAATGCAGGCTGGGAGATGGGAAGATTGGTTATAAAAGGGGATTCTGGCTGGGAGAGAGAATACTGCTGTGAGGGTTTGGGAGAGGAACTGAAAGAAGGAAGTCTGCCTGGGAGAAGAGGAGCTCAGGAACTGAGGGGAAGAGGGACTAGGAGAGGGAAAGGAGTAGAGGCCAGAGAGATCTGGGAGAGGACATGGGCTGTAATAAGAGGAGAAGCTGGGATGAGTGGTTAGGTGAGGGGGAACTTAAAAGAAAGAGAGAGATAAAGAGAATTTGGAAAGTAGCTGAGCTGACAGAGAGGAAAGGGAGCTGATAGGGGAGGTAAACCAAGAGAAGGGCTGTCAGAATGGATCATGATGGAGGAAAGAGGCAAGAAGTGAGCAGAGAGATGGAGGTGAGACAAGATAACGAGCGGCAGAGGATAAAAAGAGAGATGCACATGGAAAAAAAATGATAAAGAAATGAGAGGAAAACAAGAAAATAAGCTTTACAAGAAAAATGAGGTGCCAGAGGAGAAACCGAAAAAGCCAAGTGCAAGCAGAGAGAGAGGATAGATGGGAAATAGTTTTCAAACTTTGGTGAAGATTTCTGTGCTAGCTGGGCGTCATCATGGGTGGGGATAGGTGGTATCTGTCCATTACTTCCAGCCCTACAGTCACTAGAGTAAATAAGATATTTTACTGGACGGATGGGAAAGGGGAAGAGGTTGTAGTGGCACGAGACATCCTAGGTTTCTCATAAAAACTGATAACTCGATTATTGAGAGGGGCTGTGGTCAGGGCTTGAATTGAGGTGTTCCCCTCATTCGCAAAAATAAATAAAACATTCCCTTGTTGTATCCCACAGGAGAAAGCAGTTATCTCTGAGGTTTCCAGATTGAGAGTAGGAAAGGCCACATGCAGCTGTGGCCCTGGAGCTGCTAGGGCTCATGATATGCAGCTGGTAGAGTTTGGCCATTGCAAGCATTGGACTGGAATATGTGAGTCCTGGGAGAAGTGCTACAGGGGGTGGGGAGGCAGGAACAGATCCAGAAAACAAAGTGACTGGACTCAGGGAGCGCAGAACGGGGAGGGGAAGGAGGAGGAGTGGGTGAACCAAGCCTGCAGAGGAGAACAGCTGGCTAAGGATGGACAGGAGGGACCTGCTAGGGAGTAAAGGGATGGGAAGAGGAACTGATAGGGGAACAGAAGAGAAGGACAGGTCATGAGGTGCAGATCAGGCTAAGGGAATGTAGAAAGTGGAAGAGTGGTATTAAACCCCCCAAATATAAAATTCAAAGTTTGTCCATGTAGGAAGGAGAGAATTAAGAGTGCAGAGGGAGGAAGGAAAATGGAGAGAAGAGGAGATTAAGAGAATGAGAGAAAGGGGGTTTGAGAGAGAGTGGTGGTGAGTGAGGGAAGTGGATAGACTGTTGAGAGGAATGGAGCAGGAGGAAGGAGACTGAAGGGGATGAGCTGGGGTTGGGACTTTGAGTGCTTGCTTGGTTTTTGTTTTCATCCACATTACCTGCTTCTCTATGGATATTTAAATAAATATTGGCTAGTCAGTCACATTCATGTTCTGTATTCAATTTTTGTTGAGTTCAGCACCTTCCCAATTAGTTTCAAAAGTTGGCTCCTACGGAGGGAATCCTTTGCTGCACCAGAAAATATGGAGTAACACATCAGGAAAAAGTCTCGCTCTCTGTCTCCATCTACTGGTGGGAAGGATGTTCTCATATGTCTGGACGGATCTGGCTGGATTCAAGGAAAGGAAATTAGCAGAAAAGTCCTAATTTCCCACTAGAATTTCTGAGTATTAAATCTCTACAACCAGGCACCATATACTTCAGCACTTTCTGCAGTTAGCAGGGATTTTACACCTGCATCTACACTTGTTATGGCTGGGGTAGTGGAACCTTGGGCCGGCCATGCGGAATGAAGAAGTAACGTGAAGAAGACTCTGCAGAGATGAGATGGCCGGGAGGCGGTATGGAGCCGGGAAACCAAACAGGGGCTTCGCCACTGGAAGCCCGAGGTCCCCCTGGGAGGAGCCCGTGAGGACCCGGACCGCTGGGACTTAGGAGGGGTCTCCCGGAGCAGAAGGACAGCAGTACGGAGGACGATCCAAAATGAGGGCTGGCAGCAGACAAGGATAATCAGCAGACGAACCAGAATCAGGAACCAGGAAATCAGTCCGAGGGTGAGGCAAGGCTGGGACTGGAGCGGAGGCTGGATCAGGAGTGGAAGCTGGATTAGGAGCAAAGACTAGATCAGGAATTGCAACTGGACGACTCCAGGAATGAACCTCGTTGCAAGGCGATCTTCTGAAGCAGGGCTTGGGTTTAAATACCCTGCAGGCGTCTGGCATCACTCTGGGGGCCGGCCGAGGTTTCCTGCGCCTGCAGCTTTAAAAGCTGCCTCTTTGCGCGCGCGTATGCGGTGGGCAAGGCCATGCCAGAGAACTCGACGGCGTCTCCCTCGTGGAGATGCCGCAGCGGAGAAAGGCCCGTGTAGGCCCGGAACAGCGCCGGAGGGACCGTAGACTGTCGGGGCCGGCGGTGGAGGTAAGAGCCCGGTCGCGGGAGCCGCAACCAGGATCACAACACACTAGTACCTGCAGTTCCTTCAGATCTTCAAAGGGAAATTCCCTTTGAAAATTCCCTTGCAGGTCTCTGGGTACAACGTTCCTGTGGGCCTGCAAGCACTGCCGGGAGTTTGAAAATTACCCTCTGAAAGCTTTGAGTATTATACAGTGGCAATAATATGCTGTATCACTACTGAACCTCTCCAGCGTTACTAGCAGCAAAATGCTCAAAGCGTCTCAATGGAAGACCCTAGGTCACCTCAGAGTTGATGTCTGAACTGTACCGAGCACATTTTAGCACATAGTGATCTCCTTGCCCTGGCCTGAGAAACCTGCAGCTGGAGTCCCTGAGCCCTGTTTGTCCCAAAACACTGTAATGACGACAGAAAAGGATCAAAAGGTCCATCCAATCTGCCCAGCAAGCTTCTTTATGGTGGTAGTATTTGCTGTGCCATGCAAGTTACCCCATCTTTCTCTTAAGGATAACTGCATGCATGCAGTTATCCCCAGGCCTTATGATAACCCATAACAAATTTACTGCTAGCAATACTCGGTGATGAGCCTTCCTGTAAATTCAGACAGTGCTGGTTGACGTGCTTTGCTTATGGATTTGCCAGTAGAAACAGTCCTGGCTTTTTTCCCCTATGTCTGCGTATCAGTTACCCCGGACCGTAAAAGCCTGAATCCAATTCCCCTTTGCCCCACTGTCGAAGCAGAGAGCAATGTTGCAGTTGCATAAAAAGTATCAAGGCTTTTTAGTAAAGGAGAGTAATCCCATGCCTTCTGTTAAAGGTGGTAACTGCCGCTCTATGCAGGTTACCCCCATGGTTATCAGTTTCCCAGACCGTACATGTCAAGGCCCTCGTTGGTTGCTGACTGAATCCAATTCTCCTTTTCTCCTAGGACAAGCAGGATGGTAGTCCTCACATGTGGATGACATCATCTGATGCAGCCCAGCACGGAAAACTTTTGTCAAAGTTTCTAGAAGCTTTGACCGTCACACTGAGCATGCCACTATCCACGGGTCCACGCGAGGTCCCCCTTCAGTCGTTTTCCGCGGTGCAGTTGCCTCGCGGTTCATGGAGCTCTGCTCTTTTTTCTTGTTTTTCTTGCGAGAAAAGTGTCTTTTTTCCCATTTTCCATCATCAGGTCCCCCTTTGCGGTCGGTGCCTCCTTGGCATGGTAGGTTAAAACTCCTGTTTTCCCACTTCTTATAGTCAATTCCCGGCTTTCGCCTCCCAGTGACCGCCGGTCATCAACCGCGCATCGGACGTTCTTCCTATGGAATCCGGCTTTCATCGGTGCCCCCAATGTCCACGGACCATATCTATCATGGATTTGCATGAGGTTTGTATCCTCTGCCTGGGGGTTTCGCACTATGTCTGAGGGTGTCAGCTGTGTGACCAGATGACCCCCAAAGGCCGGCGTGCACGCCTGGATAAGATGGAGAAGCTTTTTGGTTCTAAAAACTCCACTCCATCCACACCCGCGTCAGAGTCATCGACGCTGAGGGGTCGAGGGGAGCCCCTTGATATGCTCCTTCTCACCACTCCTTCAAAGGATCGTGGAAACAGTGACTGATCCTCCCTGATCTCACCGGTTTCTAGGACATCGAGATCCTCCACCTCCTCGGCACCAGGAAAAGACTGGGCCGAGCATCGTGGGAGGTCCCACAAGCATCGACCTCAGTCACTGCCAGCGCATGGCTCCGGCATACCCGGGAGTCTCAGGGTTCCCCACCAATACCAGTGTTGGGCACCGTGCCAACTTGGAGGACAGAGGACGAGCCAGTGACCCCTTGTCCCCCTCACCAGACTTTCAGGAGGAGTTGGACCGCAGGGTGCAGACCACGGTGTTCAGAGCTCTTTGGAGCGTTGAGCCGCCTGCACCACTGGTCCCCATGCCGATGCTGGAGCCTCCACAGTCTATTTTGGCACCTCTGCTCGAGCATTTGGACGTCTTGTTAGGCATCCTACCAATGCAACCAGTGCCCGAGAGCCCTTTGGTACCCCAGCAGCCACCGATGCCCCCCCCCCCTCCCTCAGAAGTGATTCCTATCATCGGATGCGAGGAGGAGGAAGACGCGGCCGGTACCACATTCCAGAGGCCTCAGTTCCCCGAGCCATTACCCGGACCCTCCTGCCACCCGCGGCCCTATGTCCCCCCGATGCCGGGGGAACCATCTATTCCTGTGGTGCTCTCGAAGCCATTGGAGCCCAGGGCTGGGATCCCTCACAGGCCTCACCCATGCCGCACTGGCTTTAGTGACCCTTGGGAAGAGGATTCCTCGGAATCCTCATCCGACTATTTGGACAACCCCCCCTCTCCAAGCCTTCCTCACCCGAGGAAAGGAGTCTGTCTCCCCCCAAGGGACCTTTCCTTCACGGGGTTTGTCAGGGCCATGGCCGTGGCTATACCTTTCCAGCTCCTTACGGAGAAGGAGGCGTGACATAAAATGCTGGAAGTACTTCAGTTTGTCAACGCTCCTAATGAAATCATGGTGGTTCCCATCCACGACATATTTAAGGATCTTCTCCTCCAGATGTGGGAATACCCGATCTCCACATCCCATTAACAGGACGGCGGATGCCACCTATTTGGTGCAGCACGCCATGGGGTTCGAGAAGTGGCACCTCCCCCACCAGTCGGTGGTTGTGGAATCCTCCCTAAAGAAAGCCAGGTGCTCCCATTCCCATGCTTCTGCACCCCCCAGAGGCAAGAACATAGGGAGCTCGATGCCTTGGGCAGAAAGGTCTCCCAGGGCACTATGCTGGTCGCCCGTATTGCCACCTACCAGCTGTGCATGACCCAGTACCAACAAAACCTCTGGAAGCGAGTCTGCCTCAACAACAACAGGAGGCGCTCTCGGCTATCGTCCTGCTGAGTTTAGAGGCTGGCAAACATGAGGTGTGCTCCACCTGCGATGACTTTGAAACGGCGGCCCATGTAGCTACAGTGGGTACCAGCGCCTGTAGGATGGCCTGGCTCAGAGCTTCTGACCTCTGTCCTGAGGTACAGGAGAAGCTAGCTGACCTCCCCTGCACAGGTGACAACCTCTTTGGGGGATAAGGTCCGGGATGCGGTAGCACAATTGAAGGATCACCATGACACCTTTCAACAGCTTTCCACTAGTGCTTTCAACGCCACTTCCTCGGCCAGGAAACCTTCCAGGCCAGGATCCTGGAAGTCCTTCCCCCTCCCCAGCAGTGAGTTCCCAGGCCCCAGCCGGCACCCCAGCAAGCCCTGGCTATGGGCTTTTGACTGACGGCAAGGGAGCGCGGGTCAGTTGAAAGCACCCAGACACCGGATCCCCAGCGGGAGGCAGGCTTATTGGCTTCTCCCATCGCTGGGAGGAGGTCACTTCGGACTGATGGGTCATTTCCATAATCCATCAGGGGTACCTTCTCAACTTCAGACAGCTCCCAGGGACCTCTCCCCCATGTCCATCGAGGGGTTTGTCTGCCCAGCAGGTCATACTTCAAATGGAACATTCCGCCCTCCTCGCAGCAGGCGCAGTAGAACAGATTCCTCGCCCACAGCAGGACTGAGGGTTCTATTCGAGGTATTTCCTAATTTGAAAAGGAACGGCGGCTTATGCCTCATTTTCTACCTCAGGGCACTGAAAAAGGTTTCTCTCAAGAGAAAAGTTCAAGATGGTCTCTCTGGGTACGCTGATTCCCTTCCTCAAAAGAGGAGACTGGCTCTGCTCCCTCGATCTCAAGGAAGCTTACGCTCACATAGCCATTTTCCCCAGCCACAGAAAATACCTCCACTTCATGGTGGGGAAAGCTCATTATCAGTACAAGGTGCTGCCTTTTGGGTTGGCCACAGCCCCTTGCATCTTCACCAAATGCCTAGCTGTGGTGGCTGAGTATCTCAGGCGTCGCACGGTGCATGTCTTCCCATACCTATACGACTGGTTAATCAGGAGCGATTCCCGCGCAGGGGCACTGAGTACTTTAGCCTTGACAGTGCGGACTCTACAAGCCTTGGGGTTCGTGATCAACTACCCAAAGTCTCATCTCTGGCCGTCAGCTGGACCTCATAGGCGCCAGACTGATCACGATGCAGGCAAAGGTTTTTTGACCCCGATTGGGCTCTTGCCCTCACCTCGCTGACGGCCTTTGTCCACAGCAGCTGACAGCCTTTGTCCACAGCAGCTGGCAGGTGAACTGCTCACTTTCCGCTCTCAGCGTACCCAGGTGGCTTCTGTCCATGTTACCCCTCTCGCCCATTTGTGCATGCAGAGGGCTCAATGGAACTTGAGGTCACAATGGTAACAAGCCTCTTAGGATCTGGAGACTTGTGTTGCAGTCACGGAACCTCTTCGGGCATCTCTGTCCTGGTGGGAAAACCTCTGCAAACTGCTCCGCCTCAAGGAATCCTCACTACCGATGCCTGTCCTCATGGCTGGGGAGCCCATGTGGACGGCTTCCACATGCAAGGTCTCTGGACAACTCACGAAGCCCGTTGTCAAATAAACTTTCTGGATCTTCGGGTGATCCGTTACGCCTTATGGGCATTCAGAGACCGGTTGTCGCACAAAGAGGTCCTAATCTGGATAGACAACCAGGTGGCAATGTGATTTATCAACAAACAGGGAGGCACAGGCTCGTTCCTCCTTTGTCACAAGGCGGTGCAGGTGTGGACATGGGCCCTGTTGCATGCGATGTACCTGCCTGGGACTCTGAACATGCTGGTGGACCAGCTGAGTCGCTCCTTCCAGCCACACGAATGGTCCCTCAATCTGGAGGTAGCGGCCGAACTGTTTCATCGGTGGTGTACACCAGATGTGGACCTCTTTGCCTCCCTGCACAATCACAAGGTGAGCAGATTCTGCTCCCTGTTGTCGAGGGACGAGCATCTCGCCTGCGATGCCTTCTCCCTCCACTGGGGGAGAGGTCTGCTGTATGCGTACCCTCCTCTCCCGCTCCTCTTGAAGACCCTCCTGAAGCTTCAGCAGGCTGGGGGGGACCATGATCCTAGTGGTACCCTTTTGGCCCCGACAGGTCTGGTTCCCTCTCCTGTGGGACCCGTCGGTCAGGGCCATCCATTGGGGACCGCACCCGACCTGATCACGCAGAACCAGGTTACCCTGCGCCATTCTAACTTCCGGGAGTTGACCCTAATGGCTTAAATGTTGAGCACTTAGTCCTTCAGCCCTTGGCCCTCTCGGACAGTGTCTCTCAGGTGCTGGTGGCTTCCACCAGGAAGTCCTACAGTTTGAAGTGGAGAAGATTTTCCATCTGGTGTGCGGGGCATGGCTTGGGTCCATTCACATGCCCCCTTCCCCAGCTGTTGGACTACTTGTGGCACCTTTCTGAGTCTGGGCTTCAAACCAGCTCAGTCAGGGTTCATCTTAGCACTATAAGTGCGTACCATCAAGGTGTCGCTGGCACATCCATATTGACCTACTAAAGGCTGCACCACTTTATGAGGAGCCTGCTTCCAGCTGAAGTCCCCTCTTCGGCCTCCTGTTGCGTACTGGGACCTCAACATTGTACTGGTGCAGCTCATGCGTCCTCCCTTTGAGCCGCTGTGTTCCTGTGACCCGAAGTTCCTCACCTGGAAAGTTATATTCCTGGTAGCGATTACCTTGGCTCCTAGAGTCAGTGAGCTTCATACCTTGGTTACGTACCCACCATACACGAGGTTCTTTCACGATTGTGTGGTCTTGCGTACATACCCTAAGTTCCTGCCTAAGGTTGTGACTGATTTCCACCTTAATCGGTCCATCGTTTTACCCACCTTCTTTCCTAGGCCTCATTCCACCCAGGGGAACGGGCTCTTCATACTTTGAACTGCAAGAGGGCCTTGGCTTTCTGTTTAGAACACACAGCCAGCCACTCAGCTCTTTGTATCCTTCGATACCAATAGGCTGGGAATGGCAGTGGGTAAGCAGACTTTATCCTACTAGCTGGCGGATTACATCGCCTTCTGCTATGCGCAAGCAGGCCTTCTGCTGGCCGGCAGAGTTAAAGCTCACTCTGTGTGGGCCATGGCGATGTCGGTGGTTCATCTGTGGGCAGTCACTGTCATCGAAATTTGCCAGGCCACAACGTGGAGTTCTATTCACACATTTGCGGCTCACTACTGTTTGGACAAGGATGGGCGTCAAGACAGTGCTTTTGGTCAATCCGTCCTGCGCAGTCTTTTCCAGACCTGAACCCAATTCTTCCTGCCTTGTGCCCCTGGTGGGAGCAGGCAATCTCCTGCTGACCAACAGAGCCACAGTTATTGTTGTGCCCATTGGCACTTTGTTCGGCACCTGTTGGTCTCACTTGTTCATGGAGACAGCCTGGAGCTTGATATTCACCCACATGTGAGGACTACCATCCTGCTTGTCCTAGGAGAAAGCGCAGTTGCTTACCTGTAACAGGTGTTCTCTTAGGACAGCAGGATGTTAGTCCTCACGAGTCCCGCCCGCCACCCCAAGGGGTTGGGTTCTCCTTCCAGTTTGTTGTTTTATTTTTTTTTGCTTGTATTTTTCTATGTTCCTAGACTGCATGGACGCGCGGCTAGCGACATGCTGGGCATGCTCAGCGTGCCGCTAGAATCTTTGACAAAAGTTTTCCGTGCCGGGCTCCATTGGATGATGTCACCACATGTGAGGATTAACATCCTACTGTCCTAGGAGAACACCTGTTACAGGTAAGCAACTGCGCTTTTCCCTGCATTCGAAGCAGAGAGCAATGTTGCAATTGCATCAAGGCTTGTTGGTTAAGGGTAGTAATCTCCATTCCTTCTGTTAAAAGGTAGTAACTGCTGCACCAGCCAGTTACTCCCATGCTTCTCTTTTCTTCAATTCTGTCCTCCAGCCTTTAGGGATCATCAGTGTTTATCCCATGCCCCTTTGAATTCTTTCACTGTTTTTGCTTTCACCACCTCCTCCGGAAGGGCATTCCAGGCATCCCCCACCCTCTCCGTGAAGAAATATGTCCTGACATTGGTTCTGAGTCGTCCCCACTGCACCAAGTTTTGTACTCACTCCAGGGCAGAACACAGGTCCCTGCCTCGCACCTCCCTGAGAGTTTCAGTGATGAGGGTCCCAGGCCTGACCCCGAGCTGGGGCCTTCTCCTTCAGTCATGCATTTTAGAAGGAACCTCACCTTTCCTTCATTGTTTTTGTTTGAAGAAGCACAGCCAGGGAGAGCTGCTTTGTAATGAATTTGATCTTTGTCCTTTGCTTTTGCTCCGCATCGCTTAGCTCTGAGGCAAAAGACAGCTTCAGCTGTGCTTTGGACTGGGATAATCTGTGACAGAAAAGCTCAAGTGTCCTCCCTCCTCCCCCCCAAAAAAACAACAAACAACATACATCTTATCCCTTTAACTCTCCACATCTGCCCCAACTCCCTGCCCTCTTACTGCTTAACAGATGCCTCTCCCTCCCCGGCTGCCTAATTCTCTGCCCCTCTCTCCCTCACCCACCGTCTTCTCCTTCCCTTCCTCTCCTGCCCCTCCCTCGCTCTGCCTCAATTACCGACACCCCCTCCCCCCACCCCAATCGCACTCCCTTCTGTTAAACAATGAATCTTTTCAACTGGCAAAGGAAGAGAGGCATAAACTTGGTGACCTCCTGCCTCCTCGCCCAGCCCCCCTCTCCCTTCCACCATCTCCGTCTCTTTGTCCCAGGCACAGGGACCCTCCGGGCCAGCAGCAGGATGGTGTTCACCCCTCCCTCACTCGGGAGGCTTTTCAGAAAATCGCCTCCCTGTCCTCGACCTGAGGTCGCTGTAACGGTGTCAATGATTCCGCGCGGCGCCAGCGCTGTGACTTCTGGCAGGCAGAGCCCGTCGGCCTGGGCCTGAGCCTGAGCCGCCGCCATTGAATCCGGGATATAAAGGCAGAGGCCCTGGGAACCGAGGGTGGTGTTCTCGTCTCGCGCGATCTTGGGGCTCCCGGAACGTTCCCCGAGTCGAGGGGTTCCAGTGACCCCTCACCTGGCCAGCAGGAGGTCTGAAACATAATGCATCCCTCACAGCCATCGCCACTCCAGTTTATCCAGTCCTGGGTGGGGGTTTCCCCCTTGTAGCATTTGCGGACTTACGGTCTCCTGCTTTTGCAGGCCATCCTCTCACTTTAAGTTTATTGTTTTCCTTTCAGCCTCTGATAAGGGAAGCTGAGTGGTCTTGCCTTGTTCTATAAAAGGGGCACAAAGGCCACACAAGGGGGCGCTGTGGAGGGCTGGGGAAGTCTGGAGGATTAGCCAGACTCGGGGGTCGAAAACTTCCAGGGGGGCGTCGCAGGCTCGCTGCAACAAGCTGCTCCAATCTGCTTAAATGGGTCTAGGCACCTCACCCCCTGAGCTCCCTGTCTTCCCCGCAAACACCCCTCTCTCCATCCCGCCCACCCATGCTTGCTGCTTGCTCTTGCTTTGAGCACTCAAATCGGAAGATCTGCATGGGGTGGGAGGGGCGCGGAGCCTGGTGTTTAATGATCCCTGTGCTCTTTGTATCTCAGCCATGTACTCAGTGGAAATCACAGTGGAGAAGGACAAAGTCACAGGGGAGACCAAGGTCCTGTCCAGCACCACCCTGCTCCCTCAGGACCTCTCCTTGCAAGGGGTCAAGGTGTACGAGGATGAGCTGAAAGGTAGGGGCAGAAGCCAAGACCCACTCTGTAGTGAGAACGGAAGCTGTTCATTGGGGCCAGCGTATCTCCTGAAATCTCTGCCAGGAGCCATTCTGCAGGAAACTTTCATCTTGAGCCAGAGAGAGAGAATAAGGTCCCTAGGCAATAGTGGGTCCTCACAGCCAGGGAAGATTTAGTGAGAAGCTGGATTATCAATTGCTGAACCATATGAGAAAAGCAAGCTGTCTTTCCCAGGGAATTGGTGTGTGTGTGCATGATTATATGTGTATGTGAGAGAGATTGTGTATGGGGGGGTAGGAGTGTGTGATTATGTGTAGGGATGGGTGTGTGTGATTTAGAGGGGTATATGTATGAGTGTTTGTGATTGTAATTGGCGGGAGTGTGTGTGTGTGTGAGGGAGATGAGAGCGTGTGTGAGTGTTTGATTTGGAACAGTATATGTGTGAGGGGCATAGGGTATGTGTAATTGTGTGCAGGGGGATGGGTGTGTGTGTGTGGGAGATAGTGTGATTGTGTGTAATTGTGTGCAGGGGGAATAGGGGCGTGGGGATGGCTGTGTGTGTGAGGTGGATGGATGTGATTGTGTGGAGGGATAGTGTGTGTTGTATATGGGAGACGAGTATGTGATTGTGTATGGGGGATATGGGTATGTGGGTGTGTTGTTATGTGAGCTTGTGAATATGAACATTCATGTATATATGTCTTGGCTTTCCTGTTTTAACTCAAAGCCTCTTTGTTTTGTTGAGTGTCTGTCCTATTTAGATTGTAAGCTCTGTCTCATTGTACAGCACCGCATACATCCGATATGCGCTATACAAAATGACTAATAACAGAGTTTCTTTTTTTTATTTTCTTTTCTTTTATTTTTTTGCAGTGGTTCACGAGGTCCGTGTAGATGACAGCGTCAAGCACAATGGGGTCCATCTTCTCAGTTCGTCTGAAGTGGAGGATCTCATTCATAAAGCCGACGAGGCGAGTGAAATCGAGAAGGGGGAGGACAAGGGCAAGGGAGACGTGAAAGACTTTAAGAACGACACGCCTTCCAGCCGGAAACAGACGCCAAGGAAGGAGATCACAGGCGTGCAAGCCAAGCCAGCGGAGAGCCCGAAAATTCAGGGCACCCAAGAAGGGGCAGAGCCCAGCAAGGAGCAGCCAGTCACCATGATCTTTATGGGCTACCAGAACGTGGAGGATGAAAATGAAACCAAAAAGGTCCTGGGCCTAGAGGGCACCATCAAAGCTGAGCTGGTGGTGATTGAGGATGCAGATAAAGCCGCAAGTGCGGACAGCAAGGAGCATGCCCCACCCAACGGGAGCACGGCCGAGCCAACCATCCTGGCACAGAAGGAAGGCAAGCCGGCGGCCGGGGAGAAGCCAGAGGCCAACGACAGGGATGCGAAGGGCGGGGAACAGGATCTGGATATGAAGAAACATCGCTGCAAGTGCTGCACGGTGATGTGAGAGTGCTGACACCCACTGTACAGCCAGACCCCACTAATACTCCCCTCCCCCCCCCCCCCCCAACGAGACCTTTTCCCATTCCACAACATGTAAGGTCCACAAACTTCAAATACACGGGATTTTCCTTATGCCAGAAACACACTTTTTTTAAAATAACGGGGATGCCGTGTCTGTAAAGTGTTCAATATCAGCATCACAGCACTGCTGGAGATGGTGGGCTAGGAGCCCAATTCCCTGCAGGAGGTGGCAAACTGGTAGCCCAGTTCCCTGCAGGGCTGGTAGACCATTACACTCCTCTGCTCACTGTTGCATGTTTGGGCTCATGAATCTTTGTTGCAGCGGCTCAGCGGATGTTGAGGACTTCCAGGCCATTCAGTGCCGGCGATGTCTTCGCTTCCAGCTTGTGCGATTTATCCTCTCCTCTGTCTCGTTCTTTCAGTTCAGTTCATTGGATAAATATGAGAGAAGATCTTTTCCTTGTGGTTTTGATCACTCAACGGCTGATGGGACTGTAAGGGAAGACAGAGTGAACGGTGGAAAGAGTTCCCTTATTGCCCACTGAGCTTCACCCTCTCCATTTCTTTTCCGCCTTTTTTTGGAGTAGTGGGGGTGCAGGGGGCGGACGGACTCCGTGACTTAAGCTGCACTCCTACCAGCTCTACATTACCTAAGCCTGGCCCGGTCCCATCTCACCCTGCTGCCAGAGCACCAGGCGTGGGCAGCATCCGTGCAGGCTGGGCCTTCCATTCTCACCGTCCCATGTACTGCTGCTCTCCCCCTTCCCCCCACACCATCCCATGTACTGCTGCTCTCTCTCATTGTTGCTTTCCCCTTTCTCACCAGGAGCCTGGCCCATCCCACTTTCAGGATCCACACGTACCGCTGCTCTAGCCCTTCCCACAATCAGTAGCGCCACGTACGGCGATTGTTTCCCCCCATTCCTACCACCAGCACGGTGCAGCTCAGAGATGTTACTGTGTGCGTAAGGGAGATCTGCATTTTAGGTTTTGACTGCGCAGAGCAAGCCCCCGCTGTTTGACGTCTCTCTCCTAGTTCTGCTGTTGTCTGTCTGTGGTCGCCGGCGTTTATACCTCGGAACTCCTTGCAATGGCTAATGAAGAAGGCTTTGTCCTTGGGCTGACCTCTTCCCATCGTTTTTGGGCACAAGTTCTTCAGAAGGCTTTTGTGACTTTTTTTTTTTCTCCTTAGCTGGACTCACGAGGCCATTGGCTCCTGCAGGCTCCTTTTTCAGAGCAGTGACTAACCTTAGCGTGCCGGAGAGAAATGGGTTTAAGTTTTAGCCAGTAGGGGAAGGTGACGTCTACTTAAAACCTGCACGGAAGGAGCTGAAATTCTTCCCCCAGAAACAAGGGAAATATGTACCAGGAGACCCCTGTATTACCACTGATGGTATCACATCTACCCAGCATCTCCCAATGCAAGTCTATGGGCAAAAATCTCATTCAGATGCTGCCCAGATGGGATCTGTGCACACAACCACCTCTCGTTTGCAAAAGTCCTGAGCTGAGTAAATGACCACTATCTGTGAAGAGGTTCAACCTCTGGCCTTTTTCTCTTGCTGCAGAAAAAGTATTTGGGCCCATTTGAGAGATGTTTGGCTCCAACCCATAGAGATTTCCTCCGGATGATGTTTTGCACACCTCCATATTTTGCAGATTAAGGGCCAGTAAGAGTCTGCAGCCCAACCTTCCCTGCAGATTGCTCTTTCCGCTGGCATCTACCTATGAGCACTGAGCCTGACCCAGGTGTCTGACTAATCTTGAGAGCAGTGCGCAAGCAACATGCCTAATGTATTGTTGCATGTTCTGCTATACATATTCCACTGGCAGAAAATCCATTCCAGGTATACAGAAAATTGAAAATTTTCTCTGGTATTTGGTGTACCTTGCAGTGCTCAGATTAGTGATGGGGGAAGGGTGAGACATTCTCCATGGTATATGAGATCAGTGATTGGAGAAGTGAGTAAGATGCCATCATGGTGTGTGAGGTTAATGATGGAAGGAATTTTGTGAGACTCCATTGCAGTGTATGAGGTCAGCGATGGGAGGAATGAGTGAGACTCCAATGTGGTTTGTGAGGTCAGCAATGGGAGGAATGAGTGAGAATGCAGTGTGTGAGGTCAGCAATGGGAGGAATGAGTGAGAATGCAGTGTGTGAGGTCAGCGATGGGAGGAATGAGTGAGACTCCAGTGTGGTTTGTGAGGTCAGAGATGGGAGGAATGAGTGAGAATGCAGTGTGTGAGGTCAGAGATGGGAGGAATGAGTGAGAATCCAGCATGGTTTGTGAGGTCAGAGATGGGAGGAATGAGTGAGAATCCAGCATGGTTTGTGAGGTCAGAGATGGGAGGAATGAGTAGAATCCAGCATGGTTTGTGAGGTCAGAGACGGGAGGAATGAGTGAGACTCCAGCGCGATCTGTCAGGATAGGGATGTGAGCCCGACAGTGTTTGCACTGCGAATATTACATATTCGGTATGAAAAAAAGAATATTCTGTTTCAAATATTGGTTCTTCGCCATAAATCTGAAAAAAATTAAATAAACAGAGTTGAGTCTGTTAAGAGAAGGCCATTGGAATCCCGGATCACTGGTTTTATTTGGACGCACCAAAATGGGAAATGAGAGTTGCCAAAGTGGTAATCTGGGACCACCAGCCAGGCCAAACCCCGGACTGGGTGGGGGGAGGGGAGACAGTGTTCACTTCTGACGGGGCTTAGCCAGCTACACCTGCCCAGACTTAAGGCGGACAGATCCACAGTATGACATATCTCCAGCTTTCCCTCCCCTCGCACGTCATTTATAGAGGACCCCAAAGCAGGGGAACCAATGGGATCAGTCTCCCCCCTCCCCCCCCCCTGCCTCCTTTCACTAGTGTTATGAAATCACCCCTTGGCTTTTAGTCCTCAGAGATTAAAACTGTATGTCCCCCACCCCCCATCCATCTCCTCGGGCTGTGGGAGACAGGTTCACTCTTGCACCCTTTGGGGTCGGGTACAGCTGTGATGGAACGAGTGAATGGCTTGGTGGCTTACAGAGGTTTCCTGCTGTGACCCGCCGCAGGAGGAGAGAAAGCGGGGGTGGCAGCGCTGGGATTATGACGGAGAGCATGGGAAGGCTGTGTGCACAGTCGTCGAGTCCCACCTGTCCTGTATGTAAAATTGAACACCATTCGTATTTCTCCCTCTGCCCCTTTCTTGCTCTCCTGTGCTGTTTCATTGTGACAAGGCATTTGAAGTTAGGCTCACTGTAATATACCTGAATATGCAAATAAACGGTGTCATTTAATCAGTGAACAGCTGCCTCCTGCCTCTGCTTTTTACCCCACACAGGGTTCGAGTCCCGCTGTCCCTCCTTGTGACCCTGGGCAAGTCACTTTACCCTCCATGGTCTCAGGTACAAACTTAGATTGTGAGCCCTCTGGGGATAGGGAAATACCTACAGTACCTGAATGTGATCCACTTTGAAGTGCTGAAAAAATAAAGTGCGAAAAGCGGAATATAAATCTAAAATAAAAAATAAATAAATGTAAGACAGGGCTTGGGTATTAGCAATCAGTTTGCTAGATTCTCCACAGTGAGAAAAGCTGATGCTATAGTTTCTCTTTAAATAAATACCAAATTAAGATTCTTTTCCAAAGCATCATTTTCTGTTTTATTAAAATAGGATTGGCTAAAACCTCTCCAAGTCGGAGTTTCTGAAATGAATTAAAAGCTGTAAAGCCCAGCTACAGGCAGCAGATACAGAATGTAGGGAGTGGGGAAGCTTCCTAGGCTTGAATCTGAGCAGTCCAGTCCTGGTTTCTTGCATTGCACGTATGGATTTGTATCCCTACAGGTAACTCGGAATGGAAAAAAAGCCGGACTGGATCTACCTGTCTTGCAGAAGGGCAGTCAGCTGGTCACCCCTAGGTCCAGAGACTTTGCCTGGGGAATGCAATGCTGGGATCCTGACTCTTCCTGCCAGGACCAGATATTGGCCTCTTCTGAACTTGTAAGCATCATGGAAGTGATTTTGCCTTGCCTGGCCTGGCCTCCGGAAGCTCTTGAAAGGGAGTCGGCCAGGCAAGCTAAGTGTCATCCTTAGTGAAAGGGGCTGATCTAGGAATTCTGTCCCTCTACTTGCCCAGCCCTCAGCGCCAGTTCTCTAGGCTAAACTGTTGCCCTGTGCGGAGATTGAAACTGAGCAGCTTTACTCTTGCCACCACCCGCAAGCTCACTCTTGCCTTCCATCTCTGACCCCCTCCTCATTCTCACCTTTCATTCCTGCCTCAGCCTTCTTCTCCCCCCCCCCCCCCCCTCCGCTGAGCTGGGGATCCAACCCTTCTAAATGTATTTCCTGCTAATTGGCATCTCTCTGTCTCTCCTGCACTGGAGAGAGAGAGAGAGACACCAGAGGCTGGAAGCGGTATTTAGAAGTGCTGGGACCCCAGCTCTGCTATTGATGAGGGGGGCAGCACTGGTTCCATGGGTCACAGGGAAAGGGGCAGAAGTTGGCAACAATTCTTCTTCGCCCTCTTTTACTCTTAATCTAAATAGCATTTCATAATGTATCACAATAATGCTGAGACAAAACCAATGTGAGTGTTGGAACCCGGTATTCTATAATGCTCCCGCACCACATTCCCATCCTTTCTCTCCATGCTTTGCATTTGATTTCACCACCTTTCTCCCACCAGTCTCACTCTGTAGCAGGGACACCCCGCTCTTGCACCAGTGTAACATGGGCAGACAGGATCATTAGACCCCTCCCTCAGTGAATGACAGACGGGAGATGTCCTTGGCCCCATGCATGTATTAGGAAGAGCATCAGCACTAAATCAGAAATTGACATTGTAGCCAATCTACTCTGGTTTAAGGAATGACGTTCATTCTTGTCATGGTATGTGCAAAAGAAACCCTTTTGGAGATGCTGAGCCCAGAAAATTCAGGGCTCAGCATGCTCTGTTCAAGAAGGTGACTGTGTCTTGCACAGAGGAAACCATAAACAAAGCAAACCAGGGCTAAAGGAAGAGGAAACAATTCCATGAGTCCTGTCATCTGGATCCTATGAGCCATTATGTTGACGCGAGGGTTCTAGGAATATCCTGAGCTCTAGCGCCCTCCCTGGTTGTCCATGTCTTCTTGGCCCCACCTCCAGCACAGCTTCATCGTGTTATGGCAGGGAAGCTCAGGGCCTGGAGAGAGAATGGCTGTAACCTGTTGCTTACACCTAAGATGTGCAACTGCCCATGAGACAGTGGAAAAGAGGAACCCCAGGGCACTATATGCTAACAGGGGCAGGAAGCTAGGATGAAATGGGGCACATCTTTGCACAACACCCACACCTGTCCTGAACACAGCCCTTGCGGGAGTTTTGTCTTTTACTTATCTAGCAGGTGGTGTAAGGGTTTGCTTGAGGTAGGGGCAGAAGCTATCACAGAGGACGTAAGAAAGCAAGAGGTGGAAAAGGCACAGACGGTGTCTGCTTGTGTGTTGTGGATGAATGTCTATCATTCTGTCGCTGCACAGAGCTGGCAGGCTGCAGGGCTCCTCCTGCTCATCCCCTGAACCCTGGAAGTCATTCATTCATTCATTTTCATTTATTGAAACTTAATATTCCACTTGATAAAACATGTTACCCAATCGGCAATCCATTAAAAAGAACAATCATAAATTTCTAATAATAAAATAAATACAACATAAAATAATAAAACCCAAACAATACAGAAATCATCATATTTTAAGACAAAAATAAAAGAATTTAAATAATTCAGACTGGCTCCCCTTAGAGGAACCAGCTGAATGATAGCAGGGAGGGATTTTAAAATATACTCCACCATGGCAAGTCCTTTGTGTCAGTCTGGGACAAAGGGCACAGGTAAGAGCTGACAACAGGGGTCAATCCCACATAACTTCTGCTCTTGTACAAGTTTGTGAAGGGAGGCTGAGGTGCAAAGAATCCTTGTAGCATCCTAGCCCGCTAAGCACAACAGACCCCCACGCTGCTAGAGCCAGATCATAGTAACATAGTATTGTCGGCAGAATATGACCAAATGGTCCATCCAGTCTGCCCAGCAAGCTTCCCATGGCAGCAACTGCCGCTCCATGCAAAGTTACCCCATACCTAATGTTAAGGATAGTAATATTTACAATCAAAACTAAGCAACTGTCAAAACCATAACAAAATTACCGCTAGCAACATTTTTAGGTGGTGAGCAGCCTGCCTGATAATTCAAACAATGGGCTCAGGAGTCAGACCTTTCAGCTGCCCAGTTTGCACAGAGTGGTGGAGGGCACTGGTGGTAGAGAACCATCTTGGGTAAACTGGTGCTCCCCACTCCAGGGGGGGGGAGCTTACAATGTATCTGCTGCATCGGTGGCCTCTGGGCACGGTGACTCCAGCTTTCTGCAGGAACCTCTTCACAACCTGCTCTCCCCACCGAAGCCGCAGTTTGTGGCATTCAGTCTGTCCCTATCAGGTACCAGAGTAGCGAAACCAGATGCCAGCCTTGAAACGCTGCCCTTTCCCCTCTGTCTGAGGGTGGGGCACCTTCCTTTTTCCTCATTAGTAAGGAGCATGTGTGCTGGGGTTTGAACTTTGAAAGACGCCTCATGCACAGGACACACCTGCTGTATCTCTGAGTACGTAGAAGAGACCAGGAACGGGGCCAGCCGCAGAGGTGGTGCCGGTGCCAGGGCACAGTGGGTAAGTGGCAGGAAAGCGGATCAACTAGCAAGGACAGTCCAGTGAGCAGGACAGCTGCGGATCCTTAGGGGGGGTGGGGGGTGGGGGGTGTACAGAACCCTAAGTGTGGAAAGAGATTTTCACCCCTGCGTTCTGAAGTGTCCCAGTCTTTCCTCTCGTCCCAGGGTACGCCCGAAGCATTCTCCCAGGTGAACATGACTCGCCGGGCCACCTCCGTTGCGAGTCTGCTGGCGCGCTTAAGCGGGCTTTAAGCTGCCAGCGCTGCGCGCTCCCTGGGTCCTCTGATGCGCGGATGCTTAGTCCTTGTTGAATTTAAAGTAAAGTGCTGGGAGGCAGAGATGGTGAGAGCAATGAACGCCAGGGTAATGTTCATCACCGAAGAGAGATTCTTGGAATTCCTGCTGTAACCCACGGTCCAAGTGGCTTATCAGCTGTGCACAGCCCGCTGCCTGGCCCATCGCATCGCCCAGCTCATGTCCGTCCTCGGCCCCCGCCCCCTCATTCTAGTGCTCTGCAGCCCAGAGGGAAAACATACTGGGCCTCTGAGAGCACCCTAGGGATCCAGCCAGGCTCCCTCACAGACGACCGGCGCACTCCTTCCACTGGCTCTCTGCTCCTGTGAGTATTTGTGACTTGGGGGTGCGGGGGGGGGGGGGACGGGACCTGCTGTGGGCGTCTTCTTCCATTTCCCGCCGAAAAGAATGGATATCCTGAGGAGAATCCCACTGAGGGACCTGAATAATTGACCGGTCCATTTTACTGTTGTTTCTTTCGCCTCGGTGTCCTGCACCTCTCCCACGCAGTTCTGCGCTCCCCACTCTGCGGGGGGGGGGGGGGGGGTTTGGATTATTGGTATCTACGAGTCACCTGTGGGTTTTCTTGAAAGAGATTCTTGAAAAGCTGAATTTTGGGATTACAAATGGTTGTGTGTGATCCTGTACTGTCACTAAGTACTTGGGGTAATTTTGGTACGTGTCTAAGAAGCGCTTAAGTAGATACATTTTATTAATTATTATTTTTATTATATGTAAATATAAGCATTAGACACTCTGGGGGGGACGGGACCATTGCTCTAACCTGCCCCAAAATACTAGCTTTCCATTTGTAACCTTGGTTCGTTAGGAAGAGAGACTTGCCAGATAATTATTCTGCTGACTCTGTGTGTGTGTGTATGTGTGTGTGTGTGCATGCGTGCACCCCCATTCCCCTAACTTTTGAACGGCTGGACCTGGCTCAGCCATACATGGAGTGGGGCTAGGTTGTGGTGGAGATATCAGACAGCTTTTCAAACCTGGTGAGTGCTTTCAGGGGGAGCAGGCGGGTTAGAAAGTTGGGAATTCTGCCACAGGCAATGCACTGGGACCTGAATGGACAACAGACAGATTGTTGCTCCTTCTTGCTTACTTGCGTTCCAGTGTTATGTGGTAGTGTAGGTCATGGTATATACATACACTATAGAGAATTTGGTTTTGAAAGGGAGAGTAATTCTGTAGCTGTTCAGGAAAGGTTCTGTCCAACTTTGTAAAGTTTTCTCATTAATTAATTTAATGAACTTTGGTCTGAACTTCTGATAAGAGGCGAAGGCAGAGTGCTAGAGTCCTCCCTGGTGACGACATTGTTTGTTCACCATCGGACTGGAAGCTTGTACGCACAGCACGCCGGGTTATGGGGAGAGCTGGAATGATTTACATTATCGGATACTTGCCCACAATCAAGTGCTGTGAAATTTCAACAAGTCTGGAAGGATCTGTGGGATCCAACTGACTCTCGTCTCTGCTTTCCGTCGCGTTTTTCCTTTTTCACTGTACACATGAACACTGTGGGACCTTATCCGGGCCTTTAGGGTGCTTTGGGATAAAGTATGTAAGACAGATACTGTGCATTATAGATTCTTCCCTCTCTCGTGTTCTGCTAGTTTGCTCACCCTCTTGCCCAGTCTCTGAAATGTTTCAAGAAATAAAAAATAATTGTGCAATTTCTATTACTCCTTTCAAACCGGAGGCGTCCCAAGGTACCTCTCATGGCACACTGGGGCTCTGCTTGCTCCCACCAGCACCATTCAGGCCGATACAGTACTGAATAAGGGCTAGCTTTACCTCTTATTCAGTAAGGGGTAACAGCGCGTCGAAAACGCGCGTCCAACCCCCCCGAAACTAATAGCGCTCGCAACATGCAAATGCATGTTGATGGCCCTATTAGTTATTCCCGCGCGATTCAGTAAGTAAAATGTGCAGCCAAGCCCAAAGGCTGGCGTTAATTTCTGCCGGCGCCGGGGAAGTGCTTTTCTGTGCCCCCTCCGACTTAATATCATGGCGATATTAAATTGGAGGTCCCAAAAGTTAAAAATAATCAAAAAGTAAAAAAAAAAAAAAAAAAGTAAAATTGGCCCGCGGCTCGCGGGTTGAAAACCGGATGCTCAATTTTGCTGGCTTCCGGTTTCCGAACCCGTGGCTGTCAGCGGGTTTGAGAACTGACGCCGGCAAAATTGAGGGTCGGCTGTCAAACCCGCTGACAGCCGCCATTCCTGTCCAAAAAGAGGTGCTAGGGATGCGCTAGTGTCCCTAGCTCCTCTTTTTACCACAGGCCCTAATTTGAATAATTTTATTTACTGAATCGCGCGCACAGGAGAGTGGCCTATGTGCGCGCCGGGAGAGCGGGCACTCGCCCACTCTCCCATGATTTTTACTATATCGGCCTGGGATTCCTAGGTACTTTTCTGTCACCACTGTTTGGGTATGTGGCAAGCATGGACACTTTCCAACAACCAACCAAAGCATTCTCTCAGATAGGGAAAATCTTGACGCTCCTGTGGTATTGCAATCTAAACTTTTTTACTTTGGATTTGATAATTCACAATTTAGCAGGTTAGAAGCCTCTCTTTCTCTCTGTGCCTAAATACGTATGAGATCACTCTGTCTCTCATATTCAAATACAAGAAACTTTCTTGACCTGACAATTTGTACATGTGTTGCCAAAATAATATATAAAGTGTCTGTGTAGATAAGAGGCCACACTCTCTCTCTTTGTTCCTGCACAGGTAAGTAGGGTCACCAATTCACCTCACATCAACTGAACACTATGATCCAGGCTTGGTTTTGCCCCATTGCATGCAGGGAGTTGTAGTTCTGATTATCTAAAAGAACTCAATGGGACAATCATAACTACAATTCTATGAATGCACCGGGGCAAAACCTGTCCTGGATCAGCTTGTCTGGTCGAGCTCAGCTGAACTGGCAGCCCTACAGGTAAAAAGTTGTTGTCTCCCCTAGTACCTGTGTAGCTAAAAGACCATTCTCTTTACCTACGTAAGAGTCCTCTCTCTCTCTCTGTGTCTGTGCAGGTGAGAAGCCCTGATTAGCCTGCTAAAGTTCACTTTAAAAGCTAAAAGTACTACAACTGGTCTGCAGCAAGAATCTTAAAAAATTCTCACAAGTCTCCCAAGGATGATGCAGCAGCTTTGAATAAGATAATTTAATAGATAGGGATGTCACGTATGCAGGCAGAGGGGGAAGGGTGAAACACTATCTGTGAGAGATGTGAAGGTACAGGGCTTTAGATCAAGACCTGCTCTTTGTTTCGATTCAGGTTAATGTTCTCCTTTTTATGAGCAATGAAACTAATTATGAACCCCACCCTCCATTTCCTGCATACTAACATCCAGAGCATAACTTTATTATCAGTGGAAGAGAAAACCCATGGGCTATCTGACCTATAGGGATCCTGGGGAAGGCAGGGAAGGAAAGGCGCTCTGAATTTTGTCATGGGGAATGCAGATGATCCCTGTCCTCAAAATTCTACAAACGCTTCCCTATGGGTGCTGACCTCCCTGTGTGTGTGCCCATAAGCAATACCAGGCACTGGGCAATCAAACAGGAACTGATGTCATAATAGGAAAATGCTTCTTTAGGACTAAGGCTCACATATTATGACATCACTTCCTGTCTGTGGATTCTATGTGGTAGTGGGAGAGACCAGTAATGTGGACATGGACAGTTTTACACTGTTCTTAATAAAAACTGATTTGCCCTTTCTGTGTTTTCTTTTCCATTTATGGCCTTTCTGCACAACTGCAATCTGTAACATGACATTATTCCCACAAGCAGCATTGACGCTGGGTTGTGTTAAATTACCACAATCCTGGCAACAAAACATGGGGAGACATTTGCAAATAATGCATTTTTGTGCATTGCTGCTCTTTGGTGTTATCTGCATAGCAGACAAGGAACCCCTAATAAGTGTTGTTTACAATATGTATACTAGGGAATGCCTTATGCACTTGACCATGTCTATCCATATTGGTTTTTAACTTACAAGCATAAATTTCCTGTCAATTAAAAGCTGCATTGTAACACAAAATTACTTCCTCTTCATCCTGCCAGACCAGTCCAGTCAAGTGGATTATACTTTTGTACCAGCAGGTAGAGGCAGAGAACAACTTCCTTTCCCAACATCATCTGAGCCTATATTTTCTGGGATAGCAGGATAACTTGCCAGTAGTTCTTGGGGCAATGTCAGTGTTGCGTTCGTGGACCCTTGTGCAAGGCAGGATTGGTGCAACCTGCAAGGAGGAGCCCTTCAGGTTCTCACCATTGGCAGGACCCAGACAAGGCAGAGACCCAGCGGGAACTTCGCCTACACCAGCTCTCATTCCCCGCAGGTTGAGCCTTTGGGTGCCGGGCCAGCAGGACTTAGGTGGTGTTTCTGCTGATGGCAGAAGGGGAGGTCCTAAGGTTGCTTGGATCATAGGCAAGTCCAAGGTCTGGATAAAGGTCAGAGACAGGTAGCAGTCAGACGTATCTAGGATCAAGCAGAGGTCAAAACCAGGGAATACTTCCAAGAGGAGAGGAGGTACAGATAGGCGGGGTGATGAGGAAGAAGCTGAAGGACTGGACAAGGATTGTGGAGATGAAGCTCTGAAGACAATGTTGCTGGAACTGAAGCCAGGATGCTGGTGGCAACATGCTCTACTGGGTGTGCATATGCCCAGCCCTCCCCTTTAAATAGGGGAACGCTGGGCACGTGCACACCCAAGGAAAGGAGCATCAAGATGGCTCGGCAGCGTCCTGTGACAGAGTGAGGTGTCCAGGCACGCGGTGGCTGGAGTCTGCAGGCCAGGTCGGAAGAGAAGTGGTCCGAGCAGGGAGGTGAGCACAGAGGTTTGCGGGGCCAGCCCGCGGACCTCCAAACGCAACAGTTGGTTTCCCAGGGAAAGGAAAGTGAGCTGAGGATAGCTGTTCTTCCTCTCTGAAAAGAAAAAAAAAAGGGGGAGAGAAAATCCATTTCCTATTTAGGCCTGTTTGAAGGACTGTGAACCGTGATCCACACAGTGCTGGACACACGTCAGGCGTGAGAGAAGCGCCGAGAGAGTGAAAGAATTTACTGCTACATCTTCCTTTCTCCCTTCTCCCTTTCCAGCCCCCCCCCACCCGGCCCATGGAGAGAGGTAGGAAGCGCCTATAGTGCAGCGATAGGAAGCAGAGTGCCACAGCAGGCCCTTTCTGCATCAAATGTCTTTCGCCCGAAACCCCAGTGGAAAAACAGGTATGCAGGGGCATGCAGGAAGCAAGCGGGCCCAGCTAACGCCGCTGATGCGAGAGCACCTGGGGAAGAGCCAACACCGGCAGGGAGGAAAGCTTGAGAAAAGAATGTCAGCCGGGAGGCCAGCTCAGGGAAGGAAGCAGGCTCAGGGAAGACCTGCAGGGACATGGGGTTTTCAGCATCATTTATTCTCCTTATCCATAAGGCTTGCAGAGAAATTAGAAGGGACACTGGAACAGGTAATAGAGGACCCAGGTCTCCCCCAGGCGCCTCTAGAGAGGGCGAGGCAGAGCCTAAAAGGCCCAGACTGGGGGTAGAAAGACAGAGTCGGATGCCACACTTAGGGGGTCTGTCGCAGAGAAGAGCTGCGCACCCTCATTGTTAAAGTGGAACAAGCCTTAGATCTAGCAGACGACCGGAAGGAGGGAAAGAAGTCTTGGGGGGGGGGGGGGGGGGGGGGGCTTCTGATCCTGCCGGGTATTAAGCAGCCTGCGTTCAGTCATAAAGGATATGATTATGGCAGAGTGGGATACCCCAGATGCAGCCTTAAAGGCTAGGCATGTAGAGGGTCATGTTCAGTAGGCCGGGTAGTGGACAAGGTGTCCAGCTAGAGTTAGCCAGATATAACTCGACCTGCATGTTCAGCGGGAGAAATGTCCCACGGACTATGCTTGCTTAAAGTTATCCAGCCGCGGGTAGCCGGATAACTTAAAAACCTAACCAGCTGTGCTTGAATAAAGCCGATTAGGTTTTTAAGCTGTCCGGCCTTATGTGTCCAGATAACTAGCCACTTAACCGGATATCTCTTAGAACACCTACATTCAAAACCTCCTTTAGTAAAAGAGCCTTTTCCACCGCAGGCCCCAAACAGTGGAACCTGCTCCCACCGGACCTTAGGCTTGAACAATGCCCAATTACATTCAAGAAGAGACTAAAGACGCTACTATTCAGACAAGCCTTCCCAGAACACGCGTCCTTGCCTCATCCTCCACGGACCTTCTCTTCCTAAGCTCAGATGCCTAAGCACTTTTTCTTCCGCTGACTAAGCTATTTAATATATGTATATTAGTTTCATTAAATCTATGGTAACCCTCCGCTACCCTCCCCCCCCCCCCCCCCCCCCCCCCACCTTCCAACCCCCTCCCTCGGAATACCTTGTTACCCCTAAAAGCCAACTCTTATCAGTTCTTACCAGTTTAGGACACGTTACTCCCCATGCTTAAGCTGTATCCAAGTTTTTCTCTCCCCCTGCTCTATGTAAGACAACTTTGTCACTGTTTTTTATGGTTGCAATGTAAACCGGAGTGATAATTAATTCTGTTATTTGAACTTCGGTATAGAAAAGCTCTAAATAAATAAATAAATATCTTCACAGACGTCCGGCTAAGTAGCGCCGTCAGAATTAAAAAAAGAAAAAAAAAAGAAAGGAAAGGAAAAAAAGGTCTTGCATCCCAAATCTCTGCCTTCTCCAATTTAAATAACAAAGGGCCTTCTGTGGCTCTCCCCAGTTTTCTCCACCCAACCCCCAAACATCTCCCATATTACTTAAAATATCAGGGTCTGAAGATCGGAACCCCCCCCCCATGAGCCCCCCTTCCCTGTTTCCATTAATACGTTAACAATCTTTCCCCCCTCAGAACCTTCCCCCAGTCCCCATGGGCCCAGCACAACCCCCCTCCCTCCCCTTGGACCCCCCACCAACCCTGCCAGGAGCAGGGTCTTAACCCCCCCCAGCTCCCGGCGACTCAGCCAGCACTGGAAGCCTAAACTATGCTCGGTGTTGGCTTCCAGAACTAGAAGTGCTGCACAAGGCTGGATAACTTTAGATCTGCTGTGAAAGACACCTACAGCTGTCCGGCTAACTTAGCTAGAGAGCATGGAAAATCGGCCCAAGGGAGCCGGATAACTTCACTCTTCCCCGAAATGCCACCGGAACGCCTCTTTTATATACGGCTAGATTTTAGCCTCATAAGGAACTGAATTTATAAAATCTTGCCATTTAGATGAACTAAGCTCTCCGTCTAAATGGCTTTTCAATATTGACCTTATAATGACCAAGTTGTACCTCTGTAGCAGGCAGAGACAGAACAATTCTTTAAAGTGCTTTAAGGTAGGCACCCCCAGTAGCCACAGTAGCAGAGAAAACAACCATTCTGCTTGAAAGAGACTTAGCCCTCAAAGATTGGCAGGACTGTCAGCTCGAATGATTAAAGAGGTCCTTTGAAATTGCTAGTCTCTGCTTGCCAGCAGCAGTTTGTCGGGGATATGTAGCCAGGGCATTGGTAAGTTAGCTACAGCAGAAGCGGGCGTTCAGAATGGAAACAGAGGACCCCAAGGAAGCCATCAAGTTGGAGTCAGGGGCAGCCTTTGTAGATGATAAACCCTGTGTGATCTAATCAGAATCTCGTCAAAGCGGATGGCAACAGTAGTCGTGGCGAAGAGATTTTGATGGCTGACACATTGGCTGGCAGATTAACCGTCTAAAATTAGGCTAAGCAGGATTCCCTTTAAGGGACGCCTGATGTTCAGTGATGAGCTAGAAAAACTGGTGAAGAATCTGAGCGAGTCAAAGCCCCAGAGGCTGCCGGAGGACTGAGTCAGGGGCACTATGAAATCCTTTAAAGGATAGTCTAAGGAGCCTAGACAGTACAGGACAAGTAGAGTTCTGAAACCACAAGGAGGAAGAGGAGTGAAACCAACATTTTGGGATACCCAGAAGGGTTTCAAGACAGAAGCTCCCGAAGCTCAGGGGGGCATAGAGGGATGAAATGAAAGTTCAAGGGACCCCTCTTCACTTTCCCCAGTGGGCGGTCAGCTGGCAGATTTTTACAAGGAGGGGACCAGTATTACCAATGACAAATGGGTCCTAGAAATTATCCAAAAGGGCTATGTTCCCATAATAGAGGCATGCATAATATTACCATGCAGAGCCCCAATAAAGAAAGAAGCCATTCAAGCAACCGTAACCCGATTGCTTGCCTTAGAAGCAAAAGTCCCAGTTCTCGAAATAGAAATTGGAGATGGATGCTATTCCATTTACTTTGTAATACCAAAGAAGGAGGGGACGTTTTGCCCTGTATTAGGCTTGAAGAGGGTCTACAGAAACATGAGAATAGCACGTGTCAGGATGGAGATGATGACCTATAATGAGGGTAATCCAAAAAGGATTTAATGGAGTTCATACTTGCATATCCCCATCAGGAAGATACAGGAGAATGTCCTAAGGTTTGCAGTCCTAGGGAGCCATTATATATATATTCAAGGTCATTATATATATATTCAAGGTCATGCTCTTTGGTCTGGCCCCAGCACCTTGTACCAAGGTAATGACAGTAGTGGTGACGGTACTAAGAAAATAAGGCATTCTGGTCCATCCGTATTTAGACAACTGGGTCAAGACAAAACAAGAGAGCAAACTGTCCACTTGAAGAGTTAAACAACTCTTGGAGTCATTGGGCTAGACCCTAAAAGAAGCCAAGAGCCAGATGTAGCCTTTGTAGTCCCTGGCCTATCTAGGAATGTGCTTTGACACAGGGACAAGGAAGGTCTTTATTTATTTATTTACTTATTTATTTACTTAATTTTCTATACCGATGTTGGTATTTACCTTCACACCGGTTTACAATGTTTTTATAACTAAAAATCATAAAAATACAATAAAAATTTAAACCAATCAAACAAGTAAATGTAAGTATAAAGCACTCTTAAAATTATGTAAATGAATCAAATCATAAAATAAATGTTAGGAATTAGAAGAATTAATAATCACATTAAAACACAGCCATTAACATAAAAATAATTAAAAGAAAGCATCAAAATATAAAAATATGAGAATTACTGGCTGACTTCTAATTGGAATGCTTGTTCAAAAAGCCACGTTTTTAGTGCTTTCTTAAACGCTTTTAAATCTTTCTGGAGCCTTAATTCTACGGGTAACATATTCCACAAACCTGGACCGGCTAATGAAACAGCTCTCTCCCTAACAGAGGTAAGTTTAGCAGTGGCAATAGAGGGAATTGTAAGAAGACCTTTACCTGCTGAGCGCAGGTTTTGTTGTGGAGTGTGTATGCGTATAACTGCATTCAGTCCATGTGTTCTGCATAGATTGCTTTGTGTATCAGGCATAAGGTTTTAAATTTAATTCTGTACTCGACTGGTAGCCAATGTAATGCTAAAAGAACAGGGGTAATGTGATCTCTTTTATTAGTACCAGAGAGGAGCCTAGCGGCGGAATTCTGTAAAACTTGCAATGGTCTAAGTGATGACTGTGGGAGACCAACCAATAAGGAATTGCAATAGTCTATATTAGTGAATAACAAAGCTTGAAGAGCAGTTCTAAATTCATCATGATTCAACAAAGGTTTTAGGCATCTAAGAATTAACAATGTATGATATCCCTCCTTATCTTTATGGAAATGTGTTCTTTTTAATGTGAATTCAGGATAAAGCCAAACGCCTAAGTCTCTAATTTTGTTCCCTAAGGGGCGGATTTTCATACTCCGCGAATAGGCCTACTTTTGTTTGCGCTCCAGGCGCAAACAAAAGTACGCTGGATTTTAGTAGATACGCGCGGAGCCGCGCGTATCTGCTAAAAACCTGGATCGGCGCGCGCAAGGCTATCGATTTTGTATAGCCGGTGCGCGCCGAGCCGCGCAGCCTACCCCCGTTCCCTCCGATCGGAGCGGCCTCGGAGGGAACTTCCTTTTGCCCTCCCCTCACCTTCCCCTCCCTTCCCCTACCTAACCCACCCACCCGGCCCTGTCTAAGCCCCCCCCTTACCTTTGTTGGGGGATTTACGCCTCCCGGAGGGAGGCGTAAATCCCCGCGCGCCAGCGGGCCTCTTGCGCGCCGGGACGCGACCTGGGGGCGGGTACGGAGGGTGTGGCCACGCCCCCGGACCGCCCCGGGCCGTAGCCACGCCCCCGTACCCGCCCCCAAAACGCTCCTGACACGCCCCGAAAACACTGCGCGGTTCGGGCCCGCCCCCCGACACGCACCCCGACACGCCCCCTCCGAAAACCCCGGGACTTACGCGAGTCCCGGGGCTCTGCGCGCGCCCGGATTTGGGCGGATTTAGGTGAGCAGGGCTCTGAAAATCTGCCCCTAAGGGAATAGTAACGTTTTCCATATTGAAAACTTTGCATTGGTTGGATGGAGTTAGTTTACGTTCTAACAACATAATTTCAGTTTTTTCACAATTGAGACTAAGTTTCATTTGTTTTAGCAATTGTCTTACAATATTTAGTTAAAAATTGGTAATTTTAAAAGTTTTTTCGATGGAGTCATTTATTGGTATAATGATTTGAATATCATCTGCATAAATATATTAAATAAGCTGCAGACCCAAAGGTAGTAGACAAAGAGGCAACATCTATATTGAACAAAGTAGCCGATAGGGCAGAACCCTGGGGTACTCCTGTTTCAAATGGATATATTTTAGAGTATGAATTATTGATGAAAACTTGATATGATCTATTAGTTAGATATGAGGAGAACCATTCTAATGTTTTGTGCTTAAGACCAATTTCTGAGAGTCTGTTTAGCAAGATGTTATGGTTAATTGTGTCATGAGCTGCTGACAAGTCGAGAAGAATTAATAGATAACGTTGTCCTTGATCAAAACCTTTTAAAATTGTATCAGATAAAGATAAAAGAAGAGTTTCAATGCTAAAAATTTTTCGAAATCCGAACTGTGTTGTTTTAATACCACTTTTTCAATTACTTTAGCTATAAATGAAAGATTGGAAATTGGCCGATAGTTAATCAGGACCGCTGGTGTTATGGAGTCTCAGTTTAGTGGACCCTTGGGCCGGCCTGCAGGAGACTGGGAAAGGTGTACAATGTCTCTGGTATGCTGCAGGTCGGGAGGCAGATGTTCAGGCAGGACGTAGAAGTGCTCTTCACCCTGGAAACTGGTGCTCCCCCGGGAGGAGCCCGTAGGAGCCCAGCCGCTGGGAGTTAGGTGGTTTCACCCTAGGAAGCCAAAGTCCCCCTGGGATGACCCCGCAAGGGCCCGGCCGCTGGGACTTAGGCAGGTTGATGATCAGGACTGAGAACTGGAACCAGATTAGAGCAGTAGACAGGAACTGTAGCAGGACTCGGGTACTGGAACCAGGCAGGAACTGTAGCAGGACTCAGGTACTGGAACCAGGCAGGAACTGTAGCAAGACTTGGGTACTGGAACCAGGCAGGAACTGTAGCAGGACTCGGGTACTGGAACCAGGCAGAAATTGTAGCTAGCAAGCAGGAGCCAAGCAGGCACTGCAGCTGGCAAGCAGGAATGGAGCGAGTTCCAAATGCAGCTCACTCTGGGGCACGGAGCAACAGGGAACCGGATGGTAGGCCCGTTGCAAGGCAAAGCCAGAATGAAGTTGAAGTCCTTTTATAGGGCTGCAGACCAGCGACTCCCTGGGGGGAGTTTGGCAGGCCCACACCTAGCTGGCCCTATAACTACGGAGAAGTGCTGCGGGCCAGCCCCTAGGGAGAAGGGCGTAGCTCAAACCAGGAAGTTCATGCAAACACAAGCAGCCTCGGGCAGGCCCCAAGGACATCGAGGCCTCCCAGGCCCTGGAGTAAATCCTGGATAGTTCGCAGGCGAGACCCTGGTTCCGGAGCGGCCTCCAGGTAGAGGTAAGGAGCCTCCCGTAGCACCGCTACAGGAGGGTTCATAACAGCTGGGTCGAAATTATTCTTTTTAAGAATAGGTTTAATGATAACCTGATTAAGTTGGTCAGGCAAGATACCTTCATGCATAGATTTATTAGTTATATCAGCTATATAAGGAGCTATTAGCGTAGATATTTGTTTTAGAGTCAGAATGGGAATTGAATCATTTGGATGATTGGCAGGGTTAAGATTGTTAATTAATATTTCAATTTCATTTGAAGAGACTTTCTCAAAGCAAGGCCAGTCTGTATCTTTTGGTATTAATTTGATTTCCTGAGTAGGTGTATTGTCGAGTTCAGTTTTTATTTTATCTATTTTGCTTTTAAAGAATATCGCCAATTGTTGGCTAAGCTCTTTATTATTCATATTAGTTGCAACTGATGAATCATTTGTTAACTGTTTAACGATCTGAAAAAGTGTTTTTGGACCTTTTGCATAACTAATGATTATCTTGCTGTAATAATCTTTTTTTGTTCTATTAATTAAGTTTTTATAAAAAGCTAAATGTTTTCTATAAGATGTTAATGATTCTAACGTTTTCTTCGTTCTCCAGATTCTTTCTTTTTTAAGGAAACTAAATTTAGTTTCTTTTAACTCATTATTAAACCAAGGATTAGATTATTTGTTTTTATTTGAAATAACCTTGGTTTTCTCCGGTTAATCTTATTTGCGGTTTCAGTGGTAATTTTATTCCATTCACCAAGGGTGTTATTACAATCTAAGTTATGAATTCCAACTAGTTGATTCTCTAATTCTTTCTGTAGTTCGTCTATTATAAAAGGAGGTCGAAAAGAGAATGTTTTCTCTTCCATAGTTTCATTCTTAATTTCATTCTCAAATATAACATCTGCTTGTAATAATGAGTGGTCAGACCAAGGTACCTGTTGATATTTTATCGTAGAATTATACAAAAAGGCTTGATTTGAAAAGATCATATCTATCATATGACCCGCTTTGTGAGTAGGTTGATTTGTCAGAAGAGAGAAGCCTAGAGCATTCATTGCATCTATTAAAATTTGACAAGTTGTTGAAAGTGGAGTGACATTCATGTGCAACTTAAAATCACCTAAGATGATCACAGTTTTTTTTAAATTTAACTTTGTAGCAAAACATTCGATTAAGGGAGAAATATTATGGTCTAAAAGCCCCGGTGGGCAATATAACAAGCAAATCTGGAATTTTGGGGAATCAAAAAGAGCTACTTCATATTGCTGAGGAATAATTTTGATAATAAGTACAATTCCCCCCCCCCCCCCCTTTATGACTCAGGAAAGAGTGCAGAAGCTCTGGTCACAGATGAGAGAGTTAATGGCAAGCAGGAGCCCCAAAGGAAGGGACTATCAGAAGGTACTAGAATCAATGGCAGTTGCACTAGATATAATGCCACGGGTAAGGGCCCATATGTGCCCTCTACAAATTGACACAGTGGTCTTCACAGAGACAGGATTATGAGAAAAGACTCCTGCTTTCAGGGGAGGCCAGAGTCAGCCTCCGGTGGTGGCTGATCAATGCCAATCTGTTCAAAGGGGTAAGTCTGGAACTGCCAAGATGCATTACCTGGGGCCGATGCCAGCCTGGTAGGCTGGGAAGCCCACTGCAAAGGATAGATGGCTCAGGGCATATGGTCAAAGGTAGAAGCCAGCTGGTCCTTAAATCATCTGGAGTTAAGAGCAATCAGATTGGCACTCAACACCTTTCTCCCCAGGCTGAAGGGGAAGACTGTGAGAGTACTATAGGACATTCCTATGGCAGTAGCATATTTCAACAGGCAAGGGGGCACCTGAAGCTCACAATTGGAGAAGGAGACAAGAATTCTGATGAGCTGGGCAGAGATGCACCTCAATGGCTTGATGGTGAGACACATAGTAGGAGTAGATAATCTGCAGTCAGTTGGAACAAATTAGACCCAGGGGAATGGGAGCTATTAGAAGAGGTGTTTATGGGGATAGTAACCACATGGGACAGCCCAAGTGGGACATGATGGTGACCTGAGAAAACACCAAAACCGAGAAATTCTACAGCTGAGGTCTCAAGGGGGATAAATATATTGGTCCATCTGTGGCCAGCGAACAAGCTGCTCTACATGCTTCTGCCACGGCCAATGATTGGAAGGCTGCTCAGGAAGGTGGTGGATTACAATATTTGGGTCATTTTAATAGCACCGGACTGGCTCAGATACCCATGGTACATAAACCTGGTGAGCATACCTGGGAACTTTGATTTCCAGTCACCCTGATATTGTCTAGGATTATCAAGGTAGGGGTGATGCACAAACATTTTCCTCTCTCAAACACACACATTCTAACTCATTCATATGTTCTCTTTCACACACACATACATGCTCATTTTCACTCACATTCCTCTCATTCTCCCATACACATTTTCTCTCATATGCAGGGATTTCCCATCTTCTTGCCTCAGCCAGTGGACCAGGCTCATCCTCCCTTTTTACTTCTCATGCAGGCAGACCAGACTGCTCTTCCCTTGTTCCTGCCTGTGTGGGCCAACCAGACTCCTCCTTCCTTCTTCTGCTCTGTGGACTGACAGAACTCCTTCCAGTTTGTGTGAGCCTGCTCAAGCAGCAACAGCAGCAGCAGAGCACCTGGAGTTTTCCGATGTTGACTCAGAGTCCGGGCAATTCCTTTAGAATTCTGGGGTCTCCGGGACATATCTGGAGAGTTCTTGGGTATGTTGTTGAGGTAGAGCAGGGCGAAGCCTCTCTGGCTCACAGGAAACAGGGGACTACTCCATCAAGGCCTAATGGTGATGAAAGATCCAGGTCCTTATAGTCTTACGACCTTGCTATTGAAAGGAGGAGGCTAAGGAGATGAGAATATTCAAACGTGGTTGTCTTATGCTCTTAAAGGCAAAGAAATGCTCCATCTCCCTTGCATATAGCAGAGGTCTGGAAGGTGTTTGAAGTCTGGTGTACAAAAGAGAATAGTTCCCTGTTTAAGGCACAGATAGGAACAATCTTAGAATTTCTTCAGGAGGGCCTGGTCAGGGTCTTGCATTAAATCTACTGAAGGTGCAGATAGCAGCTTTGACATGTTTAGGGGCCAGTTGAAGAGAAGTTCAGTAAGTTTTTATCCAGATATAGCATATTTCCTTAAGGCAGTAAAACACGTGTCCCCTCCATTCGACATGTTGTGCCAGAATGGGACCTAAACCTTGTGCTGAAGGCCCCATAGAAGGCATCCTTTGAGCCCCTAAGGAAAGTATCAATTAAAGATTTGACTCTAAAGAGAGTAGCAATCTGCTCAGTCAGAAGGATCTCTGAAATCCAGTGTGCCAAGATTCATACTTGATGTTTCATGAAGATAAGGTCACAATTCACCTAGTCCCTTTCTTTCTTCCTAAAGTAGTGTCACAGTTCCATACTAACCAATAGATATCTCTACCCGCATTTAGGAAGGTGGAATGTGTGGGTTCAAAAAGAAACCTTCACTTGTTGGATGTAAGGAGGATTTTGTTAAGATACCGCAAGGTCATGAATGACTTCAGGAAGTTGGACAGAATGTTTGTGTTGTTCGGCAGCCAGAGGAAGGATTGGGCAGCATCCAAAGCATCTGTCGTAAGGTGAATCAAGAAAACGATCAAGGCAGCCTACTTTGGAGCAGGCAGACAAGGGCCACCCAAGCTGAACACTCATTTGATAAGAGCCCAGGCTTCGTCCTTGGCGGAATATAAGTTGCTTTCCCCACAAGATATACAGTGACATGGTCTTTGTTACTCTCATTTGTAAAGCATGATACATTGGACACACATGCAAGAGAGGACTCAGAATTTGATCGGAGAGTCCTAGGAGCTATCAAAGCCTCATCCCATTCTGGTAGATACTGCTTGGGCATATCCCACTTGTCTGGACTGGCCTGGCAGGAGGAAGAGGAAAGTGAAATTTAAACTTACTCATTAATTTCCCTTGAGTCCTGACAGATAGTCCAAAACTCGCATGGGAAAGTAAAATTGTGCTAGTTATTTTTGCAATAACAAATAGAAAGGAAAAATTAAATTTTAATTATAATAATTGTATTTATTGTTTTAACTTTTGCTGTCTTCTCTGCTAATCTAAAGGAAAAAAAAAGAGGGTGGGGGGAGAATACACGCAGTTAATTTAGCCCCTTACTGAATATAAATGAAGGAGATCCAAGGAGAGGAAGAACAGAAGAGCCCGTTTATAAGAACATAAGAACATAAGAAATTGCCATGCTGGGTCAGACCAAGGGTCCATCAAGCCCAGCATCCTGTTTCCAACAGAGGCCAAATCAGGCCACAAAAACCTGGCAAGTACCCAAAAATTAAGTCTATTCCATGTTACTGATGCCGGTAATAGCAGTGGATATTCTCTAAGTAAACTTGATTAATAGCAGGTAATGGACTTCTCCTCCAAGAACTTAACCAATCCTTTTTTGAACCCAGCTACACTAACTGCACTAACCACATCCTCTGGCAACAAATTCCAGAGCTTAATTGTGCGTTGAGTGAAAAATAATTTTCGCCGATTAGTCTTAATAGACTAGATGAGTCCATAAATTGATTTTTTCTCTCTCTCTCTCTTTCTATCTACTTGTCCTTGCATAAAAGGGGGTGAAAAAGAATCAGCAATATAGGGAAAAACTAGGGCAAGAGGCACCTGACAAGTTATTCTGCTATCCCAAAATATATAGGCTCAGATGACATCAGAAAGGAAGTTGTTCTCTGCTTCCACCCGTTGGTGCAAGAGTGTAAAGCACTTGTCTGGACTGGTCGGTCAGGACTCAAGGAAAGGAAATTAACGGATAAGTTTAAATTTCACCATTTGCAAGTTGGAAAAAAAAACAGATGGAGAACAGCAAGAAGAACTGACAACCAGAGCAGCAGGGTTCCCCAGGCTCCACCGGCCAAACAGAAGCAGGATGATTCAGCCGCTTGAGCTACCAATAAGGAGAAGCCAGAGGCCAGAGCAACATTATCAATGTGGTTTACTGGGCCCAACCGGCCAAAGAGAAGTAGGAGGAGCCAGCAGTGTTAGCAACGGTACTGGCAGGTCTCCTCAGGCCCTGCCAACTATTTATTTATTTATCTATTTATTTATTTATTTAGAATTTTTATATACCGACATTCTCGATACAAATATCAAATCAGATCGGTTTCCATAAAGCAAAACAGTCACGGTAAAGGCATTACATTAAAACAGGGTGTCTGAACATTAAAACGTAAATTAGATAGTCATAAATAAATAGAACATTAAAACGAAAAAATTAGATAGTCATAAATAAACTAGACATAAATAAATAAACTAGACATAAATAAACATAAATAAAAATTAGATAGTCATAAATAAACTAGACATAAATAAATAAACTAGACATAAATAAACATAAATAAAAATTAGATAGTCATAAATAAACTAAAGAGAAAGAAGAGAAGCCTGGGGCAAGAGGAGCAGGGTTAGCAGTGCTAACACTGCTGGCTTCTCCTGCTTCTCTTTGGCTGGTTGGGCCCAGTAAACCACATTGATTATGCTGCTCTGGCCTCTGGCTTCTCCTTATTGGTAGCTCAAGCGGCTGAATCCTCCTGCTTCTGTTTGGCCGGTGGAGCCTGGGGAACCCTGCTGCTCTGGTTGTCAGTTCTTCTTGCTGTTCTCCATCTGTTTTTCCCTATCTTGCTGATTCTTTTTCACCCCCTTTTAGACAAGGACAAGTAGATAGAAGGAAAGAGAGAGAGAAAAAATCAATTTATGGACTCATCTAGTCTATTAAGACTAATCGGCGAACATTCTTTTTCACTCAACGCACAATAAAGCTCTGGAATTTGTTGCCAGAGGATGTGGTTAGTGCAGTTAGTGTAGCTGGGTTCAAAAAAGGTTTGGATAAGCTCTTGGAAGAGAAGTCCATTAACTGTGGACATTTTGTGGACTCCATGAAGTACAGTTTTCTAATCTTGTTGAAAACAGATCCTGTGAAAATTAAAATCTCCCATCTGAACCTTTACATATTTACTCGGTTTGTTCATTGTCAGAGACCATCTTCAGAGGAACATAAGAACATGCCTTTACTGGGTCAGACCAAGGGTCCATCAAGCCCAGCATCCTGTTTCCAACAGTGGCCAATCCAGGCCATGAGAACCTGGCAAGTATTAAGAATGGCTGCAATCAGAGAGCGGTTCTCAAAAGGATAGGCTAAATGGAGATTATTATTGGCCCTGGTAGATTAGAAAGCACATTCTTTCTGAGCTTCCTGCACATCTGAGATTATTGACTTAAGCTTCAGAAAGCAGATTTATTGCTGTAGAGAGAGGTTTTATGGCCCTTTAGGAGTGTGAAGGTTGGTAGGTATCTCTAATGGCTGTTGAGTCACTTTTTCTGAGATCCTCTCAGGTACTTCCCATGCCAGCCAGGCTTGTACACAAGTCACAAATTACTCAGCACACATTGGACCGAAACTGGTTCATCATAATGTCTATGGTGATGAATAAAATACTGTGGTGGTTGTGTTTTTCCACTTAGAAATAAAGGTCAGCGCACAGGTTTGCAGGTGAGACGAGCTCCCCTATGATGAGAGGTTACACAGGGTAGGGCTCTTCAGTTTGGAAAAGAGGCAGCTGAGAGGCGACATGACCGAAGTTTACAAAATCATGAGCGGAGTGGAACAGGTAAATAAGGGATGGCTATTTATGCTAAAGCAAGGGGACACGCCATGAAACTAACAACCAGAAGATTAAAAAACAAAACCATAGCAAGTCCTTTTTCCTTCAGTGCACTGTCAAGCTGTGGAGTCTGTTGCCAGAGACCCTGGTCAAGGCGACTGATTTAAAAGATGTTTGGACAGGTTCCTCCAGAAAGCAATCAGGTAGTCTAGGGAAAGCTATTGCGATCCCTGGGAGTGAGTAGTATGAATTAGATCGAAGTTTTGGGATCTGCTGGGTACTTGTGACCCGAACTGGCCTCTGTCAGAAACATGAACCTGGATTCGGTGGACTTTAGTCTGACCCAGTATTTCCCGTGTTCTTTTTGGATTCATTTATTACATTTGTGTCTAGCTTTGGAGAGCTGTCCTTCCTTCATCTCACTTCTTTGCCTTATTCATTGACCTGTATTTCTCTTTGTCTATGATATCATCAGTGATGCCACCACATTGCATAAGTATCTCATTGGCCAAGTCCTTCAGAGATCCAAGTGTAAGAGAGAATTTCTGATTCTTATACAAAGGTCTTTAGGGGAATCGCAGGTGAACAGCTTCATGAATCTCAAAAATAACGACTTGTCAGTAGCGTTTTTAGTTGATGCAAAGGTGCAGCTTTCTTTTAATCTCAGCAGCATTTTTTTTAACTCATTCTTAGCTCAGCTTCAGACTGAGCTCCTATTATATATGTTCCAATGGGTTTTACCAATAGAAAGATCCTAGCTCCAGACCGATCGGCAAAGGGTCTGTGCCCAAATGCAAAGTTTGCAAGTAGTTATGCACCTGCGGACCTGGCGGGCAGTTTCCACATAAAAGTCTGCATGTAGTTTTTCTATTGAAAATTCACTTACACAGGTACCTGGTAGAATGCCTGCCAATTAGAAAATGCTATTCTGTGCAAGCACTTTACTTCCCCGACTCTAGGAATGCCCCTTTCTCAAAAGGCTGTGAACCCCACGGGTATTCCCCTGACCTAAGCATTTCTCCCAGAATGCCCCTTTCCCAAGGGGCTAAAAGTTGGACGGCCTTGTGAATCCAACGGATACTTTTTAGTTGCACTAAGGAGGGTGCTTTTCAGGCAGGCCAGTGTACCTGAGTAAATTGCTATTTACCCAGGCAAATAGCTTGGAAAATTGCCATCAGAATTTCACCTTTTATCTTGACTTTGCGGTTTGCAATCTGAGGAGTAAGAACAGAAACAGAAAAAAAAAATCCCATAGTTATTTTCCATCTAACATGAATTTTTTTTCCTCTTGATAGTGCAACACTGTTGGACTTGTAGAAGAAGATCTTCAGGTTAACAAGAAAACAGAAGCCAATCCAGCCCTTGCTGGACAGGCCCAAGTGCCTCACGAAAGTGCAGAGCAAGTGAATGAACTACTGCCAGCAATGGACAGAGTCACTAGAAACCTGATCTTCAGCATCCCGCACCATGCCACCCCACATGAAGTTATTTCTGGAGATGGGACCTACTATGCTGTGCAAATGAGCTCCAGGCAAGCTGAGAAAGATCCATACTGGATCAACGAGACCTCCAAGCAGATGAGTGGGAAAGAAGAAAATGAGATCAGCTCTCCTAGTGCCTATATTGCCATAAAAGCGGTCCCAGAAAGCCCTGAGGAGAGTACTCTTTCCAACTCAGAGAGCATGTCTGTTCTACAAGAGAAGAAAGCAACTCCCAGTACAGCAGAATGGACCGATTCATCTGCAGAGAATCCAGATATGTGGATGCCACCCCCAGACAGAGATCCCAAACTTGGGCTGATGAGGCAGGAATATTCATATGGCATATGGGCATACAAAGAGGAGAAAAACCCCTCTAAACTCTTCTCCAGTACAGACCATGAGATGGAGAGCACACTGGTCAAGACAGACATCTCACCTGAAAAAATTAAAGAGCTTGAGGAGGAAAGAAAGGATATTATCAGAAAGCAGATAGTGAAAAAAAGATCCGCCATGGCTGAGAAGTGGCATTCCATGGAGGACCTGTATTCTGGAAGCACCAGCTCCCCCGGCAAATACAATGCAACTTCCAGGGAGACCAGGGGCAGCTATAATACCGGGTTTGCACTCTGCTTTGATGAACCTTCCTCATTGCAGATCGACACTCCCACAAACTCAGAAAATATAGACACTGAACAAATTAATTTCACTGCCGCTCGTGAGCAATTCATGAAGCTGGAAATGGAGAATCAAATTGCTCTGCCCAGCCCAAAGCAACAGCTCAGAAATCCAAGAGTGGTAACATTGACAAGAAACTCCTATGAGAGAAATTGGCAAACCCCAGAGGGACAACCTTCTGCTGCCCTGGATGGTCCCAAAGGAGACTGCTATAGAGTGGCTGATACTTATGATTCACTGCCCAAGGCAGCACCCATGAGATATGAGGTATATGCCCTGCAGAACAACACCAGATCAGTGGCAGAGCCTGGAAGCAGAGCAACAACCGAGGGCCTAAAAAAACACTCCCTAGTCACTACGTCCAGGGAAGATCTGGACTCCGGTCTGGGGGAGATGCCCCTTGAGAACAGCACTGGTTACGCCAGTGACGGAAGCACATCCCATGAACTGTTTGACTCCACGCAGGAACTGGGCATCTATTCGGCAGAGCAACAGTTTCTAAGCGAGACTCCCATAGAGCGAGAAATACGTTTAGCCCTGGAAAGAGAGGAAGATCTTCGGCGAGAGAGGGGGATCCTGAGACCACCTGACACCGAGGACTTGATGGAGATCCCAAAGAAGCCTCTCTTGTCACTGGCAAGCCCCTCCTCTCCTTCCTGGAAGGCAAGGGACAAATGGAGGGCTGACATTTTCCTTCAAAGGGAAATCGAAAGGGAAGCGAAAAGAGAGGATGATCTAAAAAATGAAGGGAAAGTCATGGGCATGTACGACAAGGGGATGGTTCAAGAGCTTGGCGAACGCAGGAAGCTCTTTGAACAGCAGGATGAGGTCCCTGTGCTTCCCTTTAAAACAACTCTGCCAAAGAAAGCAGACCTAGAAGGCCCTGAGTGGGAAGGAGGCGTACACCTCAAAGAAAATGTAATGCAACACTTCAACAGAGCAGAGAGAAGAAACCTAGATACGAGATTTGAGCCTTATCAATCCTTTTCTACTAAAGCAACAGCAGAGCCCTCTTCATACGAAGCATCTTTTATGCCCAGCAAGCAGACCTCTGAGCACTTCGTGGAATCACCGCCCCTCAGCAGCAGCAGGATGAGAGAGGATCCCAGCGGAGGAGCTGGGAGAGAATCTGCCTCACGTTCTGCAGAAAAGGTCTTTCTACGGAAAGATCACTTTTGCTTGAGACCCTGGACGCCCAAGTTCACAGTAACACCTAAACAGGAGTGGCCAAGAGTTTCTCAGCAGAAAAATGAGCAAGAAAAGGCTGTGTTCCAAATAGACCGCTCCAACCACCAGCCTAAGACATCTTTCATGGCTGCGCAGGAGAGGCCGAATGGTTTTGTAAAGGAAAAGGAGCCAGGAGGAACTTCCATTGTGTACAAGGAATACTTCAGGCTACAACCCTGGAAGCCCAGTCTGAGAGTGAAGGAGGTTGAGAGAGAAGATTCTCCTCAAACGGGAAGCCAGCAAGAAAACCTTTTTTTGCAGCAGGAAAACTTCAGGCTGAAGCCCTCAAAACTGCACAGGTCGTCTTTGATTGAGAAAGAGATCCAAGAAGCTTTGCAAAGGGAAGAGGAGCTCCAGGAGCATAGGCGGAGGAGGACTCTGCTGCCCAAGAGCATCTCTGCGCACAGTGACTTTGACAGCTCATGTGTTGATGGACCCCCATCCTGGCATTCTGACAGCTCAGGTGAGCAGATGTATTCTTGGGGGGGGGGGGGGGGGGGAGGTCCCGTCCAGGGATGAAGTACAAATGTGAAGTCTGAGTGGAGATCAAAAGTGGAAGTGCTTTCTCCATGACTCTCATAAATCCCATATGTGTGTGTGTGTGTGTGTGTGTGTGTGTGTGTGAATGATATGTGCAAGTCATGATGCTCACACACACTACGGCTGTATTTGGGAGTGGGTTGCTGTAGTTTTTTTGTTTGGTTTTTTTTTTAACCAGATCTTTGTTCTGAAATCATAAGGAAGACTTGCTGTCAGGCAAAAACATTCCCACTTAACTGTTAAAAAAAAAAAAAAGAAAAAAGATTCTCCTGTTTTCGGCTGGAACACACAATAAAAGCCACGGGAGACAAAGGGTTTCCTAACATACAACAATCTACCTTATAACGCACCCTGAGAGTCCATGCATTTGTTATAAAAAGAGATTTTCAGAGCAGAATCTGACACACCTTGGGTAGGGGACATCACTCAGGGGATCATTTACTAAACCACAGTATTTTCCCCACAAATCTTGTGGCATTTTTCCTTTTGCTAAAACACTTCTCATGAAAAATATCACAGTCAGGCAGCACTATACGATGGTGGCCCCACATCCAGGGGCCACCATTGTTTAAAGGGGGCCATACAACCCTGGTTGCTCCCTCCCCAGCCTGAGTGTCGAAACTGGTGGTGGTGGGGAGGGGGGGGGGGGTGTCTAATGAGACATTTTCTTTTACAACCTCACCACCACCATCACACCCTGAGGTGCACAAGTTTCAAAATTTAAAAAAACAAATGCCCTGCTCCCCAACCCCAAGCCCTTCCATTCATTTGAGAAAAAAAAAAAATCCCTGACAAACCACAGCCCCATACCCCCCCCCCCCCCCATGAATCCCAGACCCACTTACTATTATTCACTGGTGACCTGGCAGGGGTTACTGGAATGCCCACTAGGCCTCTGACTGACACGGCGTCACTTCCAAAATGGTGCTAAAGAGCCTTGGGCATCTCATTACCCTTGGATAAGGCAAAGGGGCACCTGAGGCCAGCCAGCACCATTTTGGAAATGATGCCATGTCAACCAGAGGCCTAGGAAGTGCTCCAGCAGTCATCGCCATACCATCAGGCGATGTTTGTTGGTGGATTCGGGGGTTCAAGGTGGGGGGGGGATTGGCGGATGGAGAGGGGAGGGGGCTTGGGGACCGGGGCCAAACGCCGGGCACTTTTTTAAAATTTTGAAACTTGTGCCACCTCAGGGGGGCAGTGGGAGGGGGGAGGGAGGAGGGATAGGAGAGGAGGTCGCCTTAGACCGCCACCGATTCAAACACTCAGGCTGAGGAGCAGGACCCTTTAAGAAAATTCCCAGGAGCATTGGGATGTGTGTTAGAGTATAGCTAACTTTCCATTAAATTACACAGCTTGCGCACTTCACCGCAACCTGTTATTTTTATTACTACATTAATGAGCTGATTTCCATGCATTTGCATGCAAATCAACTCATTTTAATAACCACATTACACTGGCCTTTCTTGAGGAGTGTCTAACACGTGGAATCTTTAATTCCTTACATTATTTCCACAGTAAGGTATTTACCATGTGGTAAAGCCTTAACACGTCTTAGTAAATGACCCCCTTATACCCAAGGTTTGTTATAGCGAAGGCATGCTGTGCATATATTGCTGTCAGTTGCCTGAATGCGTGTGGTTGTGCTGTCAGTGTGGTTGTGCTGTCAGTTGCCTGAATGCGTGTGGTTGTGCTTTTATTTTTGGGCTTTTATTATCTTTGTTTCCTTTTATATTTACCAGCATTACAAAGAACAAGCCCCCCCAGGCTCATGTTTCCTTTTCGTATTTTCATCTAGGGGTCAGTGGCAGCTATTTGGTCTCTCAGTCCCCCGTATCACCTTATCCTCAGCTGCAGAAGGCGGTCTCGGCCTCTTCTGATCCCAGCCTGCCTTCAGAATACTCATCGCCAGCCTGTGTGTTCAGTCCAGGCCCCTTTCCAAACACCTCCTGGGAAAGAAGCTCAGCCGCAGGCCCAGGAAGTCCCCAGAGTGTGAGCGAGAACCAACTGCAGGACGCTGAGACCAGGCCGGGGAAGCACAGCATGGAGATCTGTGTAAGTCATCCTCCCTGATCCACCTGCCTCGGACCCTGGGCTTTTTTTTTTGTAACTTGTGTTTATTAATTTTCCAATATAAACAAGGAGCGAGATCAGACATATACGTAGTATCAACGAATACATACATTCAGGCCGATGCAGAAAAACACGGGGGAGAGCCGGCGAGCACCCGCTCTCCCGGCGCACGCACAGGCCACTCTCCTGGGCGCGCGATTCAGGAGGGTGGCCTATGCAAATTAGGGCCCGCGGTAAAAGGAGGCGCTAGGGACACTAGCGCGTCCCTCGGAAAACGGACACCGGCATAATTGAGCATCCGTCTTCCGACCCGCGGGCCGATTTTTAATTTTTTTTTTTAATTTTTACTTTTTTTTTACTTTTGGGGCCTCCGACTTAATATCGCTATGATATTAAGGCGGAGGGTGTACAGAAAAGCAGTTTTTTCTGCTTTTCTGTGCACTTCCTCGGTGCCGACCGAAATTAACGCCAGCCTTTGGGCAGGCATTAATTTCTGAAAGTAAAATGTGTGGCTTGGCTGCACATTTTACTTTTTGTATTGCGCGGGAATAACTAATAGGGCCATCAACATGCATTTGCATGTTGCAGGCGCTATTAGGTTCGGGGGGGTTGGACGCGCATTTTCAATGTGCTATTACCCCTTACTGTATAAGGGGTAAAGCTAGCACGTCGAAAACGCGCGTCCAAACCTGGGCTAACGGTGTGCTCCACCGGAGTACACTGTACTGTAATGGCCTGATAGTATCAATGAATAGCAAGAGCCAATAGGTCAAAGCAACTGTCATGCAACATGTCTCGTCCGAAGATTTACATCAGCTAAAACAGAAAATATACACATCAACTGACCGTCCATATAAACGATTATGCAAGTAAATTACTATCAAAAGATGTTTAGCTCATCTATACCATCTAGCCTCCACAACTCCCCCCTTTCCATCCCTAACCCTCCCCCCAAGCTAGTGCTATTCCAAGGAGTATGTGCATTAGGGAAGAAAATTAATGAAGCATGAGAGAGGAGGGAAATAGGTATATTCTTCTAGAGGAGGTTACCCAAACAGGATCAAGTATAGGCTAGTTACATGGTTTTATTGGTATATGATATATGATATGATATGCAGTGGGAACCAGTTGGAGGGGTTCTCAACCACTTTGTTGTAGTGTTTCTTATTATGTTCAGAAGCTCCAGGCCTATATCGATCCTTTCCTTGCTGAAGAAGGGTATATCCCTTTAGCCAGTTTTGGGTAATAAGAACATATGGAATTTGTCCCACTGAGCCTGCATATCATTGAAGCGTTTACGAGTGGAAAGCTTGGCAGATGAGAACTCAAAGGTGTACAGTTTCACTAGTAGTCAAAACCAATGGTCTTGTTGAGGGACAGAGGTACCCACCCAATTGGAAAGGATAACATTTTTCCTCATGAGACCAGCCTTCTGTAAAAACTTTTGGACGAGAGAGTCCTCTGCTGCTGATGAGTAGGGTAAAATTCCAAAGAGCCATAGGGCAGGGTCCATAGGTAACATTATGTTAAGGATCTGACTACTTGTTTGGATGACTTGTTTCCAGAACATCTGAACTACTGAGCAAGACCAAAATGCATGAAAGAAAGAGCCAATATATTGAGTGCATTTTGGACAATTTGGGGATTCAGTCAGTTTTGCCAAGAAGGCCGCATGTGGAGAGAGATAGAATTGCCTTAAGAATTTAAACTGTAACTCACTATAGAGCCTGTTTTCTGACAGTGTCGGAATGGTTATAAAGCTTTGGGAGAATTCCTGGTAAGAGAGAGTAAACTCCGGCCATTACTGCCACATTTTGAAGAGCTGTTGTAGATCCCCCAGGTCTAAAGATTCCCGCAGCACCCTTGAGAAACGGGCTATAGATGGTGCATACTTCCTGTTTTCTAAAAGGATACGCTGTAGAAGTATGGTTTGTGGTGTACATTTGAATGAATCTTTATGTGAATTGTAAAATGTTGCAATTGCATATAGGCAAAAAGATCTGAGGCAGGTAACTGATATTGTTTTTGTAGATCTGAGAAGCTAAGAATTTGCCCTGAAGTTTGAGAGGAGAGTTGACATATGAAAGTTAAACCCCATTCTCGCCATCTATGGAATGAGGAACACCCTTGAGCAGGAGGAAATAAATCGTTATCACAAATACTCAATAAGGGCATTAAGCGAGTTGGGAGTTTGAGAGATTGACACAGATAAAACCAAGCTCTGCGACCTGAAATTATCAGAACATGGGATGAAAGATTGTGCAATAATACTGAGTTGGGTGCTTGTAGGAGATAGTTAAGGGAGGAAAGATCCAGCCAGTCTAGAAGCTGCTGGTGGGGAAAGAAAAATGATGTACTGAATGTCCAGTCATATAGGAGCCGTAACATGCAGGCGAGGTTATAAAAACACAAATTAGGACAGTTTATTCCTCCCTTTGAGAGCGGCTGCATCAGGACATGTAATGATATTCGGGCTTTCTTCCCATTCCATAGGAATCTTCGAAGCATTTTCTCTACTTCTTTACAGTCTTTTTTGGAGAGCCAGAGCAGTACCATCTGGAGTATATAAAGCCACTTGGAAAGAACCATCATCTTGAAAAGCTTGACCTTCCCGAAGAGAGATAGAGGCAAACCTTGCCATTTGGTTAGAAGTTGAGAAGTAGTTTTTAGTAAAGGGCATATATTAGCTGAATAGAAGTTGAAGAGACAGCTTGGTATCTTAATCCCCAAATACTTCATTTCTTTTTCAACCCATTTTAAGGGGATAGGGTCTGTCCAGGAAGAATGCACCCAGCCTCCAACATCTAGAACCTCTGATTTATCATGATTAATCCGTAAACCTGCAAATTTACCATATTCAAGTTGAAGATGCAATAAAGGCCCGAGAGTTGTTTCCAGGTTAGTAAGAAATACCAAGACATCATCTGCGAAAGTGGCTATTTTAAATGTATAATGCTTTTTCTGGAAATCCATAATATCTTCTGCCGAACTTATTTTCCACAATAAAGGATCAATAGCTAAAATGTACAGTAGAGGGGAGAGAGGGCATCCCTATCGTACACCCCAATGAACTTTCACATCCTCCGATTTAAATCCATTGGCTATGATATATGAGGTTGGGTTGGAATATAATAAGGAAATATAGTTAGTAATATTCCCTTGGAATCCAAATCTTTCCAGCATTGAAAATAAGTAAGGCCATGAGACTCTATCGAATGCCTTTTCCGAATCAAACCCAATGGCTAAGGCGGGGACATGGTGATAGGTACAAGTGGACATAGCGGTAAGGAGTATGGCAATGTGGGAGCAAGTGATCCTGCCCTTTACAAACTCCACTTGGTGATCTGAAATAAAATGGGGAAGAACAACTCCTATTCAATCTGCTAATACTTTGGCTAAGATTTTGAGATTGCAATTAAGAAGTGAAATGGGCCTGTAGGAGGCAGGAAATAATGGGTCTTTACTGGGCTTGGGCAAAACTGTAATATATGCTGTATTAAAGTTGGAGAGAAATGCCTGCTGCTGTAAAGCTTCTGTATAGAAAGAAGTCAGCGGGCCACTAACTTGGGTTTTTAAAAGCTTATAAAAATCATAAGAAAAGCCGTCAGGGCCGGGGGCTTTCCCGGGTTTATTCGTAGATATTACATTCAGAATCTCAATAGTTTGAATTGGTTTGTTTAGAAATTGGAGTTGGGCCTTGGATAGTTTGGGCAAAGGGAGATGTTTAAAAAAAACCTCCTCCGCTTGGGAATCTCCTGAGATACCTTCGGTATACAAGGTTTTGTAAAAACCCCAAAATACCTCACAAATATCCCTTTGTTTGGTTACAACATCCCCCTGGGGCATTTTCATATGAGGGATAATGGTTTTCCCCTTATGGGAGCACACCAAGTTCTCTAAATGTTTACCCACCTTATTTCCGAAACGGAAGAAGTTATGTTCAGAAGTTTGTAACAATTTTTGTGCCCTCTGATGGAATAAAAAGTTTAGGTCTCTCAGAGTATTGAAGTAGGCCAATCTACTGTGATCAGATGGTTGTGCTATTAATCGTTGTTTGGCTGTGTGTAGCTGGGATTCTAACTGCAATATGTTGCTGTTTATTTTACACCTACATGCAGATACATAAGAAATGATTTCTCCTCTAATTACCGCCTTCCCGGCTTCCCAGAACAATTGGGGGTTAGCCATATGTTGCTGATTGAATGTGGTGAAATCTTCCCATTTCCTCTGTAGGAAACTGCAAAATTCAAGGTAGATAGCTAGGGAATTTCCAAAACCGTTCCTCAGGTTCTAACACCGAGAACTGGAGATCAATCCAAATTATGGCGTAATCTGATATAATTTGAGGGCCGATAACCACACTTGTAAGGAAGGAGAAACCATTACTTGGAATCAAGATATAATCAATGTGTGATAAGGAAGCATGGGCTCGGGATATAAGCATTTAATCCTTTTCCTCTGGGTGCAAAGTGCGCCAGGAATCAAGTGGGTCATATTCTGCACAGAGGAAGGCCACCCCCCTTATCCACCTTGTTGGTTAGGTGAGGGCCAGGGGGATTCCTGTCTCGTTGAGGATCATAGATGTTATTGAAATCTCCAGCAACTACCAGGTATCCCCATGCATGTGATACTAGTTGGGTAAGAACATAAACAAAAAAGCTGTGAGTATAGTTTTTGAGTGCATATATATTACAAATGGAAACCTCCCTTCTGTTCAGAGAGCCTATCACCATCACAAATCTGCCATCTTCATCATGAATGGTATTTGAAATATGGAAGTCAGCTGATTTGTGAGTTAATATTGCTACTCCCGCTTTTTTGCCTTTTGCGGCCGAAAAGTAACAAGTGCCCACCCAGCCTCCTACCAACTTTTGACTTTCTGTTTGAGATAAATGAGTTTCCTGCAGGCAGGCAATGGTGGGTTTGCACTTTTTTAAACTGGAGTAAGATCTTTTTCCATTTGATAAGGGAACCTAGCCCATTGATGTTCCAGGAAACTACTCTCACAGAATCCCCCATTTGATCGATATCGGGTAGGTCAGAAAAAGAAAACCATTCACAGTTAGACCATATAGGGACTGTATTCGGGCTCCCATCTTACCCCACAGCTCATAGATGAGCTGAAGGAAGGTAAACCTCTGCTGTATTGCCATTGCACCTTTTTGTCAAACTGAGATCGAGGTGCCGGAAGTCTCTCTAGCCAAACTTGATAATCAAACCGTAGGATATTACCTATAGCTTTCCCCCCCTCAGGTTGTCTGTGTTCCCCTAAAGAACCCGAAATATAAAAATTGAAACCAACCAACAAACTCCCCTCTCCCCCCCATCCCATCCCACCCCACGTCCCCAAACTCATCTAAGAATGAAATAACCCCCATTATTACGGGGGTGAGAGTCATGAATTCTATGCGTATGGGTGCCACGCTCCAAACATCGTTAAAGAAACAAATACAGCTACCAAAGAAGGAGAGAGGAACAAACAATAAAGAAAATTAACTAAAGGATACACAAACATTAACTAAGAGTTAGCGTGGTGCATAGGTTGAAGTAGTACAACCAACGTTCCATGAAATGGACTGATTCCATGCGGCTGAGCAGCAGGAGTTGCTGGGTTGCGGCTCTGATTTTATCTGGACGGCCAAGGGAGAAAAGACAAACGATACTTTGAAAGTACTAAGCCACTTCTGGCAAAAATAATATAACTTCGAGGTTTCTGCTCATAACCTCTGGAAATTCTCACAAGGGTGTGAGATAAGATATGCAACAGCCAGAAACTTGAAACTTGGCACCTTGTCTACCATAAACCTTGAAACCATAAAATGGCAATATTCCAACCTTGTAGCTGTAAGTCTCAAAGACGTACCGAACCGTCAGAGAAGTAAATAACCTTCATGATGGTCCAAGATCAGCAGATTGCCGAGTCCAAAAATTGTTTCACCTTCTCTGCTGAATTGAAGAGCTTGATTGTATCTGCATGCCATATTTTAAGCCTTGCTGGGAATTGTAGCGAGAATTTAATTATTTTTGCAAATAGAGCTCAGCAGACAGGGGAGAAACCCCGCCGCAAGGCCGACACACGGGCGGAGTAGTCCTGGAAAATTTGGATTCTCTGAAATTTGTAAGAGAGATCCATGGTTTTGCTGTATGCTTGTAGGATAATTTGTTTATGTGCGAAATTTAAGATCTTCGCAATGATTTAAGAAATTTAAGATCTTCGGTCTGGGGTCACATTCTTTTGGTAGGCCTAAGCAATGAGCTCTTTCGATCCGAAAGGTAGATTGTAGATCTGGTATGTTTAGAGCCTCTGGTAGCCAGGATTCTAAAAAAGATCCAAGGTTTCGCTCCGCTATCGTTTCAGGTAGGCCGGTAAAGTGAAGATTCGAGCGGCGCTCCCTATTCTCTAAGTCATCCAGCTTAGCAGATTGTGCCTCTACTGTTTTCTCCAGTGCCATTATCCTCGTGCTTGTTGCAAGGTTGTCATTCTCCAACACCGCCACCCGGCCCTCTATCTGCTCGAAACGGGGGTTTAAATCGGTCAGTGCGGATTGTACCTCTGTTATTTGCGAGGAAATTGCTGCCAGCTTGAGGTCCAAAGCTTCTAAGACTGCTGCCTTGAGGTCTTCTGCTATGGTGGTTTTCGTTCCTATACCGCTGACTTGATCCGGGACAGTCGCCATCTTGGAGTCTGTGGTTTTGAGTTTGTCTTTCCTCCCCGATTTTAACGGCATACCCGAAGGCGATCGGTTCATGTAAGTGGTGATCGACATAAACGTCTCTGGGGTCGGTTTTTATTTTGGTTGAAATGGCTCAACACACTAAAGAAGAAGTGGAATTGGTAGCGTGGCACCCGGAGCCCTGTGCCTCAGCTCACCGTATCACGTGACCCCCCGGACCCTGGGCATTTATCTTAATTTTACAGAGCTAAAGATGTCTCAGGTCCAGAAACTGTGTACAGGGCTTTATTTCTGAGGGAACAACCTGGAATGCAGATCTGGCATTTCTTTTCAGATGTAAGAGGCAGATCAGCAGGGGTGTTCTGCTCCAGCTCCTCCCCTCAACCTGCAGGGAAGCGGAGAAGAGAGAGTGAGCCTGGAGCAGACAGAGCTACCTAATTCAGCCCTTCCCCACCTGTTCTGCAGGAGGGAAAGAGTTGTTACTGAAGCAGAAAGTGCAGAGCAAGGAATAATAAAGGGATTGAGTTAGCACAGGTTTGAAACTTATGAGCAGCAGTGCCAGTCATCAAGATGTCAACCATGGCCTTGACGATTTGCATTACAGCTTGAAAGTTTCAAGTTAATACTAATTCTGCCCCTTTTTGTGTCTGTTACTTAGGGCTTAATTTCTAATGGAGTAACCCAGAATGGCATGCTGCCTCATTTTTTCTGGGATCTAAGGAGACAGAGTAGAGCTAATGGTGTAACTTGGTTCTGGAGTCCCCACAGAATTGGGACAGAGCTGCTACTTAAATCAATTCCAAATCCCTTGCAGAAATGGAACAAAGCTGATGGTGGTATGCATCGTCTCTAGCCCCAGAGGAAGCAGAGCAGAACAAGCAGGATATGCTTTTAAATTTCAAGTCCTCCCACATCCTGGGGCCGATGCAATAAAAAATGTGCAGAGAAAATGCGTTCTTTAGGAATGCACGCGGTTTTAATGAGCATCTGCCAGTACCGCGCATGCAATATTTAAATTAATCAAAAATGAAAAGCGTGCGAAAAAGGCACGTAGCACCATACATCCTATTGCATTAGACGTTCAATATTGCATCGTGAGTGCGATCAGTCTGCATGTAGCTGTCAAAAAAGACTTTTGTCAAGTGTTATACAATTGCTGAAGTACAAAATTAACGATATTTTGATTAGAAAAGCAATATTTGAAACCGGTTTTGCTCCCCCACTGTGACGACAGCAAGCGGGTCATAATCCTATCTGCAGGATATATAAATCGCTGCCATAAGGCAAACTTTTCTTTTGTGCTGAGTTCAATTGGATCTGTACTGGCTACAGACTGGTGCAAACTGGTCTCTTGAATTCACGTGAATTCTGCTTTACTTATTCTCTTCATTTCCTCCATTTTCCAAAGGTAAGAACTGGTTGCTTTCTACTTATATAAACGTTTTTTATATTTTATATATATTTTTTTTGTCGACGTGTAGTAAACGTACGTCCTTGAATAGGACGTCCATAAAATGCATTCTACCGATCGACGTCTGAGGATAGAGCATGTATAACACCGATTGGTGCATCAGAAAATCGATGTCAGGGGCCCGGGATGTAAGGATACTGAAAAAGTAGATAAGAATGTTTTAAGTGTCCAGGGGCTGCCTATCCACCATCCATTATCTAACTTTTTTCAGTGTCTTTATATTCCGGTTCCTGGAAACTGATTTACCGAAGTCGAAGTCTCGAACACCAAACCTTTAACGAGTTATTGATACTCTATTATCAGCCATCGATTGTTGGAACATCCCTATGGATGATTTTTGGATGTGCATTTTGTTTACTTTCTGCTTATTTAAATTTTTTAAATATTTTTTTGAGTAGTAAATGGACGTCCTTGAAAGCATTCACAAACAGTTTTTATCGATGTCTGATTCCTGAGTGTCCGTCTGCCCATTATCCTCGACATATAGTAATCGAATGTCCATAAAATTGTGTTCTACCGATTGATGTCTCATGATTTAATGTTTATAATATGGAAGGACTGATGTCCAAGAATTGGGTGTCTCTAGATCAACTTCAGGGGGCTGGGATGCAAGGACATTCCGATTCTGGAAATGCTTTATAAATGGTGGGCAGCTTGCGTCCCGGCACCGAAATTCTTATCCAGTTTTTCAACGTCCTTGCATTCCAGCACCTGGAAATCAATATAGCGACACCCTGCCCTTGGTTTGGTAACTAGTTAAGGACATCTATAAACAAGCCTTTTTCTTAAAGGACGCCCAATCCTTGTACACCAGTGGGTTCATATTTTGGTGCCATTATAGCCTGCCTTTTTCCTGCTTCTAGGGAATCCTTTGTAATTCTGGGAGGCCTTTCTCTCTCTGTTCATAGTTTTGGAAGACCTGTGTCTTTGTCCTTCCTATAGTGCATACCTCCACTCTCCATGGCACAGAATAGCTGGTTGATTCCAGCTCAGAGGAGGTTTATTCTGTAATGGTCAAGGAGGGCTGCTGTAGAGGAAAATTTTCCAGACAGGGGTAATTAGTGACCATGCGAGAAGGGCTCTAGGATCAACAAGGATTGGGGGTAACACTTGGGAGCTCTAGGACCACTGGGTGACAGATGAAGACCCATTGGAGGAACCATGGAAGTGGATGTTTAAAATCATGAGAGGTCTAGAATGGGTAGATGTGAATCGGTTATTTACTCTTTCGGAAAATATGACTAGGGGGCACTCCATGAAGTTAGCTTGTGGCACATTTAAAACTAATCGAAGAAAGTTCTTTTTCACTCAAGGCACAATTAAACTCTGGAATTTGTTGCCAGAGGATGTGGTTAGTGCAGTTAATATAGCTGTGTTTAAAAAAGGATTGGATAAGTTCTTGGAGGAGAAGTCCATTACCTGCTATTAATTAAGTTGACTTAGAAAATAGCCACTGCTATTACTAGCAACAGTAGCATGGGATCTTCTTGGTGTTTGGGTACTTGCCAGGTTCTTATGGCCTGGATTGGCCACTGTTGGAAACAGGATGCTGGGCTTGATGGACCCTTGGTCTGACCCAGTATGGCATGTTCTTATGAGTAGTGTAATGGTTAGAGCAGCTGCAGGCAGAGAAACAGGGAAGCCAGTGTTCAGATCACTAAACCCTTGGGCAAGTCACTTCACCCTTCTTTGCCATGAGCTACCAATGAAAAGGTGAAATCTAAATAAGGGGAAGTGGGGCTTGGGATGGGGAACCAGGATTACCAAGGCTAAGAGGAGGAGGACAGAGAGAAAGTGTCCCATTCCTCCTTACCTCAGTGACCATAAACATCAGAAAGAATTGGACCACCTGGCTCATGGCCCCACCGACATTTTATGGCGCTATCCTGGAAGAACTCGTGCAGGCCCGGCATAGCTCTGCAAGCTTGAGCAGCGCAGTCCAAGGCCTGTATTCTTGCGAGATTCTGCACAAGTCTACAGGAGCCTGCAGACTTAAACCCACAAGTCTGAGCCATGCTGGTGCCTATAATCTTGCGAGACTCAGGGTAAGAACACAAGGCATCGACTGCGCAGCTCTCAAACTCGCAGAGCTGTGCCGTGCCTGCAGGAGTGCTTCCGGGTTGGTGCAGGGTAAGTGGCTGAGGACTGGGGGTCCGAGGCTGGGGCTGTGGGCATGGCAGAGATCTAAGGGGGCTAAGGGATGGGCGTCCGAGTTTGGCTGGGGGGATCTGAGTGTCCTGAAGCTAGGGGATGGGGTCCAATGCTAGCTGTGGAGTTTGAGTGTGGGGGCTGGGGGGGCAGCAAGGGGCGAGGCTAAAGGTTGGGGATCCAAAGCTCGCTGAGTGGAGTCTAAAGCTAGGGGCTGGGGGGGGGGGGGGGTCTGAGGCAGGCTAGGGGGTCCAAGCTGGCTAGGGGATGGGGTCCAAGGCTGAGGGTTATGGAGCTGGAAGTTCAAGGCTAGGGGTCTGAGGTAGGCTGGAGGCTGGCATTCTCTTCCCATCCTTGGTCCACTGGTGGTGTGGGGTGGGCAGAAAGAGAAAGGGAGGGTTTGGGGAGATTCTGGAAATATGACAGCGGAAAATACCATGCGGCTTACTAGTCTGCCTATCCACACTAACTATTCAGCTTTACAATCTCTACCACTCCCTCAGAGATCCTCTGTGTTTATCCCATGCTTTCTTGAATTCAAGATACTGTTCTTGTCTCCACCACCTCCACGAGGAGGCTAATCCATGCGTCCACGTCCTCCTCTGTAAAGAAACATTTCCTTAGATAACTCCTTTCACCCTCATCCCCTCCTTCTAGAGCTTCCCTTTCTTTGAAAGAGGCCTGCCTCCTGTGCATGGAAATCTTGGGGGTATTTAAACATCTGTATTATATTTCCTCTATCCCACCTTTTTTTTCTCAAGGATATACGTGTTTAGATCTTTAAGTCATCCTCATATGCTTTAAAATGAAGACCACTGATGGTTTTAGTAGACGCTGACTCCATTCAGTTTAAATCCTTTTGAAGATGTGATCTCCAGAATTGTGCATAGTATTCAAATCAGGTCTCGCCAGGGACTTATACAGGGGCAACATCACCTCCTTTTACCTGCTGACCATTGCTCTCCCCATGTTCTTCTTGTGGGTGTTGGGGGTGAGTGCTATGTAACAAAATACCCCTCATTCTCCACATGAACAATGACAGGAGCTGGGCAGCCCCCACATATCACCTTCCATCTCCATAAGAATGATGATGGGGGCTTGGCTTAAGCATGGAAGGAAATGCATTTCTGTTTCTGGTTTTCCAGTTTTGCACTGCCTACAGTGTCTGGCTTATTGGAGCTTCTATCAGAGTTTTTTGCCTACACATTTGTAATTTGTGGATCTACTTTTAGGATCTGCCGGATCCTTGTGACCTGTATTGGCTGCTGTTGGAGACAGGATGCTAGGCTCGATGGACTTTGGTCTGACCCTGCATGGCTTCTCTTACGTGGTCGATTATTCAGTTCTTGGTTAAGGTCTCCCTGTGTTCTGCAAATGAGACTGAGCTGAGATATTCTGCTAACAAGTCTTGTTCATTATCTTTTCCCGACTGGAGGTATATTGGTATTCTAGGGCCCGGTGTCGTATTTGCAGTGCTGCCGTTTCATTAGTAGGGTTTTTGCTGTTGGAATCCAGTGAGTTAGTGCTGCTATGGTGTGGCAGCTTTACTACACGTGTGCTGAGGGGTTGTTTGGTTTTTGCATTTCACAATGTGCCTGGTAGTGGAGGGGAGACTGTGTTATTGTTACTTAGATGGCACCAGAATCTTGTATGGTGAGGTGTACAGGGAAATATCCTGCTCTGCCCCTGTTTTTGGAGGTGTGTTGTGGGGGGAGTTTCTGTGGATGCAGAGTATATATTTACAGAACTGGAGGTACAGGATTTATATTGACTTTGTCCTGTGCTACATTGACAAGAATGAACCTCACTCTTAAGCCAGGGTATGTTGGGAGCTATCCCAATCTCTCAAATTTACTGCTGGTGAAAGTAATGCTTGCATTGTGCCAAACGACTTCTTTCTGAAGCGTGTATGGTGTAATACATACAGGCAAAGTATTGAGGAGAGCTTGGAAGCGCTTTTTAATCAGGTGAGCGGCATCCAAACAAATGGGAATGTTTCTGTATCTTTAGGCCTCATTTTCTTGGTCTTTGCTTATATCTCTTGGCATTTGATGATCTTCTTTTTTTTTTTAACCTGATTTTTATATTCAGCTTTTGTTTGGTACTTCAAAGCGGGTTGCATTCAGGTACTGTAATTATTTCTCTGTCCCCACAGGACTCTCTCTCTAAGTTTGTTCCTGAGGCAATGGAGAGTAAAGGTTACAAGGAGCGGAAGTGGGATTTGAACCCTGGTCTCCCCGGTTCAAAGCCCACTCCTCTAATCACCAGGCTAGTCCTGCGTGGCTCCGTGTGTGCAGGTGCTTAGAAATGACGCTTCTATTGGTAATGCTGGTTTTGTCGTTTTCTCCTCTACCGTTACATCTGGTTTTCTACCATCAAACTTTTTAGCGGTTGGTCTTGGAATGAATAATTACGCTCTAAAATGTATGCAAAGAACTTGTGTAAGAAAGATAAATGTAAAGCAGTGGGAGTCGAGGGTGGAGCTGGGGTGGAGTTGGAGCCGGGGCTTAGCTGCCCCCCCACAAGCAAAAATGCATTCCAGTGCCCTTTGTCAGGGACCCTCCATCCGCAGCCCCCACCAGGGTTCAACTTCAGTTGTCCTTCTCCCACCAGTGCTTACTGAGCACTGGTGGGCAAACAACAGCACTGGTGGGAGCTGGAGACGAAGGATCGCTGGGACGAGGAGGCGTGTGAAGAGCATGTTCACATGTATGTGTGTGAGAGAGAGAGTGTGTGCGTTTACAAGAGAGAGCGAGAGAGAGCACGTTCACACCTGGCCCCGGCCCGCTCCATGCTCTCTGCCCCCCCACAGCTCCATTTCATTTTTGTCTATAAATTAAGCCTTGACTTGGGTACCTGTATAGGAAAATATAAAGAGCAAACTACTGATCGTTCTACCAAGAGGTCTGTGATCTTAGAAATGATGGAGGGCCAAACCTCAAATGATCTAAGTAAGTCTCTAGAGCAGTGGTTCTCAACCATTGTGTCACCAGGGGGTGGAAGGTGCGTCACCAAATATTTGACATAGCAAGCCTGTGCTTTCTATAATAGCCACGTGCGCTTCCGCTGCTTGAGGAGAGTGCAGAGTAAGGAGCTGATGCTTAAAATCCCTCATCACCGCTCCCTGTTCCTGCTTTTCCCTCACCCCTGGCAGTCACTGCCACCACCAGTCCAAGCCAGAAATGTTGCAGGCACGCTGTATCCTGCCCCCCCCCCCCAGCTTCTTGGAGTTTCAGTTTTTCTCTGTATGCTTCATTATAATGTACGGTCTTTTATTCTGTATTAGCTAAGGGTCAATCTCCATTCTGCATGTTTGTCAGAAGTGAGCGATTCTGCTAACTAGGATGCAGATTCTGTGTAGGGATCTAGAGCAGTCTGGCTTGCTTTGTTTCTGCAATAGTAAGTGTACTGGGTTCTATATTTGCAGTCTTGCTTTCTCATAGGTAAGCTCGTTGCTGCTCAAGTCCTGAGTGTTGGAACTCTTATGATATGGCTGGTATACTATATAATTTCTAAATGTCTTTTTAGCAAGTTTTCAGGTTATTTCACAAAGTGCCAGGCAGGGAAGGGATTTTGAAGTGCTATTACTGAGGGGGATATCAGAATTTGAATATATTTTTTGTATGGTGAATTGAAAAGGGACATTTCCTAACTCTGCTCTGCATAAACTCCAGAAGAGGTCAGAACTTCCTGAGGTTGACAGTGAAATGCCCGAGAGTTTGTCTGTATCGAAAAACTGTGTGCTGCATGTGTATCAATCCCAGATTTCTCACTGATGCAGTAAGGAAAGATTAAAAATAACATTTAATAATAATATTTTATAAGCAGGTATTGAAATTAGAGAATGTTATCTTTCTCTTGCATCATTTTCAACAATAAAATAATATCTAGGAATTATTTTTTTTTTTAGTAAAGCTGTTAAATGTAGTGTGCAATGTGTCACGTTCGTGAGCATCGTCTGTCAGGTGTGTCATGACGGAAAAAAGGTTGAGGACCACCGCACTAGAAGCTCTAAATGTTTGCTTTTGTTTATGTCTTGTTATGGAGTGTTTAAATGTATCTCCAGTGCTGAATTTCTGCCCCTGATCCGATAAGAATTCTGTGTGATAAGAGATGAGCGTTGTGAAGCAATAGCCTTGTTATGGATTTATTTTAAGATTTTTAATAAAACTCCCTGAAAGGGTGCATCAGTGTGTCAGAAATGCAAATGCACATAAAACATTAACTAACATAGGGATTCCAGACTTGCGCTTCTATACCTTCCCTCCTCCCCCCACAAAAGACATGACTACATCATGGCTTTACGAAAGGCCGCAGTTTATCAAGCAAAACCACCTAACCCAAGCCCTCTTAACACTAACAATGAAACAATACCTCGTCATCTCGCTTCACCCACCCCACCCCCAATTCACGTGCCAACACGCCCCCATTGGCATAGGGATTAATCAGTCCTGCAGTATTGCCTACCCCGCCGCATCCCAGCGAGGGTAAGTCAACAGCTTGAACAGCTACCCCCACTGCTCATCAGCTGTCTCGTGAGGCAGCCCCCCAGCTAAACAATCTCCCCCCCCCTCCCACCTCCAATGGTCCCCTATAACTCACAATTATTAACATTTGATAATATTTTTGGCTCGGGTTTCCGCTTCGGAACTGCGACAAAACACCAAACCATCACATCGAAATCGAAACACACCACAGTGAGGGAGGGAAGAAAAGATCCGCACCCCAATGCTTGGTCCCCGGACTGCTGCAAGGGACTCTGCTCGCACGACGGCAGAAAGCCCGCGCTACCCTCGGGAACCAACAGCAATCGATCATTTCAAAAATCGTAACGGCTCCCAAGGCGTAGCACCCTATCCCCCACCCCTCCCGTCAAGGCAAAATTAAAAGCCGCAATGTGCATCCCACCCCCATGTTAATTTTGACTGGGGTGGGGACGAGCCCCCCAACCTTTAAAATACATCAAAATAAAAATACAACAGAAACATAAAACGCTATCAGCACTGGAGCCACTCCCCATCCCTCAGTCTCCTCACATTCCCACTGGCAGGATAACAGCACGCTCCCCAATCTCAGCCTTGTCACTCATCATATATCGCAACCATATTATATGAATTCCTTCTCCTTTACTTGGAGCTTACTGTTCACAATTACAGCATTCGGGGCCGGAGTCACAAAGGCTTTTCTCTCTTTCTGTGTCTGAGTGAGTCGGGCCCTGGGGAAGAGAGAAGGCTTTTTCCCCCCCTCCGATGTCACGTGTGTAAGAATGGTGATCTGACTGCTGGCAGGGCACACACTCCCTGCACGTCTGCGGTGTGTTCACAGTGGCTCACTATTCCCTGATCACACTTTGATGGCTCGTCTTTCTCTTCCAGTATGCAGGCATTGACCCCAGCGACGATGTAAATACCCAGGTAAAGTACTGAACGAATGAGCCGTTACGTGTTTTGCATCAGTGGCTTCACGCTGCTCGTGCAAGCTTACGACCTGTGTGCACCTCTCCTTCCCTGCAAGCTTCTCTCGAGCTTCGTGAGCCTCGCAGCCTTCTCACCAACCCTCTCACGGCACCTGCCTCTTATTTAATCACAGAGGGGGCAATCTGGAAAGAGTCCGCCTAGATGCAGCACCTGCTGGCCTTGCACTTCATTTTCAAAGGGAAACTATGCCTGTACTTTCCCTCTGAAAACTGCCCAAGGGTACAAATGAACCATAGACGTTGCACCTGTTGCCCCACCCACCGTGGGCAAATCTGTGTTTCCCAACCAAACCCTACCTAAGGCCCTCAGTCTAGTTCAATGCATGCACCCTCGGGAACACAGCGCCTATGTGTAACCAGACTGAGGGAACTCTTCAGAGAGACGATCCACCCAGGTAAATGATTCTTCATATTGTCTTCCGAAAATCCAGGGTGGTTTCCAGCCTCCTGGCAAAGAAGATTTATTCTCATTAGCGTTTTGATTTCCAGCAGGTCAGCTGGGAAGAAATGAAAGACCCTGCATTGCCCAGGAAGCTCATTCGCATGCATGAATGTCTGATTTGCCACTGCAGGCAAAACCGTAACAGCAGGGACTGTCGCGCTGTGGAAATTCATCACACTTAGGAAACGCTTTTAATTATAGACAGGGGGGGTTGGGTTGTGGTGCCTGGAGAATTATGTCATATTCTGCGCCAGAGCAACCAGCCAAGTGCTGTCGGCTCTTCTCCCTTTGCACAAGAAGCCATCCAGCGCCTCCTCTGTTTTCCCCTCGTGTGGCAAGGGGGGGGGGGGGGGGATGCAGCTCTCCTGACGTCACTCTTACTAAAGTTTCCCCTTTTTCCTGTTCCCTAGATCGTAGAATCCACTCGCGTGAATCGCCACAAGAACGCCATGGCCTTACGCTGGGAGGCAGGACTCTTTGCGAACAAGAACGTCTAAAGGCCAGCCACCAAAACTGAACTTCAGGAACACTGTGAAAACTCCTTTTTACACTGGATTACAAAGCAGACATTTCTAATCAAGGAAATTAAGATTGCATTCATTTGACAAGAAGGAAAAGCAACATTGTATATATTTAAGCCTTCTCGTCTCTCGCCTCATGATAAAAAGAAATTCTTTTCTGGTTGACAGAAACATCGATTGCTCAGTTTCATTGCCTTGCACAGGTCTATCGCTGACGTTGGCGGTTCAGCATCACCAGAGGCAGGAGCAGCAGGGGGACAGCTTGTGTAATCACAGACTTACATAACCCCGCAAGGCCTTGTGTTTTACCCAAGCAGTGTGGTAATATCTTCACAGCCCCACGTCCTGACATGTGCCATTTCACTACCCTCTATTTCATTAAATGTCTGTAAGTTATTTTAATAGATTTTATTTTGATTAAATAATATAATATGGATCTATCAGAATTAACACAAAATGGAAAAAATGGTTTCTTAAATTTAAGAAACATGCTACTAATAATGCATTAAATATAAATGTAATTAATACATTCATTCACTAATTTCAACTACAGTCGAAATGTCTAAATCTTCTATTTACCAGCAACCCTCAAGGGAGGATGCAGGCAACTAGCGAGTGTCTGACAGCTTTGAAAGTCCCTGGGGCAGAATGAGAGGTCTGGGTGGTTTTTTATTCCTGGGCTTTCAGTTCAGACAGGGATGGTGCTTCCATTAGGCAAACGAGGCAGAGACTGAGAGCAGCAAAATTATCGGGGTGGCAAAATCCCGAAGGGCGCAGTTCTACAGAGTCACTGCTGCCAAAGAAGGGTGTGTCGGGCTGCGGCCACTACCTCTGGTGAGAGGGAGCGCTGTGCTGGACTTGCTGCCAAAGAGTACATTGGGGGAGAGGGCACTAAATATTCTTGCACCAAGCCTGAGTTCAGATCTGCTTCCTTGGCTGGCACTGGAGTAACAGTGAAAGAAACTTGCATTGCATTTCCCCCATTACCCGTGAAGTGGTGGAGAATGCTCAGCCGGCCGCCTCCTGAGGTCATAAGCAGAGACAACAGGGCCTGAGTGACATATATGTGGATTTGTCATTATCAATGGTAAAATTAGCAGATAATTCCTGGAAGGCAAAAGGTAGATGACCCCTCCTTCCACCCCTTTCCCAATGCCCAAGATCTCAGGTGTCATAAGAGCATAAGAAATTGCCATACTGGGTCAGACCAAGGGTCCATCAAGCCCAGCATCCTGTTTCCAGCAGTGGCCAATCCAGGCTACAAGTACCTGGCAAGTACCCAGATATTAAATAGATTTCAAGCTGCTATTGCTTATTAATGAATAGCAGTTTATCAATTTTACCTCTAGGAACTTATCCAAACCTTTTTTAAACCCAGTTACACTAACTGCTGTAACCACATCCCCTGGCAACGAAATCCAGATCTTAACTATGCACTGAATGAAAAATAATTTTCTTTGATTTGTTTTAAATGAGCTACTTGCTAACTTCATGGAGTGCCCCCTGGTCCTTCTATTATCCGAGAGAGTAAATAACCAGTTTACATTAACCTGTTCAAGTTCTTTCATGATTTTAAACACCTCTATCATATCCCCCCATAGTTGTGTCTTCTCCAAGCTGAACAAGCCCTAACTTCTTTAGCCTTTCCTCATAGGGCAGCCGTTCCATGTCCCTTATCATGTTGGTCACTCTTCTCTGCACTTTCTCCACTGCAACTATATCTTTTTTGAGATGTAGCGACCAGCATTGCACACAAAATTCAAGATGTGGTCTCACCAAGGAGCGATATAGAGGCATTATTACATCCATCGTTTTATTTGCCATTCCCTTCCTAATAATTCCTAACATTCTGTTTGCTTTTTTGATCGCCACAGCACCCTGGGCCAACAATTTCAATGTATTATCCACTATGACGCCTAGATCTCTTTCCTGAGTGGTAACCCCTAAGACAGAACCTAATATTGTGTAACTATAGCGAGGGTTATTTTTCCCCTATATGCATCACATTTCACTTGTCCACGTTAAATTTCATCTGCCATTTGGACGCCCAATCTTCCAGTCTCACAAGATCCTCCTGCAATTTATCACAGTCTGCTTGAGATATAACTACTCTGCATAATATTTTGCCATCCGCAAATGTGATCACCTCACTCATCGTACCCCTTTCCAGATCATTTATAAATATATTAAAAGCACCAGGCCAAGTACAGATCCTTGAGGCACTCCACTGTTTACCTTTTTCCACTGTGAAAACTGACCATTTAATCTTACTCTCTATTTCCTGTCTTTTTTTTTTTTTTTTACAAAATCCTGATAGTGGTCCCAGTATTTTAGGCGGGTATAATCCTCCCTTCCCTATGGATGCCCCACCTGCCATGTACATTACTTTGAATTGTTCACAGGAAGGTTCCAGCCAGAAGTAGAATTAGTTTTAGTAGCTTGCTCTCCAGTTACTGAAAAGCAAAACAGGTATAAGAAATAGTAAGTTAGGGTTCAGTTTTCAAATGACCTAGTCACCTAACTTTAAGAGCTGGTGGCTAGGCTGTCCCAATTAAAAACTGAGTGCTAGGTACCCAATCCTAGGCACTGCATTAGCAGGCCAAACATTTAAGTGGCCAAAATCAGGCAGCGGAGATCCAGGGCTCAGCCAAGGCTGAAAATCGAGCTCCTTGGTGTTTAGCTTTTCTTTGCTTATACTCGCCCAGAAATTGGCAGTTTTCATTGTGAGGTTTGGCAATACCATGCAGAGGCTGGGCGTCCCAGTCCACAGGACGATTGTGGAAGCAGTAGCCAGGGGAGGCACCGGTGCCTGAAATGATTCTGGGGTTAGTAAAGCCCAGGGAGGCTCCCATGCCTCATGTCCATGAGATAATCCTAGGGCTCACCTGTCCTTGGGATAATTCTGGAGGTGATAAACCCAGGGAGGTCCATACTCATAGGATGATTCTGGTGTCAGTAAGCCCACCGAGGGCCATATCAATAGCGTGGCCTTGGGCTCACTAAGCACGGGGAGGTTACATTTGGAGGGAAGGCTCAGGTTGTCAGAGGCTGTGTGGTTGAGGCGCCTTTCATCAAGGCTACAATAGTAATTGCTGCCTTCTGGGGGCTTGGTTGGTGTGCACAGATTTACAGGACCAGCAATGGAGGATTTGTTGTGGGAACTAGGAAGTACCCAGGTTTAGGGAGGCGAAATAGATTTTATATGCCAAGGCCTCAGGGATGTATTCAGATAGATCTATATCTACATAGAAAGGGGGGAGGACACATTTCAAAGTGATGTACACAGGTAGAAAGCGTTCTACCCACATTAATCAGCTGCCTGAACATTGCTCTCTCTCCCTCGATCAGGCTGATGCAATTCAGTGGACTCGCATTTTGCATGCGCGTCCACAACCCCTTATGCAATAAGGGGATTAGCGCGTCCAACACCACCCCTGCCCTCCACAAAGCTCATCCCTTGTACATGCATGTTCATGAGGCTATTAGTTATTATCTCCCAATACAAAAAGAAATGTGCACCCAATGCGCACATTTTTACCCTTAGAAATGAATGTTTGCCCTGGAACAGGCGTTACGTTCTGAGGAACCCCTAAAGTTGACAGAAAAGCAGAACGCATACTGCTTTTCTGTAGTTCCTCCAAGTTAATATCATGACAATATTAAGTCAGAGGAAATGAAAAAGGAGTAAAGACGTGCTGGAGGTCAAGTTAGGAAAAGGGACACTCAATTAGCGAGCAACCCTCTGCTCGCCACCTCTCCTGAGCGCCCGCTGCCGAGGAGGCGCTAGGGGCGCATAATTTCCCCTTGCGCCTCCTTTTTACCACGGCAGCCCCTTTGCATATTGCATCGGGCGCCCCGGAGAGGTCGAGGAGAGCGGGTGCCCAATCATGAGTGCCCGTTCTCCGTGTGCCGATACTGCATCGGCCTGAATGTCTGCCTGTTACTGATTGCCACATTAAGAGAAGGCATTCCGGGGGTTGCGTTTAGATCAGGAGAGGTAAAGCTTGCCCATAGGTGGCAGCTGCACTTCATGTCCTTTCTTCCCGTGGCGAATTTCAACGCATACTTTCACTTTAAGAACTGGGTAAAAAGTCTGTTCAGTCTTTAAAAAGTGTCCCCACCATATGTCCTTTTTCTAACGAGCTGGGGGGGGGGGGGGGGGGGGGGGATAGGCGGGTTTCAGTGGATGTACAAATAATCATAAGCAGAAATTATTTTATGTAGACTCAGACAAATAACTATGGAATATGAAGATTGTTTAATCTGGCTCTTCTGATCAAACAAAATTATAAAATAAATGCTATTTTCAGCTGGATCCAAGAGGCGGACTCTGAGTGCCTGTCCTTAAACTCTTGTAACCTGAGAGTTGTGTGCAGCCTGCATTAAAGATGGAAGGAGGGTTAAGAGTATGGAGGTGATGGGTGCAGTCTGCATCAGGAGATGGAGGGGAGAGCTGAGTATGGAGGTGCTGTGTGCAATCTGCATCAGGAGGTGGAGGGGAGAGCTGAGTATGGAGGTGCTGTGTGCAATCTGCATCAGGAGGTGGAGGGGAGAGCTGAGTATGGAGGTGCTGTGTGCAGTCTGCATCAGGGGGTGGAGAGGAGAGCTGAGTATGGAGGTGCTGTGTGCAATCTGCATCAGGAGGTGGAGGGGAGAGCTGAGTATGGAGGTGCTGTGTGCAGTCTGCATCAGGAGGTGGAGGGGAGAGCTGAGTATGAGGTGCTGTGTGCAGTCTGCATCAGGAGGTGGAGGGGGAGCTGAGTATGGAGGTGCTGTGTGCAGTCTGCATCAGGAGGTGGAGAGGAGAGCTGAGTATGGAGGTGCTGTGTGCAGTCTGCATCAGGAGGTGGAAGGGAGAGCTGAGTATGGAGGTGCTGTGTGCAGTCTGCATCAGGAGGTGGAGGGGAGAGCTGAGTATGGAGGTGCTGGGTGCAGTCTGCATCAGGAGGTGGAGAGGAGAGCTGAGTATGAGGTGCTGTGTGCAGTCTGCATCAGGAGGTGGAGAGGAGAGCTGAGTATGGAGGTGCTGTGTGCAGTCTGCATCAGGAGGTGGAGGGGAGAGCTGAGTATGGAGGTGCTGGGTGCAGTCTGCATCAGGAGGTGGAAGGGAGAGCTGAATATGGAGGTGCTGGGTGCAGTCTGCATCAGGAGGTGGAGAGGAGAGCTGAGTATGGAGGTGCTGTGTGCAGTCTGCATCAGGAGGTGGAGGGGAGAGCTGAGTATGGAGGTGCTGGGTGCAGTCTGCATCAGGAGGTGGAGAGGAGAGCTGAGTATGAGGTGCTGTGTGCAGTCTGCATCAGGAGGTGGAGAGGAGAGCTGAGTATGGAGGTGCTGTGTGCAGTCTGCATCAGGAGGTGGAGGGGAGAGCTGAGTATGCAGGTGCTGGGTGCAGTCTGCATCAGGAGGTGGAAGGGAGAGCTGAGTATGGAGGTGCTGTGTGCAGTCTGCATCAGGAGGTGGAAGGGAGAGCTGAGAATGGAGGTGCTGGTGCAGTCTGCATCAGGAGGTGGAAGGGAGAGCTGAGTATGGAGGTGCTGGTGCAGTCTGCATCAGGAGATGGAGGGGAGAGCCGAGTATGGAGGTGCTGTGTGCAGTCTGCATCAGGAGGTGGAAGGGAGAGCTGAGTATGGAGGTGCTGGGTGCAGTCTGCATCAGGAAGTGGAGGGGAGAGCTGAGTATGGAGGTGCTGTGTGCAGTCTGCATCAGGAAGTGGAGGGGAGAGCTGAGTATGAGGTGCTGGGTGCAGTCTGCATCAGGAGATGGAGGGGAGAGCTGAGTATGGAGGTGCTTGGTGTAACCTGCAGTAGGAGATGGAAGATAGTGTAAAGAGTACAGAGGTACTGTGGTTCTTCCTTATCTGTAAAGAGGGAACTGGTATGTGTGCGAGAAGCCATATTTTTGTATCTCTAATTCAAATTGCTGTTTTGGATATTGATGGCATCCCAATCGGGCCGATACAATACAGTGCGCTCCGTTAACCTGCCATTGGATGCGTGTTTTCCCTTACCCCTTATTCAGTAAGGAGCGGAAAACGTGCATCCAACCCGCCCCTTCCAAAAAAAACGCCGCATCCCCTGCTCTGATTGTTTAACGTCCTTGGACTTCAGCAAAAGCACCAAGTTTTGGAAGACATAAAGCCACTTTGGTAAGATGATCAACTTAAAAAGATGTATGCGACCACCCAAAGGTAACGGAAGAGAGTGCTATTGCCGGACGCATTCCAGGGTAAAGTCCATTAGAGGACACATTCAAATCATAGATCTTAGTGAGCTCAGTGTTGCGACCATCGCTGCTCGACATCTCCACTCCACCCACCTTACCTCTTTTGCGACTCCCTGTTTGGTTGATGGAAGTTTGGCTGCCGCGGCGTCATCTTGGCTTTCTCCTCTGGTGTCCCCGGACCGGCTAGACGCTGCCTTCCGCCATGTTCTCCTGAAGCCTAAGGGCGCACGCGTGGCGCGGCCCCGACTCAAGTACCAGCATTGGCGCGAACCTCAGGGGCTTCCCCCTGAGATGACGTCATCCTCACCGGATACTTAAGGTCTTTCGTTTTGCTAGCTATTGGAGTTAGCAAAGGTTTAGGTTAAGGTTACGTTTACTTAGCTTCCTCCAGGTATCGCTGCGGATGGGATTCGCTCTCCGCATACCTTGCTACTCTGCCTCCTTGGACTTTACCAGGGGTACCCGCTCCTCGGGGGCCTCGCTCTCTCTCTCTCTTGCTTTTCAGGTCGCAGTCTGGAACCAGTACTCGCTCCTCGAGGGCCCACGTTCCTGGACCTGATACCGAATACAACTTCTGCCTGGAAGTCACCGCTGCCTACAACACCAGTGAGTTACCATCTCTCTCTCTCAGAGCTTTCCCTGGAACCAGGTACTCGCTCCTCGAGGGCCTACTTCATTCCACCTCCTGGGCTGCTTCTAAGAGACTATTGTGTGAGTGTTACCATCAAGGTTCTGTTCCTGAACTCTGCATACCCTGTCTACTCATTATATTCAGTTTCTCTGCAGCTCAGCCATCCTGGGATCGCTGTTCCAGTGCCTGAGGGACTACAGCCCAGCCGGGCTCTTCCAGCTCACTACTGCCACCTCTGGTGGTTCAGTATACTGTTTCATAAAAGAACTTGCGTGTGTCTGTCTCCATACTCTGAGCCTGACCGGTGGTCCCCCTCGGGGTCTTCCCCCGAGGGCGTGGTCATTTGCCACCGGCCCAAGGATCCACCCACAATTATCACAAACAATAACACTCAGTGGACAAGTTGACACCTTAGTACTGTATTCGCGCTGATGCCCAAAGTAGGGGAAACTGACCCTCCCATCTATCTCGCAGCGCATCGGGAAAGGCCAGGGCTTCAGATTTTTCTGGGTTCAATTTAACGCCAGAAAAGGATCCGAACTCCCAAAAGAGAGACAACAGATGAGGCAGAGAATGCTTTGGGTGGGTGAGAAAAACCAAAATGTCGTCAGCAAAGGCGGCGTATTTGAAAGTAGTGGTTTGGAAACGGACGCCCTTAATCAACCCAGCATCCTGCAAAGCCCTAAGGAGAGGGTCAAGTTGCAAAATAAACAATAAGGGAGATAATGGGCACCCCTGTCTAGTCCCCCCGACGGATGGGGAAAGTTCTCTGAATGAAATTGGTTAGCCACGATTAGCGCGGTAGGGTCTCGATAGAGGAGCTGGAGTGCCTCTTGAAAGCGGCCGTTAATATTCATCACCTCTAAGATATAAAACAAATACTGCCACTCCACCCTATCAAAGGCTTTTTCTGCGTCACAACTTATGGCCAGGAAAGGTACCTTACTCTGCGTGCAGAGAGCCATGGCCGCCATTGCCCTACGAATGTTCGTGAGCGTGTAGCGTTTCTGCACAAACCCTACTTGATCTGGTCGAATTAAGGAGGGCAAAATTGGAGCTAGCCTGTCAGCTAAAATCTTAGCTAATAATTTCTGATCAATGTTCAACAAGGATATAGGCCGGTAGGATGCCGGGGAATGCGGCTCTTTCCCGGGTTTAGGGATGAGCGTTATATGAGCTTCATTACAGTGAAGCAGGGTATGATCCTGCATCAATCAAGGCATTAAAGGTTTTTGTGAGTAGGCCAATGAGAGCATCAGTCAAAGTCTTATAGTATTCTGCAGTAAACCCATCGGGGCCTGGGGCTTTATAGTGCTTAGACTGCCAAATTACCTGCCTAGTCTCCGCCTCCGAAATCGGTTGATTCAACTGTTGTTCCTGTTCACATGTGAGTTGGGGTAGCTCAATGCTGTCATAAAACTGGCAGCAAGTCTCCTTGTCCCAGTGCCCTGCACTATAAAGGGTGGCATAGTAATCTCTGAAAATCTGATGTGCGCTGTTATGGTTTTGAGGGGTTGGAGTTGATTCTTGGGTACTGCGGTGATGGCCACTCCCACAGGGAAGAGCCCCGTGAGGAACCACAGTACTAGGCTAGACTCAAGACATGCAGACACAGAAAATTTGTCTTTTATTATACAACTGTAAGATACCACCAGAGGTTGCAGTAGTGAGGTGATCCAGTGGTAGCAGTCCAGGGGCCCTCGGCAGAGGAAACCCGTCTCACAATGGTAGGGGTATAGGGAGTTCCAGATGCAGGTTCCCAGTGCTGAGCTGTAGCTGAGACAGACTGATAAAGGTTAGATTACTCACTAACAGCTCGATACAGTAACGTTCAGTTGAAGATTTCTCGTCTGTAACGAGCTCGCTGCGCACAATTCGGACGCGTAAGGCGAACCAGCGATACAGTCTCCAGTTTCGCGCGTCCGTAGCGCTTCTTAAAACAGACGCGTAACCCTTCCCGCACCCGGCATGTAAATGAACGAATTAGCTGTATAATGAAGGAATTAGCTATTCCCCTCCGATACCGTAACGCGCACGCAGGTTATCTCATTAGTAACGCACTGTTTTGCCGCGGCCGTAACGTGCTAGTTTACCGCCTCCCCCTAGTAGGAGTTAAGGCTGTGAGTCTAGTAACAAATCCATCGACACCGCTTAAGACACTCAAAAACAATAAAACACAATTAAAAAAAAAAAAGCGATACAGAGATGATCGAGAAAATGTAATGATGTGGGACACATAAAACCTGTCAGAAGAAAAAATAAAAATTTTTAAATACCTGTCGGAGGGCCGCGTGGGTACAGGCGGCGGCGGGAGCCGGGTGGTCGCGTGTTTAATCTAGGCCGCGGGCGGGTGGGCGCCTGTTCCAGGCGGCGGCGGCAGCGGGGGGACACGCGTTAGTTCGAGACGGCCGGCGGGTGGTCGCGTGTTAAATCTAGGCCGGGTCGCACAGGCGCGCATTCATTCACTGCCGGTGGGGGCTGCCTCTCCGGCAGCCCCCACTGGCAGTGAATGAATGCGCGCCTGCGCGACCCCTGCGATTCGGCGCTCAAGGCAGTCACATGCCGTGACATCACGGCATGTGACTGCCTTGAGCACCGAATCGCAGGGGTCGCATTCATTCATCCAGGCGGAGGAGCCGGCTGCTTTCGCCGCCGGCTCCTCCGCCTGGATGAATGAATGCGACCCCTGCGATTCGGCGCTCAAGGCAGTCACATGCCGTGATGTCACGGCATGTGACTGCCTTGAGCGCCGAATCGCAGGGGTCGCGCAGGCGCGCATTCATTCACTGCCAGTGGGAGCTGCCGGGGCAGCCCCCACAGGCAGTGAATGAATTCATTCATCCAGGCGGAGCCGGCTGCTTTCGCCGCCGGCTCCGCCAGGATGAATGAATGCGCGCCTGTGCGACCCGGCCTAGATTTAACACGCGACCACCCGCCGCCGCCCGCCGGCCGTCTCGAACTAACGCGTGTCCACCCGCCCCCGCCGCCTGGAACAGGCGCCCATCCGCCCGCCCGCGGCCTAGATTAAACACGCGACCACCCGGCTCCCGCCGCCGCCCGCCAGCCGCCTGGACCCACGCGGCCCTCCGACAGGTATTTAAAAATTTTGTTTTTTACACTTCCTGGTGCCTGTCATTTCAAATGTCATTTGAAATGACAGGTACCAGCGCACCCAGGTTACTGTATAGGCGCTGTATTAAGCGCCTATACAGTAACCTGGGTTGCGCGGGCATAACCCTTCCCTAATGCAACATGCGCATATTTTATAATGTATACGTGTATGTGCACGTACATTATTTAATCGCTGCATCCCTAGGCGCACATCAATGCAGAAGCGTCAGTGTGCGCCTGGCGCTTTGAAAGTTACTGTCCAAGTTAACAATATAATGAGAGAGTTACAATGAGCATAGAATACAACGTCAGAACTGGGCGTAGTTCCAGAGGATTGGAGACAGGCGGATGTGTTTTCTCAAATAAAGGGGAGGCTGGAAACTGTAAACCAATTAGTTTGACCTCAATGGTAACAAAATAAATGAAATAATGGAATCCAGAGTTTCTGGAATCCAGTGGATTACAAGATTTAGGGCAGCATGGTTTTACCAGAGGTAAGTCTTGTCAGATGAAATTGAATAATTTCTTTTGAGTAGGTGACTAGAGAGTCGGATTGGGAGAGAGCACTAGATGTAGTGTACTTGGATTTCCGTAAAGCCTTTGCCATGGTTCCACCGGTAACTTATAAACTGAGCGCCCTTGGTATGGGCCCTAGAGTGACGTAGGAGACGACAAAAGGTAGTGGTAACTGGTAAATGGAGTTCACACCGAGGAGAAGGGCGTTAGTAGTGGTGTGCTGCAGGGATTGATCCTTGGACTGATTCTTTACAACATTGTTGTAAGCGATACTGCAGAAGGACTATCAAGAAAGGTTTTCAAAGAAGATGTGAAAAACATGAGAAGGGATCTAGCAAAGCTTGAGGAATGCTCTAACATCTGGCAGCTAAAATGTAATCCTAACTCGGGCACGCCGTAGCTTACGGACGACCGCCCCTCCCACCCTTGACCACACGACAACAGAGTAGGTAAACCAAGATAACCTTTATTGAGTGGAAGAAACGGCCACAGCCAAAAATAGCACTAAAACATTATTACTTTATATTGCAGCAGCTTAAACGCAATTGGCATTAACTAAAGCCAACGCCCTCACCGGTACCTTCCTTGTTCTTCCCACCCCTCTGTTTTTTGGAGACGGCAGCCCTCCATCCTTCCGCTCCATGAAGGTGGTATACCATTGGCACCCCGCTCCGTGAATGCCAATCCCGCCTTCCGCTCCGTGAAGGGGAACACCCGCCACTGGCATCCCGCTCCGTGAACGCCTCCGTGGCTACTGCGCTCCGTGCAGTATTCTGCCGCCTCCTCCCACCCCTGGCCTTGCGGGCCGCGGTTATTGCTTATGCCAGGCCTTCATTGGGCCACCCCCAGACCGGCCATTATCTCGGTCTCCGCCATGCTTAGTTATATCCATGCCCCCGCTTTCCCCCTATGCAAAGTCCTTGGTGCTGTGCTCCTCCCCTTCCCCCTCCCCCAACACCAAAAACTTCCCCCCTATGCAGCGACACATCCCCTTATGCTCCGGTGAGGGCACCCGCCAAAGTAGGAAACAGTAAAACCTTATTTGTTTCCTACCCCCACTAATTACTAAAGCTGCTGTGGCCGTTTGCAGGGCGAGGATGAAGATATCTACCCCAACGTCTGATAAGTGAACCCCATCTGGCCTATACATGCCTGAACAGGAGAACGAAATATCATCATGTTTGATGACATAGCCCCCTATTGCTCTCAACCACGTCCCCACTTCTTTATTTAATTTGCGCCTGCTTTTTTCGATGGCTTTTTGCCACCTCGCGTCCCGCCATCCCAATCGGAGGATAAGGATAATGTGGGACCACACTATTTATTTATTTATAAGTTTTTATACACCGCCGCTCATCAAAGATATCACGTCGGTGTACAGTAAACAGGAACTTACGCCGGAGCGTTTTACATTTAACAGAGTTATATAAGCGTTATACAAATAAAAAAAGGTAAGTATATAAATATTTGAACATAAAACAAGTAGAATATTTTTAAAAAAACAGAACTATCATTTAGTTGTATCTTAACTGAGCTGAATTAAAAACAATACTATAGAGTAAAAGGGTTCAAGGGGAATAGGTAAAAGCTAAGGGAGATGGTTAGAAGGTGATGGAGTTCTAAATTAGAAGTGGTAAGAGGGGAGAGATTGTGCTAATCTTAGATTAGGAGCAATTATATGGTAAGATCATTATAGTAGGAGTAGAAATAGGGGAAGTTAGAGATGGTATATAGACAGGGGGTGTCGGGTAGAAAGGCAGGGCAGGTAAAGGAGGGAAGGACACTAAATACCACGGATGGCCATATAGCCTTAATTGCAGTCAAGTCCTTCTTGATATTGATTATTAGGTCAATGTTTTTGACTGTGACCAAATCGTTACCTCCTAACTGACAGATGATAATATCAGGCCGTGGCAATTGCCTGGCGTATTGGAGGATGCAAGGCCTTAGTTGGCCCCACCTCATCCCTCGGTTGCCCAGCCAGAATATGCTGGCCTTGCTATGAGGTATGCCCATCTGATCGCTGGAGGTCTTTTTCTTGGTTCTAATGTGCGCCCAATAAATGTACGTGCGCCCAATAAATGTACGAGTGCCCCATGATCCATATCACTTTCGCACTCTCGGCTGACGAGTCTATGATAGACAAAATAGGAACGGTTAAGGGGAACAGGATGTTAATTATATGCCGTATAGATTTCCTAGTGAAACTGTTTATTGGGCCGTATGTAAGATCTGAATTTACCGGATTTCCACCGCCCTACAGCTTTAATTTGATCTTCGCTTAAACCGCTGCTGCTGGCAAAGGATGCTGCGCCTATTCGGAATGAATGTGTGTGATAACCTCCCGCGTCTTCCCCTATCTTTTCTAATCCTTTGCGCAGTATGCTGATAAACTGGTAACGCGATAGTGCGTTGCCATCTTTGTGTTTTAGTAACGGACCCCTCCCGGGCGGGCGTAATTTAAGGTATTCTCTCGCGGCCCTTAGGGCATATATCCCCCATACGAGCAGGGTATAACGTAATCCAACGACCTACTGCCCGCTGATCATTTTTTGCTCGCCTAATAAAGATCTGTACTGCCTCCTTAACCATCCTTATGTTTTCTATCGGGAGACCCCCATCAGATGGCCTGGTGGTCACCTTTGCCCTCGGGATAAGCTCGCTGTTTCTAAATGCCCCCAAAGAACATTAGTGAAAAGGCCACGGTCCATAGCTTTACCTCGTAATTGTCCCAAACTAGGCTAGGGAGCTCCTTTACCAGTGCTTGAAGCAGCATCGGTGTGATAGGCTTTCTGGCGTCCATTCTACCTGGTTCTTGTCTCCGCCAACCCTCTAATATCTTCTTTATGAGAAAGGAGTTGCTAATGGCGCTTATACCCCATAATTTGGCAATGAAAACAATAGCCGCTATGTGCTGCCCTGCCTGTGCTCTGGATACACCCGCGTTCTTGAGGTAAAGTAAGAACTCTGTTACATTTTTCTCTGTCATTGTCCCCTGAATGTGTGTGTTTTTTGATTGGCAAATTGTTGGAATAAGCTCCATCCGCGTGAATATGCTCTCCAAGTACTCTCTGCCAGAGCCGATCTCAATAAGGAGTCGATCCCGGGCACCCTAATTCCCAGATCCAAGGTGGGATGCGATATGGTTGATGTTCTGCTTCCAGGGCCAGGAATCTGAAATGATACCACTGACAACGAGACAGTACATCAGCAATGCAGTTAAACTCCCCCGGTACGTACTTAGCCTTAAAGACCAGGTTAACGCACAGGCAGAGCAGTACTAAATCCTGCAATAGCCTAATGCCCTGTGGGCGTAGGCGGTGAGAGAATTTATAGCCTGTACAACCGCCATGTTGTCCGACCAAAAAACTACTTTTCTATTCTGGAAACATGCTTTCCACATGTGTATCGTTGCAACACTGGGGAACAATTCGAGAAAAGTGATGTCTCTGAGCACACCCTTGGCTTCCCACTGCACTGGCCGTCGTTCAGCACACCATTTCCCAGCCAGATAGGCCCCAAATCCAACGCTCCCCGCTGCGTCGGTGTAGAGCTGTAACTCCCTATTGGTCATGAGTGGGTCCCTCCAAACCGTCCGGCCATTATAATACCCCAGGAATGTCTTCAATACTATGAGGTCCTCCCTGAGCTCCTTGGTGATTCTAATGAAATGATGGCTCTTGCGGATGCTGTGGCTTGGGACAATCTTCTAATGAAAGGGCGACCCATGGGCATGATCTTGCATGCGAAATTGAGATGACCAATGAGTGACTGCATTTGTTTTAGCGTGATTTTGCGTGAGTGTTCAGTAATAGATATGTTGGCGCGTAACGCTTCCAGCTTTGCGGGCGGTAGGCGTGTGACCATTTGCAGGGTATCGATTTCGATTCCCAGAAATGACAATTTTTTTTTTTTTTGACGGTCCTTCTGATTTGTGCTTGGCTAGCGGAATACCTAATTCGTCCGCTTTTCCGCGTGAATGCTTCAAGGGCTTGTGCACAGGCCTGTGTGTCCCTATGGCCGGTAAATAAAAATCATCCAAATAGTGTATGATTTTTTCCCCTCCCGATGTCCTGCTCTACCGCCCACCGCCCATTGCACAAATGTGCTAAACCTCTCAAAGTAGGCACAAGATACGGAGCAGCCCATCGGGAGGCATTTATCGAAGTAATATTTACCTCAGAATTGAAACCCTAACAGATGGAAGCAGCTGGGATGTATTGGAAGCAAGCGAAAGGCTGATTCAATGTCGGCTTTTGCCAACCATGCGCCTTGTCCCCAATGCCTCACCATGTCTAATGCCTGGTCGAATGATGCGTAGGCGACAGAGCATGCGTCGGGGTCCAAGTAATCATTCACTGAACCACCCTCTGGGAAGGATAACTGGTGAATCATTCGGAATTCCCCTGGCTCTTTTTTTTTTTTTTGGGTACCACCCCAAGAGGGGAAATCCTAAAATGGGGTAGTGGCTTATCATTGAATGGGCCTTCCACCCTACCCATGTCGCCTTCTTTTTTTTTTTTTTTTTGCGCTATGACCTCTTCATTACTCCTTGCAGATAACAGATTCTTAGCCTCAGTGTCGGTTTCTGGCCCCATGAAAGGTATGCGGAAACCTTGGGAAAAGCCTTCGTATAACCAGCTTGCCTCCTTGGGCTGATAACCCTTTAAACAGTTATATAAGCTATGTATATTAATGGGGGGGAGCTCTATTGAATTTAGTGGTGCTCTGTATGTGGGATGTTACCGCCCCTTGTGCATTTTGTTTGAGGGTGGCCTGCACCGCATCCCATGCAGGCGTGCCTGAATTTGCAGGCAGCAGCGAATCTGCAAAAACCGGAGTTGAACAGCCGACAGATGGGAGCCCCCCCGCCCCTGAATCTAGTGGGTTGACCGAACCTATGCCGAAATGGGAATCTTCCAGGAAAAGTGTGTTGGTGAGGGGCTGACCATGTACTTGGATGGTATGCATTACCAGCGAAGCCAGGGATGACCTCCTGAACCGGTCTGTACGGGGTGATTTTTGAGAGCCAGAGATCAATATCTTTGCAGTCCCAGTCTAAACTAGGGTTCACCGCCATATTCCTTCTGAACTGCTCATCATACTCTAACCAAGCAGTACCCCCGTAAGTGCGATACGCACCGCGAATGACGTCTTGGTAAGCGAATAGGGAGCAACACTTTTCAGGGTATTTCTGAGCTATGATAGTTGACAGAATTCTAAAACCTGCTGACCAGTTTGCTAGCGTTCTAGCGATGAAGGGTTCCTCCCTAGCTGATAGTTTGCACGCTTCGTGGCATTTTGGATCGGATCCCTCCCCTCTCTCCTGAGCAACTCGAATATATCTACATATTCGATGCGCCATATTTTCCCTTTTATTGCTTCTGAAACATGCACGGTTAGGGGGCCCACGGTACATGTGTATTGTGTAGCGTTATTCACTTTCGTGGCTGAGCTACCAGTGAGATTATGCCCATTTGTCCCCAACTGACCCTCCGTTGTTCCACCAGCTGTAGCTTGGGTTTGTGTCACCGTTAAGGCCTCCCCCCTGTGTTGTCCTGACTGCCCTGGATCCTGTGTAACAGGGTTTTGTGGTGGTCTTGTGTTAAAATTACCCTGTCCCTAAAAGTTATCAAAAATGCTTTCATAGCAGAGAAAATATCGCTTGGAGCGCCTTGTGGCCACAGCCACACTTCGCTGCCATTCGTTAGTGGTGCGTAACTGGGCTGTGTTTGGGGAACCTGCGCATTAGCCTGGCCCGTGTTTACAGCAAGGTACTCACAGTTCTGTCCTTGTGGGTGCCAGTTTAGTTCATTAGCGGTCTCGTGATGTGATGGTGGCTGGGTGCTGCCAGCTGAACTATTGGCGCTGCCTGATGAACCTTGGTGTGGACCGACAGGTACTGAACCGTACTGCTGGGGGGATGGGTTATCGGCATGCATTAACGCAGCTAGCAATGACTTCACCCTGTCAGTGCCATGGATAGCAGCCGGTGCCAAGGTTTGGTCCATGAGCTGACATAGCTCTCTTTCGGCTCCTGCGTTGTAGACCGGTTGTGGCGGCAGGGCCGGTCTCAGAGCCCGTAGGAGAAGCGGCAAAGTGGAGAAATACATGTCGGGCGTGGCCGAGAGGAATACCTGGCAGGGAGCATGGCAGGGATAGCATAGGGCTCTGCAACGGCACCGGAACAAAGGACTGGAAGCAGGAGGACGGAGAAGGGGGGGGGGGGGGGGGGCGGGCCAGGGCAGTAAAAAACACCAATGGGCAAAAACACAAAAAAGAGAGGGGGGGGGGGGGGGGGGTGCCCGAAGCAGGATCAAAGCACACATGACATGAAAATTCACCAGCCCCACATCAGCTAGGAGAACCAAAATCACAAGCCCCAGAACCAGCAATCCAGCAAGAGAAAACCCCCCACAAACGCTTACCACAAGTGACCTGAAGGCTGTCAATCTGCATGCAGGAAGAAAAAACCGCCAATAGGAAGAGGCATACTAGTGGATAAAAGGGGGGGGGGGGCAACAGCGACCCAGCAGGGTCACTGTGCTCAGCTCTGAAGGCCCTGTCCCGCAAGGAAATAATGATGGGGCCCGGGACCAGGGCTGGCGGCAAAATGGCGCCAGGCGGGGCTCTAGGCGGGTGGGTGCGCGGGAGCAATCGAGGGTGGTGGGGGGGGGGGCAAGGACCAAGTGTGCCGGGCCGCCATCGTGCAACTGCGCAGGGCCGCGGGTGCGTCGGGGCAGCAGGGGGCGGGGGGCCTTTGGCTGGCCGGGGGGGTGGCCGACCACGTGGATGGAACGCAGGCCGGCGGCCGCGCAGGGGGGTGGGGGCGGCGGGCGGAGTCATAGGAGGGTAACTTGGGGGGGGGGGGATATCGGGGCTGGGGCCGCGCGTGGAGGGAACGGGGGCTCAGCGGCAATCTGGGCGGGGGTGCAGGGCGAAGCGGCGGATTTGAATTGTGGGGGGGGTCCAGAGCGGCGGGGGATGCAGGGGGGGGGAACACTCGCCGGAAAGGCGGCCGCGTGGGGGGGTGGCCTGCAGGCTCCCGGAAAGGGCGAAGCTGGAAGGCAGGGCAGGGGGTAGGGTGGCCGCATGGCTCGGAGGCCGGGGGGCGGCAGGGGCCTGCCAGGAAAAATTATATATAGTGAAGAAGGAAAAGAACAAGAGGGTAGCAAAAAGGGGGGAATGAGCAGGGCATATCAACTGCGAAAAGCATGCATAGCTTACTTGGTAGCTCTGCTAGCAAAGTTTTCAGCAATGGTAGTCCGCTTGGAAGCTGCAGTCGGAGAATCCTCTGTCTCTGCTTCACCAGCACTGGACTAGATCTAGTCTCTTATGCCGCTGCTTCTCCTGCACTGGAATCGGATTTGGTGAATCGGAGAGAAGAATTCTTCTGGCTGCTTTCCTGTACTGGGATCGCCACGTGGAGCTCTGCTTCCTCTTTGCTGTTGCTCTCGATCCCAGGCTGCAAATGTGCTCCCCCCACCCAGCACTACCTCTAAGTACCTGAGCTCGGAGACGCCGGCTCATGCTCAGGTTTGAACTGGCCCCACTAATCCTATTGTCCGCCCCTTTCCCCACCTAGCCCAGCCCTTGGACTGTGCCCCCCCCCCCCCGACTGTGCCCCCCCCCCCGACTGTGCCCCCCCCCCTTGCCTACAGCACGTCTGCCCAGTTATACGGCCCTTGCCTCAAGAGGCAGGGCCTCCTTAAAAGATGCAGAGTCATGCATTTGGGAAGAATAACTCCAAGGGAGTAGTACAGTATAGGGGTGAAATTTTAAACACGAAACGAGAGCGAGACCTGGGGGTGACTGTAGCTGATGATCTAAAGGTGGCCAAACATGCAGATAAGTTGATGGCACAATCCAGAGATATGCTTGGGATTCAAAGGGAGAGGAATGGTCAGCAGAAAAAAAAGGAGGTGATATTTCGCCTACATAAATCCCCGGTGAGACCTCATTTGGTATATTGTGTACAGTGCTGGAGATTACAGCTTCAAAAAGATATAAACTGGATGGAGTCGGACAAGAGAGTGGCTATTAACATGGTCAGTGCTCTTTGTTATAAAGCATATGGGGACAGTTTTATCCATCTAAACATGTGTACCCTAGCAGAAAAGCAGGATGGAGAGATATGATAGAGACATTTGAATACCTCCAAGGTACCAATGCACAGGTATCAGTGGAAAGAAGGCGCTGGCGGGAGGGCTCATGGGATGAGGGTAAGAGAGGAATCTAAGGAAATATTTCTTTACAGAAAGGGAGGGGGATGCATGGCACAGCCTCCCCGTGGAGGCAATGGAGACAAAGACAGTTTCTTGAATTCAAGAAAGCATGGGATCAGCACAGGGGATCTCTGAGGGCGTGGTAGGAACTGCAGAGCTGAGCAGCTGTTTTCCATGGGCAGATAAGATAGGCTGATTAAGTCTTTTTTTTCTGCTGTATTTTTCTCTGTTTCTTAAACCCTTGCGGTATTTTGTGGAGGAAACTCAAGGGCACTATGTCGGAGATGCGATTGCCTAACCTCTTGACCCCCAGAAATGTGTAAAAAGAGGAAAGTAAACACAAACTGCTTTTCTGTTCCCCTGGTCAGAGTCGCAGTATCCTTCGGCTCTTGACCATACACCGAGGTAGTTCCCTGCCAGAAGCGAGGGCCTCCCCTGCTGGCATGAGTATTACAGGCATGTATTTCAAGCTAAATCCCAGCAAAATACAAATATCCTGTCCACGCAGAACAAGACATAAGATGCCAGTTTTCTGGAAGCAGAGTGCGGAGTTATTCCCGTGCCCCTCTGGAATATCTCCTAGTTTGATAGGGAAACATTCCTCACATTCAGGCCTATCCTGTAAAGTGCGGCCGCGTTTACCCTGCTCCTAAGCCGCTTTTAACTCACGTTCCGGCCGCGTTAGCCCTTCCTGCGATCCCGAATCCCCTTTAACCTACTCCTACCGCGTCCTAAATTCCCCGGGTAACCCCTTCCGCCCGCGGCATGTATATTGCATGCAAACGAGCCAATTAGCTATTCCCCTAGCATCCCGTAACCCTCGCCCCGACTAACGCTACCTTTCCCTGCCGTTTTGTCGCGCGTTTAACCTGCAAACTTACCGCCTACCCTGACCCAGGCGGTAGAGGCATGGGTAAGGGTAGGTGGCAAGCTTTCCCCCAGCCCCCGCTCACCTGCCCCGGCCGCGATCATGGGTGCCGGTCTCTGTGGCAGCCCCAGTCCTCTCTCCTCCTCCCGAAGCCAAAAAAAAAAGCTTTTTTTTTTTGGCTTCGGGAGGAGGGGAGAGGACTGGGGCTGCCACGGAGACCGCTTTCCCCGTGCAAGTAAGTTGTTTCGCCGCTTGTCTCTTCTCCCCCCTCCCGGAGCAGGGCGCGAAAAGCTGCCTTGCTCCGGGAGGGGGGGGGGGGAGAGATGACAGCGGCGAATCCCCAAAAAATAAGTGAAAAAAACTTAAAAGCTAAAAGTAAGTTGCTTCGCCGCTGTCATCTCTTCTCCCCCCCTCCCGGAGCAGGGCGCGAAAAGCAGCCTTGCTCCGGGAGGGGGGGGGGAGAGATGACAGCGGCGAATCCAAAAAATAAGCGAAAAAAACTTAAAAGCTAAAAGTAAGTTGCTTCGCCGCTGTCATCTCTTCTCCCCCCCCTCCCGGAGCAGGGCGCGAAAAGCAGCCTTGCTCCGGGAGAGGGGGGGGGGAGAGATGACAGCGGCGAAGCTTTCCCCCAGCCCGGACACCGGCAAAAACTTACTTTTTTGCAGCGATCAGATCTTCTCCTCGCCTCTCAAAGCTGACCCTCTCTCTCATTCATTTTACAGGCCCTTGATCCTTCTGTGACTGCTTCTGCTCTGAGCAAAGTTGCTCTTCCTCTTTCAAGTTGCCATCAGCCCTGAGCAGGAACACGATCTGGCCTCCCTTAGCTCCTCCCAACAAGATGGCCGCCTGCACGGGGGAAGCGTACAATTGGCCGCTGAAGACGTGACGTCACGTCTTCAGCGGCCAATTGTACGCTTTCCCGTGCAGGCGGCCATCTTTGTCTTCGGAAGGAGCTACGGGAGCCAGATCGTGTTCCTGCTCAGGGCTGATGGCTGCAAAACAGTAAGTTTTGCCGGCGTCCGGGCTGGGGGAAAGCTTCACCGTTGCTAGTGTCCCCCCTCTTCCCGGAGCAAGGCGGCTTTTCCGCCCTGCTCCGAGAGGAGGGGGGACACTGAAAAGTCGTTTCGCCGCTGTCAGTGTCCCCCCCTCCTCCCGGAGCAAGGCGGCTTTTCGCGCCCTGCTCCGAGAGAAGGGGGGGGGCACTGAAAAGTTTTTTGCCGGTGTCCGGGCTGGGGGAAAGCTTCGCCGCTGTCAGTGTCCCCCCCCTCCTCCCGGAGCAGGGACATCTTTGTAGTTGCTGAAGTGAATCCAACAGAGAAGCCGGACCCTGATTCTGACCCTTCTGGGTCTGTCCCTGTTTGGCAGAGATGGTGAGAAAAGGTTAAACTTGCAGAGCACACAGTGAGTACCATGCAACGTTTAACGAGGTAGGCAATACAAGGTCAGCAGGGAGAACAGCCCGGCCTGGGCTAACATCTGCATACAGAAAGCGAGCGCAAAGTTCAGCCTGAATCGTCAAAGCGTACTTGTGCGCATAAGTTGGCTTTGAAAGTTAGCGGGCGTGTGCAGAACCCTGCCAGTGCGCACGCAGATTTCCACTGGCAATTGAACATGGAGATTTTTAAAAAATAGAAATCGTGCGCACAAGTGGGTTTTCTGCCCCCCCCCCCCCGGAATGCCTCTTTCTAGGGCTCGAAAAAATGCACACAGAGTCACTTTTGCATGTACTTTTATGCGCACAGCCCCCTGGTCAATTTTCAAAAGCCCATTCCCATACACACACAAAACCGGGTTTTATGCACGCACAATTCAGTCCTAACAGGATAATTTTCAAACAGCCCACAGAGGCTGGAGTCTGTGGGTACTTTTCACTTGCAGACCTTTAGCACATAAATCCACTTTGAAAACTGGCAGGTGTGCCTGGAAACAGTGCCAACATACCTACATGCACAAAATGCCTCCCTCGCAAGAGCGGATTTCCACGCAGACTTTCCAAGATCTAAATTATGTTCCTGAATCCTTTCCTGCCCCAGCTCTGCCCCCTGGAATGCCTAGTTTATGTGAGAACTTACATAAATACCTTCCGATTTGATTTTCAAGTGAGGATTAAGGCTGCCTCACAAAATTCCTTCTGAAAACTACCACCTAGTTTAGGGGTCCACCAAGCATGGCCCGAGGGCCAGATTCAGCCCTTGACTGAATTCCATCGGCCCCCAGCTGCACTGGCAGGAGGAGCCTGATCTGGCTTGCAGTGGCGGCAGGGGCAACACACGCCACCGCTGCTATTTGCTCAGATACTTGAAGTCAGAAGTGCAAGTGGCAGCACCTCACAGCTGGTTGCATTATGCATTGCTAATGTTAGTACTGCTACAGCAGGTGGGCCAAAGAAGGGAAGGAGGCTGCAGCACAGCCATAAGGACCTTTCAGCCGCTATGGAGGGTGGTGCAGGCCATGGGGAGGAAGACACTGGTGGTACTGAGCCATACGTGAGGACTTGGTGGGCAATTCTTGCCTCCCACCAAGAAAGGGCCTCAGTAGGCTTCTTGGATGGCCTCATTAGTCCTTCCAACCACATGGCCTGCTGTCTAGACACTCTGGTGAGTCCTCCCAGCTGCATGGGCCTGTATGTCCTGCTGCAGCCATCTTGTTCCTGCTTGGACTCTTGTTACATTTTGTTCTCACAATCAGCACCTTGTCAGAGCTTGGTACTGCCTTCTGTCTTAGTCTCTCTTGTAGACTCTGGCCCTTGTTGACCCTAATTTTCAGCCTTACATGGGCCATATGGGGCCTCCTTCTCCTTGGACAGGCAGACAATAAATGCAGTCACACGTCTGGGTGATGCCATCTGACAGTGTCGAATTGGGTGCTGCTCCCTCCTAGCGCAGAAAGTTTCCAAAACTTTCCCAAGCATGCATGGGTCCTTTGGCACCCTTGCCCCCTTGCGATCCGACTCCATCTGAAGTCATCCACTCAATGGGGTCAAACTGTCTCTCTCCCTTTGCGTCGCCACAATTAGTGAGTATATTAAAAAAAACCCAACATTTAAATAAAAGAGCTTATTCTAGCTTAGTTTATAGTTTAGTTAGATTATTAAAAAAAGAAAAGAAAATGCTTCAGAAAGAAGAGGCAGTGCGGAAAGAAGGTAAGAGCCCATTTAAACTTTGTAAGAAATACGGTCACAAAATGGCAACCAGAGGTCAGCACGATTGGTACCTGCAATGTTTAGGGCCTGACCTCGATTCAGAACACTGTGGCCCTTGTGGGAAAAGCTCCCCAGAGCACGTTCTTACCGAGAACTAAAGCTCAGGTACGCTGTACTGAAACTGACAGAGAAGAGGAAAACTGAAGGAAAAAAGTGGAAGCTTTCGGCATCGCCTGAAAAACTGGCACATAAAGAGTGGCATAGGTTTCGTGAGTCAAAGCACTTAAAAAGATTTCCTCGGCACACACAGGCGGTAGCACCAATGTTCTGTCTCCACACATAGGCCACAGCTCCAAAACAGCACTGACGCTGGGCACGGGCAGCGCCAAGGAAATCAGTGGCACAGGCTGTCGATCTCCGCCGGCTATTGGTGCAAACACAGTACCGGCACTGATATACGCTGCGGTTCACAAAGCGGCGCAGAGGCGCACTGCGTTGGTGCCGAGGTGCCAAAGCATGGCTTGGACAGGTTGGTGCCAAAGAAACATTAGCACGGAGGAAACACAGTGCAAAAAGGAAACGTGGTATAAGCAGTACCTCATCGTGTGACCAAGATCACGCTCCGCACCACAGAGAAACAAAAAAAAAAAGATAAAGCACGGTCATTATCGACAAAGTGAAGGATCGGATGCTTTCAGTAAGTAGAGGGTCTCCACCAATACTGGAGCCACAGACCCCGTCACGAGATGCCCGAGGGAACATGCCTGCTTCTCCACTTTCAGAACATCACTCCTTCGTGCAAAAAAAATAATGGACAGACTTTGATTCCAATTACATGGCCACACAGCCAAGTGGGAAACTACATATGGAAAACTCTCCTTCTCATGAAGAGTGCAGGGGAAAGAGCAACAATCAGAGGATTCCCAAGACTTAGAGCCTTCATTTCAATTTTCAGAAGACACTGCTTGGGGAGGCTGCAAGGGTGGAGTGAAAGGAGGGGAAAAGGGATGAGAAAAAGGAAGGAAGAAGAGAAGGGAGCAAGAGTGCATGGAGTGGGAGAGAGACAGGGCCGGCGCATCCATTAGGTGAACTTCGGCGGTCGCCTAGGGTGCCGAGATGTAGGGGGCGCTGAAGAGCCGTCACCTGGTGCCGCAAGTGGGGCCGTGGCCCTGAGAAGCCCACAGTCTCTATTTCTCTTTTCCACGAGCGGGATAGGCCCCACTTGCGGCACCACGTGGCTGCTCTTCGGCGCCCCCTACGGCTCGGCACCCTGAAAAGCACACAGTCGGCACCGAAACAGGTAGGGGGGGGGTGTGACCGGGGAGGGGGCGCGACCAGGTGGGGGAGCGGGGGCGGCAGCACAAGGGTCGCCCAGGGGGCCCAATACTCTTGCACCGGCCCTGGAGAGAGAGAGAGCACCACATGCACACAAACATCCCATCCTGCCATTCATCCACCTTCCACCCTCCCTGACCCACACTTCCCTAAGCTGGCAGAGACCGAGGGCACGGTTGCACAGAGTGTGACAGAGTTGCCAACTTGGGAGAAACCTAGAAATATTATCACTGACATTCTACTGACAACCCTATACCCCTGGAAATCCTATCCTCTGCCTTCCCCCTTCCCCCGCATTTTGAATCACCGAAAGGATCATAACGCCCCCTCCCCACCAAAACCTTCTCAGTAAACTCTGAAGGGCACTCCCCCTGGATCAGCAAACTCTGAGGAGGATGTCACCTCCCCCCCCCCCCCCCCCCCCGGCCCTCGTGATAATTAGAAATATCCTATGTAGCCCTTCTCTTGAAAAGTTTGGGAACCCCTGCCATAAATGTATTAGATTCAACAAAGTTCGTCAACATTATTCACTCAATTCCTGTACGTTTTCTAAAAAATAGAGCAAGACAGTGCAGTTTCTGTAGTAATTAAAGGATTCATTTTCTCCACTCGGGGATTATTATAAGCCTTATATGAAGTTCTATTAGCTGATGAGTGGAGGTGACCCACCTCCTACAGTAGTAGCAAAACTATTGTTGGGGACAGTCTGGTAAAAAGGAGGCAGCAGACAATCATCCCTATGCTATGTTCCAGAAACTTCTCTGGGCCCTGGGCCTCCTGAAATAGTGAGTTACTAATTCACAAGTCGATGCAGGAATCTGGGCATTAGAACACTGGATTTCAGTGTACAGTTTTAATACTCAGATAACATTTTTTTTAAACTTCTGCTGTAGCAAGCTAATAAAAGCAAGTTTGCTTACCGTAAACGGTGTTTCCGTAGATAGCAGGATGAATTAGCCATGCTGTCATGGGAACTGTCCATCAGGGTCAGGAGGCGGAGCTTCTTAGTAGAATACAGAGCTTTGCTCTGTGCGGCTGTGCTTGCCTTCCAGTCTCTCCTCAGTCTGTGATTTAGCAGTTCATGAAATGATTAGTAGACTATCCAGGGAGGTGGGTGGGTCAGCATGGCTAATTCATCCTGCTATCTACAGAAACACCGTTTACGGTAAGCAAACTTGCTTTTTCCCCATTGATAGCAAGGCTGAATTAGCCATGCTGTCATGGGAGTCCTAAGCTCCCGATTACGCTGTGAAAGGATTTTTTTTTTTTTTTGCATGATCAAACGTGTGGATAGTCAGTGTGAACTCAGTTGGACATTGTTTGCAATACGACTCTTCCCAGCTGTAGAATATGCTGATGAAAAAATACCAAAGAAACACCAAGCTCTGAGGAAGAAAACTAGCATGAACTAGTTTTGCAAGGACACCACAAACATCAGCAGAATCAAGATGGAACATAACAAATGAGTCACAGGAAGAGCATAAGATAACGCCTAGGGCACGAAGGAAATAATCTGTGAGAAAGAATGTGCGTACGAAGGGAAAGATAAAGGGGAACAAAGGACAAGCTGTGTTGGCAGTTAGGATTAACAAAGAAATTGGGACCAGCTAGTCTCTAATATATCAAATGGAAAGTTAACTAACTGTATATGATAACAAGTGGTACGGACAAATTCTATTAAAAACCAATCTTTATTCTACTGTGGTCAAAAATTTGAACAATATTTTTTATATGGAGACAGAAACCTCAGAACTGGTAAACCTTGTGATTTTTTACAATGGTTTTTTATGAACCAGTAAGTTCAATCATAGGTTTCTTGTTGTCTCTTTTTTTATAATTTTTTCTCTAAAAAGATTTTTAACTTGTATGTGTCTTATTTAACATGATTTTCGAAATATTCAATAAAGCTTGACATATTGTGTTTAAAATGAACTTCCCTTACGGTTTTATGTTACCGTTAATAACACGGCCTGTTGTTTTCTTGCTTGTAAATTACAAGCGTGTTCGGCTGATGTGCCGTGAATTAGTATGCCGTGAATTAACCTTTATGTATATTTAATCCAAGTTTCTTCATTGGGAAAATTCTTCTGCTTTTTTATACATCACAAAATGTCTTTTGAAAGCGATATCTGTATCAACTTGAAAGTACAGCCTGGGTTAGAACAGGCAGAATAGCTTTTATAACTCTATGCCTTGAACAAAATAACATGAATTTTGAAGACTTATTGCTTTGCCTTCTACAATGTAGCACCGAATTTCTAGACTTGTTACAACATAAAGTGTTTCTAAACAAGTCTGTGCTTATAGTCCCCGCCACAGTGTTGCACTTATCTTTCAAACTTGTTGCGATCTTTTTCAACGCTTAGGACAAGTGTGTGCCTAGAATCGCCGCCAACGTTTCACATGTAGTTTCTTCAGGGCGGATTCTAAGAGACAGCAGGATAACGAAAGAACATTAATATCTTTAAAGCAATAACAATTTTAGTCGTTTTGAAGAATATTTATACTCACGAAACTGTCTGTGGCTAGTAACACGCGGGCTTCTAACTGCCGACTGTCTCGGCTAAACTTTTTATAGTACTCCTACGTTTTGAGAGGTGACCAATCAAATCGTTCCAAATGAACGTACTGCACGTAGCAGCTAACTTTATTGTATGGTTTTTCTTGAGACAATGGACATCTTTAAATCCCCATCAGAATTAAATGGGAAAAATGGCGTCGTCATGATGTGCACATTTTTTATACAACTATGAATGTCAACATACGCTAGTACTGTTATACCAGTAAAAATGTTTTTCAACGAAAATGATGTATGATTTTCTTCAACCAGAATGTCTTATTGTGTAATCAAACTGTTCCATTCAATTTTGCTGTTTAATCCCGAGGGTTCCTCCGCACCCAACTTAAAAATCCATTCTTGTTCTCTACTATATAGTGTCTTTTCTCTATTGCCACCTCTGGCATCAGCTGTTATGTGATCAATGGCAAACCAACGGAGTTCGTGGATTTGATGATTTTTTATTAAACAGTGCTCTACAATCGGTGCAGTTAGTCTCTTGTTTTTCAAGCAACTCTTATGTTCACTAATACGGGAACTTAGATTTCTACTGGTTTGGCCCACATATATCATATTACAAGGACATGAGATGACGTAAACGACGTGAATGGTTTGACAAGTAGTGAATTGATGTAGTTTGTAGATGTATCCAGTTTTGACGCATTTGTATTCTTTTAGTTCGATGGTTTGACTGCAGATTTTACAATGGCCACATGGGGATTTTACAATGGTCACATGGGGATTTAAAGATGTCCATTGTCTCAAGAAAAACCATACAATAAAGTTAGCTGCTACGTGCAGTACGTTCATTTGGAACGATTTGATTGGTCACCTCTCAAAACGTAGGAGTACTATAAAAAGTTTAGCCGAGACAGTCGGCAGTTAGAAGCCCGCGTGTTACTAGCCACAGACAGTTTCGTGAGTATAAATATTCTTCAAAACGACTAAAATTGTTATTGCTTTAAAGATATTAATGTTCTTTCGTTATCCTGCTGTCTCTTAGAATCCGCCCTGAAGAAACTACATGTGAAACGTTGACGTTGGCGGCGATTCTAGGCACACACTTGTCCTAAGCGTTGAAAAAGATCGCAACAAGTTTGAAAGATAAGTGCAACACTGTGGCGGGGACTATAAGCACAGACTTGTTTAGAAACACTTTATGTTGTAACAAGTCTAGAAATTCGGTGCTACATTGTAGAAGGCAAAGCAATAAGTCTTCAAAATTCATGTTATTTTGTTCAAGGCATAGAGTTATAAAAGCTATTCTGCCTGTTCTAACCCGGGCTGTACTTTCAAGTTGATACGGATATCGCTTTCAAAAGACATTTTGTGATGTATAAAAAAGCACAAGAATTTTTCCAATGAAGAAACTTGGATTAAATATACATAAAGGTTAATTCACGGCATACTAATTCACGGCACATCAGCAGAATACGCTTGTAATTTACAAGCAAGAAAACAACAGGCCGTGTTATTAACGGTAACATAAACCGTAAGGGAAGTTCATTTTAAACACAATATGTCAAGCTTTATTGAATATTTCGAAAATCATGTTAAATAAGACACATACAAGTTAAAAATCTTTTTAGAGAAAAAATTATAAAAAGAGACAACAAGAAACCTATGATTGAACTTACTGGTTCATAAAAAACCATTGTAAAAAATCACAAGGTTTACCAGTTCTGAGGTTTCTGTCTCCATATAAAAAATATTGTTCAAATTTTTGACCACAGTAGAATAAAGATTGGTTTTTAATAGAATTTGTCCGTACCACTTGTTATCATATACAGTTAGTTAACTTTCCATTTGATATATTAGAGACTAGCTGGTCCCAATTTCTTTGTTTATCTATATATTGAGGGATGGCACACTCTTGGCAGAGCGCCTTTAGTTACTCCCACGAGTACGTGACCAATCTTTTAAAGACCACCACACTTCTTGAGAATACCACTTTTAAGACCTCTTCCAGCACTTGGTCAGATTTATTGAATTTATCTAAACGTATTACCAGAAGTGAATTACACGGTGCAACACTAGTTGAGTACTGTAAATTGGAAAGAATACCAAGAGGTTTACGTATTCAAAAAGAACCCAAATTATTTACAGATGATAGAAACATAGAAACATAGAAATGACGGCAGAAGAAGACCAAATGGCCCATCCAGTCTGCCCAGCAAGCCCCACACACACTTTCTCTCATACTTATCTGTTTCTCTTAGCTCTTGGTTCTATTTCCCTTCCATCCCCACCCTTAATGTAGAGAGCAGTGATGGAGCTGCATCCAAGTGAAATATCCAGCCCGATTAGTTTGGGGCAGTAGCCGCCGCAACAAGCAAGCTGCACCCATGCCCATTTGTTTTACCCAGACTATGTTATTAGCCCTTATTGGTTGTTTTTCTTCTCCCCTGCCGTTGAAGCAGGGAGCTATGCTGGATATGCGTGACGTATAAGTCTTCTCCCATGCCGTTGAAGCAGAGAGCCATGCTGGATGTGCATCGAAAGTGAAGTATCAGGCCCATTTTGTTTGGGGTAGTAACCGCCGTAACAAGCCAGCTACTCCCCGCTTTGTGAGTGCGAACCCTCTTTTCTTCTCCCCTGCCGTTGAATCAGAGAACTATGCTGTATATGCATTGAAAGTGAAGTATCAGGCTTATTTGATTTGGGGTAGTAACCGCCGTAACAAGCCAGCTACTCCCCTCTTTGTGAGTGTGAATCCTTTTTTCCACATTTCCTCTTGCTGTTGAAGCTTAGAGCGATGTTGGAGTCAAGCCTGTGTATGTTTATTTAATAAGGGTATTGACTCCAGGCAGTAGCCATCATTCTGGCGAGTCACCCACTCTTCATTGGCAGCCTCTTGACTTTATGGATCCACAGTGTTTATCCCACGCCCCTTTGAAGTCCTTCACAGTTCTGGTCTTCACCACATCCTCCGGAAGGGCATTCCAGGCATCCACCACCCTCTCCGTGAAGAAATACTTCCTGACATTGGTTCTGAATCTTCCTCCCTGGAGCTTCAAATCGTGACCCCTGGTTCTGCTGATTTTTTTCCTTAGGAAAAGGTTTGTCGTTGTCTTTTGATCATTAACACCTTTCAAGTATCTGAAAGTCTGTATCATATCACCTCTGCTCCTCCTTTCCTCCAGGGTGTACATATTTAGATTCTTCAATCTCTCCTCGTACGTCATCCGATGAAGATCCTCTACCTTCCTGGTCGCCCTTCTCTGTACCGCCTCCATCTTGTCTTTGTCTTTTTGAAGGTACGGTCTCCAGAACTGAACACAGTACTCCAGGTGAGGCCTCACCAAGGACCTGTACAAGGGAATAATCACTTCCCTTTTCTTACTCGATATTCCTCTCTCTATGCAGCCCAGCATTCTTCTGGCTTTAGCTATCGCCTTGTCGCATTGTTTCGCCAACTTCAGATCATTAGACACCATCACCCCAAGGTCCCTCTCCTGCTCCGTGCACATCAGCCTTTCCCCCCCCATTAAATACAGTTCATTTGGATTTCCACTCCCCATATGCATGACTTTGCACTTCTTGGCATTGAATCTCAGCTGCCATATCTTCGACCACTCTTCCAGTTTCCTTAGATCCCGTCTCATTCTCTCCACTCCTTCCGGCGTGTCCACTCTGTTGCAGATCTTAGTGTCATCCGCAAAAAGACAAACCTTACCTTCTATCCCGTCCGCAATGTCGCTCACAAAGATATTGAACAGGACCGGTCCCAACACCGATCCTTGCGGTACACCACTTAAAACCGCTCTCTCTTCAGAGAAGGTTCCATTTACCATCACACATTGTCTTCTGTCCGTCAACCAATTTGCAATCCAGGTCACCACCTCGGCACTCACTCCCAAGCTTCTCGTTTTATTCACCAGTCTCCTGTGCGGAACCGTATCAAAAGCTTTGCTGAAATCCAAGTATATGATATCGAGCGCTCTTCCTCTATCCAATTCCTTGGTTACCCAGTCAAAAAAGTCAATCAGATTTGTCTGACAGGATCTTCCTCTGGTGAATCCATGCTGCCTCTGGTCCATCAATTCTCCGGACTGTAGATAGTTCTCTATTCTCTCTTTCAACAGTGACTCCATTACTTTTCCCACCACTGGTGGGATAATACCTTTCTTGAACCTTTCTTGAACGTTGGAACTCCATTCTTAACAAATGTTCCCTAGATCTAATGATCTTAATTATAGAATCATCTCAAAATGCATGTAATTCTCTCCGACAAGAACTAGATGAAAAACTAGTTACTCTCAAAGCTGAAATTGAGGTTGAACAATTTGACATCAATTTTTCAGAATTACAAAAAAACATAGAGAATTTTAAAAAAGATCTTAAGGAATACAAGTTATCGAAATTAGAGATGAACGTGATTACAAACAGGGAAGTATATATAACTGGATGCAACCTAAGGACAAAAAGAAGAAACCAGTTTTTAACACCTCTTCTAGCAGTTCTTCTGAAGAAGAAGATATGCGGAGTTCCACGGAGAATGTTAATTTTTTAGGCAACAATCCAAGAAACAAAAACAAGGGAAAAGTAGGATGGCAAGACCAACAACAAATGCCAACTTTGAATGTTTGGACGAGGTCTCGGGGAATATCCAGAGGGAAGAGAAAGTAATAATCAATCTCTCAGATAAACAGCTTACTAAAGATGAAGAGAGAATTCTCAACCTGGGGCTATCATTTGTCCCGACTGAAAGACACAATCCTTTCCAGTTTAGAATCGATTTGCAACGGTTCATTAGAAAGTTGATATTAAAAAACATTTTTCAAATTGATACTTTTTCCACTGATTCCAGTGTTATCAGTAATCCCTCTATTTGGATACCTCCAGGTCCCATCAACCCTTTGATAGATTCATTTCATCGTTTAGTATTAAAAGATGTCAAGAAGCTGGAAGATCAAAAACTTAAATATGTGGACAACTTAGATAAAAGTTCCCGTTCTACTTTATATTCAATGTCACATGATTCTTCTTATATAATAAAACCAGCCGACAAAGGCGGCTCTATTGTTATCATGAATAAAGATCTGTACATACAAGAAATCAGACGCCAGATTGATGATCAAACTACTTATCTTCAATTGTCCAAAAATCCTACAATAGAATTACAAAAGGTTATTAAAAGACACATAGATCAAGCAAAAGAAAAAGGTTTCCTTACCAATAAGGAATACAATTTTTTGAATTCTAAAAATCCCAAAGTACCTACAATATATGTCCTCCCTAAGGTACACAAAACCATCATTAATCCCCCAGGACGACCTATAATTTCCTCAAATGATTCTCTACTAGAACCACTTTCAAGATTCGTAGACTGTTTTCTCAAAGATTTTGTCCCACATATTCCGTCATACATCAAAGATACGGGTCATTTTTTAAGCATCTTAGAAGAAGTTAAAAATGAGATTTCAGATAAATGGTTGGTTACATTGGACATAAAATCTCTTTATACCTCTATACCACAAACTGAGGCATTGAAAATAGTCAAGAAATATCTGGACAAAAGAAAACAACCTCATAGGATACCCAGTGAATTTCTGCTGACATTAGCAACCATTGCCTTAACAAAAAATTTTTTTATTTTTCAACAAAAATACTATCAGCAAATTTCTGGGACGGCGATGGGTGCGACAATGGCTCCATCGTTAGCAAATTTGTTTATGGCAGAATTCGAAAAAGAATGGATTCAACAATCTCCATTCATTTCAAGGATACATCTATACAAGAGGTATATTGACGATATTTTTATACTCTGGAATGGGAGCGAACCAGAATTAAATTCATTCTTTAAATGGTTAAATACCTGTGATGAAAATATCCAGTTCACACTAACATACCATTTTAAAAAGATTTCTTTTTTGGATGTCACAGTTGAAAAAGACGAAAATGGAGGTCTGCAGACATATGTATACAAAAAAAGCACAGATAGAAACACCATGCTGCACTACAGTAGTGCACACCCAGTACCATTGAAAACAAGTTTGCCGTTTTCTCAGTTTCTGAGGTATAAAAGAAATTGTTCAGAAACTCATATTTTCAGGGCCCAGGCAACACATCTTTCGAAAGATTTGAAAAACAGGGGATACCCCAAGAAGGCAATCACCAGTGGGTTCAAGAGAGCTCTATATTACGACAGAGATGCTTTACTGATGTCAACTCCAAAAGAAGAGGACGAAAAAATGATGACATGTGTAATTAAATATTCTCCAATGTCCAAACAAATTGTCCAAAATATGCGTAAACATTGGCATCTCATCCAATTAATTCCGGGATTAGAAGAACTCGAATTTAGAACTGCTTTTTCGAGAGGAAGAAATCTTAAGGAGATTTTATGCCCTTCAACATTAAAGGAGAAAATTGCAAAATCTACAGCTTTGGATGGTACCATACTTCGAGGCCATTATAAATGTGGCCATTGTAAAATCTGCAGTCAAACCATCGAACTAAAAGAATACAAATGCGTCAAAACTGGATACATCTACAAACTACATCAATTCACTACTTGTCAAACCACTCACGTCATTTACGTCATCTCATGTCCTTGTAATATGATATATGTGGGCCAAACCAGTAGAAATCTAAGTTCCCGTATTAGTGAACATAAGAGTTGCTTGAAAAACAAGAGACTAACTGCACCGATTGTAGAGCACTGTTTAATAAAAAATCATCAAATCCACGAACTCCGTTGGTTTGCCATTGATCACATAACAGCTGATGCCAGAGGTGGCAATAGAGAAAAGACACTATATAGTAGAGAACAAGAATGGATTTTTAAGTTGGGTGCGGAGGAACCCTCGGGATTAAACAGCAAAATTGAATGGAACAGTTTGATTACACAATAAGACATTCTGGTTGAAGAAAATCATACATCATTTTCGTTGAAAAACATTTTTACTGGTATAACAGTACTAGCGTATGTTGACATTCATAGTTGTATAAAAAATGTACACATCATGACGACGCCATTTTTCCCATTTAATTCTGATGGGGATTTAAAGATGTCCATTGTCTCAAGAAAAACCATACAATAAAGTTAGCTGCTACGTGCAGTACGTTCATTTGGAACGATTTGATTGGTCACCTCTCAAAACGTAGGAGTACTATAAAAAGTTTAGCCGAGACAGTCGGCAGTTAGAAGCCCGCGTGTTACTAGCCACAGACAGTTTCGTGAGTATAAATATTCTTCAAAACGACTAAAATTATTGTTGCTTTAAAGATATTAATGTTCTTTCGTTATCCTGCTGTCTCTTAGAATCCGCCCTGAAGAAACTACATGTGAAACGTTGACGGCGGCGATTCTAGGCACACACTTGTCCTAAGCGTTGAAAAAGATCGCAACAAGTTTGAAAGATAAGTGCAACACTGTGGCGGGGACTATAAGCACAGACTTGTTTAGAAACACTTTATGTTGTAACAAGTCTAGAAATTCGGTGCTACATTGTAGAAGGCAAAGCAATAAGTCTTCAAAATTCATGTTATTTTGTTCAAGGCATAGAGTTATAAAAGCTATTCTGCCTGTTCTAACCCGGGCTGTACTTTCAAGTTGATACGGATATCGCTTTCAAAAGACATTTTGTGATGTATAAAAAAGCACAAGAAGTTTTCCAATGAAGAAACTTGGATTAAATATACATAAAGGTTAATTCACGGCATACTAATTCACGGCACATCAGCCGAACACGCTTGTAATTTACAAGCAAGAAAACAACAGGCCATTTTATTAACGGTAACATAAAACCGTAAGGGAAGTTCATTTTAAACACAATATGTCAAGCTGTATTGAATATTTCGAAAATCATGTTAAATAAGACACATACAAGTTAAAAATCTTTTTAGAGAAAAAATTATAAAAAAGAGACAACAAGAAACCTATGATTGAACTTACTGGTTCATAAAAAACCATTGTAAAAAATCCCAAGGTTTACCAGTTCTGAGGTTTCTGTCTCCATATAAAAAATATTGTTCAAATTTTTGACCACAGTAGAATAAAGATTGGTTTTTAATAGAATTTGTCCGTACCACTTGTTATCATATACAGTTAGTTAACTTTCCATTTGGCAGTTAGGATTAACAAACTTGTGGTTGGAACATGCGCAACAGAAAACAGATAGCTTACTAAGTAAAATGTATATAAGCAGGACCTGCAAGAAGAAAAATTTAAGCAAATGATCCTGAGACTGAGATGTGCTATGTACATTGTGTGAGTATAATTATGCTTTTGCTTCCTGCGTATACCTTTGATGATACGCAGTGTATTAATTAATAAAGAATTACCAGATTTAGAAAACAAACTTTTGGAGTCGTGCTTGAGTAATAAAACAAACAAACTGGCGACCGCGGCAGGACCGCGAGTGTTTTGTGTGTTTGTGCAAGAACGACTCCGTGTTGTTGTGGGTAAAATATAGGAGATTCACGTTCTTGGTGATTCCCTTGACTCGGAGTGATGAACCGTGGTCCAGGAGTAGTCAGTTTAAAGCCAAGTCCTGTGTGAATCTTGTTGAAAGGCGCGCCAAGGGTTTAATGCTGCACGGGTTACTATTTTTCTTGTACTTATTGTGTGGAGTGATATTAGCGTGTATATACTATTTGTTCTTATTTTGTGTTGGTTACTATATTCAGTTATATGTGCGTAGAATAAGTAGACGAAACTTTAAGATGGCTGAAACTTCCCCAATTTTAACCCTTAAGAGAGTCCCGGAAGAACAAATAGGACAGCCTAGTACATTACATACGTTATATGTTAATAGTGATGATACATGTACGGCTGTCCAACATGTGATTAATTTATTTCCATTTGATAAAGATCTTATTAGGAAAACAAATGACAAATGGGGTAAATACTCTGCTAAAGATTCCTTTCTTTCGTGGCCCGCGGAAGGATCTTTAAAACCGAGTCAGTTATTGCCACTGTTAAAATTCTTACAGGATAAAAAGAAAAAGAATAGTTTGGAGAAACATCTGCATGTCTGGAACTTATTTTCAGTGGCGGGTGACTTATATGCAGCCGACAAAGAGATAAAAAAGAGCAATAAAGTAATAAGTGAAATAGGATCAGAAACTTTAAAGTTAGCAAAGCCACCTCCTTATGCGACAACGTATCCTCTGTTAAAAGAGGAAGAACACGAAACCCCGGTACCAACACCGGTGGGTTACGGTTCTTTAAGAGGACCTCAAGAGGAGGCTACCCCGGTACCAACACCGGTGGGTTACGGTTCTTTAAGAGGACCTCAAGAGGAGGCTACCCCGGTACCAACACCGGTGGGTTACGGTTCTTTAAGAGGACCTCAAGAGGAGGCTACCCCGTTACCAACACCGGTGGGTTACGGTTCTTTAAGAGGACCTCAAGAGGAGGCTACCCCGTTACCAACACCGGTGGGTTACGGTTCTTTAAGAGGACCTCAAGAGGAGGCTACCCTGGTACCAACACCGGTGGGTTATGGTTCTTTAAGAGGACCTCAAGAGGAGGCTACCCTGGTACCAACACCGGTGGGTTACGGTTCTTTAAGAGGACCTCAAGAGGAGGCTTACCCCGTTACCAACACCGGTGGGTTACGGTTCTTTAAGAGGACCTCAAGAGGAGGCTACCCCCGGTACCAACACCGGTGGGTTACGGTTCTTTAAGAGGACCTCAAGAGGAGGCTACCCCGGTACCAACACCGGTGGGTTACGGTTCTTTAAGAGGACCTCAAGAGGAGGCTACCCCGGTACCAACACCGGTGGGTTACGGTTCTTTAAGAGGACCTCAAGAGGAGGCTACCCCGGTACCAACACCGGTGGGTTACGGTTCTTTAAGAGGACCTCAAGAGGAGGCTACCCCGTTACCAACACCGGTGGGTTACGGTTCTTTAAGAGGACCTCAAGAGGAGGCTACCCTGGTACCAACACCGGTGGGTTACGGTTCTTTAAGAGGACCTCAAGAGGAGGCTACCCTGGTACCAACACCGGTGGGTTACGGTTCTTTAAGAGGACCTCAAGAGGAGGCTACCCCGTTACCAACACCGGTGGGTTACGGTTCTTTAAGAGGACCTCAAGAGGAGGCTACCCCGTTACCAACACCGGTGGGTTACGGTTCTTTAAGAGGACCTCAAGAGGAGGCTACCCTGGTACCAACACCGGTGGGTTACGGTTCTTTAAGAGGACCTCAAGAGGAGGCTACCCCGTTACCAACACCGGTGGGTTACGGTTCTTTAAGAGGACCTCAAGAGGAGGCTACCCCGTTACCAACACCGGTGGGTTACGGTTCTTTAAGAGGACCTCAAGAGGAGGCTACCCTGCTACCAACACCGGTGGGTTACGGTTCTTTAAGAGGACCTCAAGAGGAGGCTACCCCGCTACCAACACCGGTGGGTTACGGTTCTTTAAGAGGACCTCAAGGGGAGGCTACCCCGGTACCAACACCGGTGGGTTACGGTTCTTTAAGAGGACCTCAAGAGGAGGCTACCCTGGTACCAACACCGGTGGGTTACGGTTCTTTAAGAGGACCTCAAGAGGAGGCTACCCCGTTACCAACACCGGTGGGTTACGGTTCTTTAAGAGGACCTCAAGAGGAGGCTACCCTGCTACCAACACCGGTGGGTTACGGTTCTTTAAGAGGACCTCAAGAGGAGGCTACCCCGGTACCAACACCGGTGGGTTACGGTTCTTTAAGAGGACCTCAAGAGGAGGCTACCCCGGTACCAACACCGGTGGGTTACGGTTCTTTAAGAGGACCTCAAGAGGAGGCTGTTATTAAACAAAAGAAACCAAAACCTGGATTATATCCTAATTTGGGAGAATTCGAAAGGCAACAAAAAGAACTAACAGAGAGACAGGACGCTGAACCATTCCCTGGTAATAATGATTATGAGATTAAAGGCATAATACATCTAACAGATGTGCCTGTAGACAGCTCGTACTGTCAGCGAATACGATCTGATGCCTATGTCCGAACAAGCTCTGAAGGAACTTCTGGTAAGGAAGATGACAAACTGTCCGTGCCCACCATGATTAAACGTAGAATATTAGACATGGATAAGGAAAAATATGGTGTCCCATGGTGGGCCACCGTTGTAGATGAATTTGCTCAACGCAATTTGAACATTCCTTGTAGCAAGGAGGGACCGGGTTCTGAAGAAGAACTCCAAGAATTACTGAGGATGATAAATTCACACTGTAATGACTCGGACGAGCTGGGTTATATGCAAGATGGTTGTAAAATATGGAAGAAATGTATGCATGAGATAGAACAGCCTCCAGCAAAAGGTACTAGATCACAGACACAAATATATCCCATTTTCTTACCGTCTGGTCCTCAGAATCAACCTATTGCGACATATAAGCCATATACACCGGTAGATATCAGTACTATCGTACAGAAGCTGCCAAGTATACATAAGGGAGCACGGTTATGGCTAGAGGCAATAGATACTAATACAGCAGGCACGCAACTAGCAATAGGTGATTTTAAGGCGTTATGTGCAGCTTGTGGCATTAGTTTACCACAACTATCGGTGGTAAGCGCTCGTCCTAGATTAGTGACCCATACCGCTGATGGACTTCCATTTCAGGGACAAGATAGAATAGATTTAGTAAATGCTTTAAATGTTCTATATCCAACTAGTATAGATTTTACAGCCATCACTGCATCTAAATGGGATGGCTTGGCTGATTTTTCAATGCATTTGATGAAATGTATGGATATGTACAAGGCGCAAACTGGGCAGGATGCTGACATTCAACCAAACATTCCAGTATTTTTACATTTATTTTATGCCACCTTGCCGGCAAACATGCAGACTAATTTAAACAATGTAGTGGCGTTGTCTATGAAGACATGGCCAGAAGTGAGAGCCACTTTATTGCATTTTGCCTCAGTGCATTGTAAAATGATAGGGACGCCGAATAAAGAACAACAGAAAATGGCCAGTAAATTAATGAGATTACAGATAGCAGACTTGGAAGAGAAAAAGAATACAAAGACCAAAGGAAACCTTCCAGGCGGAGACATGCGGGATTGCTATGTGATCCAGGGCCCACCTCGCTCCCCGTATATGGGGATATACCAGGGAGGACATCCCTCCTATATCCCCCGCGGTCGAGGAATGAGAAGGGGGAGAGGCGGAAGAGGTTATACACAAGGGATAATGAATAGACCGTCCCCGGATAGAAGAGCTCATGTGCAGTGTTGGAACTGCCAGTCATTTGGCCATTATGCAAACGAATGTAGACAATCAGGAGTTCAGGACCATGCACAACAATCATTGCAGGCATTACCACCTCAGACATTACTACCGCCACCACTACCTGCGCCGGACCAGTTACAGACTGGTCAGCAACCCTCACAATACCCAGTGTGGGGTCATGATAGTTATTGACAGATCGCAGGGAATGAAGGGATTGTTCAGGGAGATACTGTGTTTCTGCAAACCTCAGAACCATTTGTTCAACTATTAGTAGGTCCCCATCAGGTTCCAATGCAATTTTTGATTGACACAGGTGCCACGTCATCTGTTATTTGTGTAAGGCCAAGTGCTGTACGAAGATCCCTTGAAACTAATACCACTATTGGCTTTGATGGTAAACCCAGTAAAAAAACATTTGACTGAACTAACCCCAGTAGTAATTGAGACTACGCAAGGTAAAAGGGAGTCATCGGTATAGTCCAGTGGAATTGGCTTTACCTGAAGTCCCAAAGTTATTAACCGCCATTGTCGCAGCCATTGGTAAATGGCGAGCTATTATGCCATATGGCTCGTTAATATTACATTGCCCTCATTCAATACATCATTTATTAACAACTAGCCAGGCTGCCTTGACAGTAACTAGATTTGGTAAATATCAAGCAATATTGACTGGCCAAGATATAGTAACTGCGCCTCTTACGAAAGCCCAGAATAAATTATTAGACGGATTTTTGCCTAATGATAATACACAACGCCAAACCAAAGGAAAAGATATCCCAGAACTGTTATTGACACAGTTTGATCCCCTTGATAAGGGGCTAATTTGGTTTACAGATGGTGCACAGAAAGATCAGCAAGCGGCTTTTGCAGCATTAAGTGTTACACCCAATTTAGATATTATTACCAAAATACAGTATCAAACAGAAAAAGGTGTAACAGCACAAGAAGCCGAACTCCTTGCTGTGATAGCAGCTCTAAAATCATCAGGAATAAAAGAGCACTGTACGATTTATACTGATAGCTCATATGTAGTTAGTTCCTTGCAATACCATTTATTGAAATGGAAAAGAAGAGGAATGATAACCGCCACAGGTCAGCCCTTACAACATATTCATAATTGGAAACAAATGCTAAAAATATTATCAAAAAGAGAAGGTATAGGTTCCAAAACGGCTATAGTATGGACGCCAGCACATACAGGAAGTACGAGCTTTGAGGCAAAAGGCAATGACCTAGCAGACAAAGCTGCTGCAGAGGTCCTCACTGTGAATATAATGACTATGCAAACACGATTTAGCTCAGAATTAATCCATACCCCATATCCTATGCCCCTTGACATATTCCATGAGCAACCCAGTGGTGAGGAATTACAGAAATGGAAAACGATGGGATGTTATCAAACAGGGAAAGAATGGCTCCACCCGAATGGAAAAAAATGTTTGACAACATCAGAAGTGTTGCGATACTTCTTTGCATGGCATGCAACCATGCATCTGTCTGCCACTGCATTATTAGCTGGCATACAAAGTAATCATTGGAACCAGAATCTATATGCTTTAGCTGTACAGATAATTCATAGCTGTCTAGTTTGTTCTACTCATATAGCTCGTCGAGGCCCAGCTGTGAGTCCTGGTAGCTTGACTATTCCCCAGGGACCAGGTTTGGAATGGCACATTGATTACACTGACATGATTGAAGCAATTAAAGGAAAACGGTATGTATTGGTATGGGTGGATAGCTTTTCACATTGGATAGAAGCTTTCCCATGTACAAAAGAAACAGCTCATGTAGTTATTGACACCTTTTTACATAGAATTTTACCAACCCATGGATGTCCGATTAAAATTGTATCTGATAATGGGACACACTTTAATAATCAAATTATGAATGAATTGCAGGAAATTTGTAATATTATCCATCGACGTGTGTCTGTTTATAAACCAACCTCAAATGGTTTGGTAGAACGATATAACGGAATATTGAAGACAAAATTAAGAGTGTTGTTAACAGCATTAAATAAAAATAAGACATCAAAATTATACACCTGGTTGGATGTATTACCATTGGCTTTGATGAATATACAAAACACGCCAGGCACCATCCATGAGATCACTCCATTTCAATTACAGACAGGACGGATTATGAATCCGGTGAAAATAACACGGATCGATAATCCTGTGGAGTATTGGAAAAAGGTCCAGCCCTTGGTGGCAATGGCAGCGGATTTAGTGCAAACTGAGTCAAAGAAGGTTCCTAAACTGTCTTTTTGTGCTTCTTTCTCCATAGGAGATCAAGTATTGCGGAAGAATTACACACAAGACTTGGAAGGATCCGATCTATGTTGGACCCTTCACTATCAAAGAATTGAGCCACACCGCTGCTAAATTGACAGGACATTCAACTTGGGTACATTTGTCGGACATTCGAACATTTAATCCAATTCTCTAAGACAACGATTGTGGAAAAAGAACTCTTTTCAATTCAGAAAACTATTTGAATAACCAGCAGTATTTGAAAACCAATCACTGAACATTAAGTGTGAGAAGTACTGAGAAAGTAACAATGGTAATCTTGATTAATAGCCTATATATTTTACTATGTGCATGGCCAATGGTTAACTTCCCTATTAGGCAGGGTCCTTTTTCAGGACTAAACAATTTATGGGTTCAAACCATTCATGAATTAATGAAAACTCTCCCGTCCAATATTAGTGATTGCATTATTTGTACCCCACATCAGAAAGCACATTCATATATTCCTGCCATTACTATGCCAGTCCCATTACATCATATTTTAGGCTTTAATTACAGTAGAGGTAACACATTCGCTGTAGATCCACTAGCAGGAATAACATGGGCACAATACTTATATAACAACTCATATCCCCCATTGATAGCCGACCTACCCCACAGCGGTTATCTGTATCTTACTAATACCTCTTCCATGAATCCTATTGTCTGTAATTATACCTATTGTACTCATAATGCCACATGGATTATCCACAAAGGCACCAAGTTGCCGCGCTTTAACATTAGCCAAGTCAAAGATATGTGCAACTGTTCATCCAGCAATAAGGACAATAATACAGAGTGTCTGAAGTGTGTACTCAAAATAGCTGCGACTGATAATATTGCTGAAGACCACCAATACACTGATATGTTTAATTCTACATATGTTGCCTGTACAATCCGTACGTGGCCTGAAAACAAAACAATTCCAGAAGCCCCATGTATCGCGAGAGGTAGTGGAAAGCTTTTTCAGTCTCCATTTGTTTATGGTCCTTACAATAGTAATAATCTGACAGTCATACAAAATTTTACTAATTTATATGTTGGTCACTACTGGTTATGTGATGGAATTGTCTTCCTTATACTCCCCTCATCTTATGAATTTTGTACATTAGTCACGTTTAATTATTACTCCCGAATTATTTCACTAAAACCAAATTCACCCTCACGGGTCCGAAGAAATATTCCCTCAGCGGTTCCTGAAGATCAGGCAATTCGACTCTCTTTGGAATATATAAATACTACTTATCCTTTAACTAAGACTCGCTTGGACGCAGTTAGCTACACTTCCTGGCTACCCTTTGCTCAACCTGCAGTAGCAGCTGAATTAGGAATGGCTATCAGGCGTCTGCAGTCTGTGTTACATGTAGTAACGCATGAACTAGGAATAGCCTTAAAAGCCCTTCAACAAACTGTGGACGAGTTAACTGTGGTTTCCACATATAATCGACATGGTTTAGATTATATGCTTGCTGTTCAAGGAGGTTTGTGTACGGTGCTAAATAGTTCAGAATGTTGTACTATAGTGGTAAATCGCTCAAATATAGTTCGCAACGCCATGCAAAAGATACAAGAACTTGCTAAGCTTCAAGTTAGTGATTTTGAGGGAGGAATATCTTTTTCTTGGTGGGACTCAATTGTATCCTGGTTTATTGGTTTGTCAGGTCACCTACGAGGATTTATAAGTTTCCTAATTGGTATTTTTATCCTGAGTATGGTATTATGCTTCTGCATCTACAAAAAGACAAAGACAAGATGGAAGCGGTACAGAGAAGGGCGACCAGGAAGGTAGAGGATCTTCATCGGATGACGTACGAGGAGAGATTGAAGAATCTAAATATGTACACCCTGGAGGAAAGGAGGAGCAGAGGTGATATGATACAGACTTTCAGATACTTGAAAGGTTTTAATGATCCAAAGACAACGACAAATCTTTTCCGTAGGAAAAAAATCAGTAGAACCAGGGGTCACGATTTGAAGCTCCAGGGAGGAAGATTCAGAACCAATGTCAGGAAGTATTTCTTCACGGAGAGGGTGGTGGATGCCTGGAATGCCCTTCCGGAGGATGTGGTAAAGACCAGAACTGTGAAGGACTTCAAAGGGGCGTGGGATAAACACTGTGGATCCATAAAGTCAAGAGGCCGCCAATGAAGAGTGGGTGACTCGCCAGAATGATGGCTACTGCCTGGAGTCAATACCCTTATTAAATAAACATACACATGCTTACTGTGACTCCAACATCGCTCTAAGCTTCAACAGCAAGAGGAAATGTGGAAAAAAGGATTTGCACTCACAAAGAGGGGAGTAGCTGGCTTGTTACGGCGGTTACTACCCCAAACCAAATGTGCCTGATACTTCACTTTCGATGCATATCCAACATAACAGCATGGGAGAAGACTGATACTTCACGCATATCCAGCATAGCTCCCTGCTTCAACAGCAGCGGAGAAGAAAAACAACCAATAAGGGCTGTATAACATAGTCTGGGTAAAACAAATAAGCATGGGTGTAGCTTGCTTATTGCGGCGGTTACTACCCCTAACTAATCAAGCTAGATATTTCACTTGCATGCAGCTCCATCAATGCTCTCTACATTAATGGGGGGTGGGGGGGGGGAAAGGGAAATAGAACCAAGAGCTAAGAGAAACAGATAAGTATGAGAGAAAAAATGTGTGAGGCTTGCTGGGCAGACTGGATGGGCCGTTTGGTCTTCTTCTGCCGTCATTTCTATGTTTCTATGTTTCTATTTGTTCTCTGTTGCAATACTGTTGACCAAAAATACCAATGCCTAAATCAGTAATGACAAATATGATAGCTTATAATAACATTGATCTGGAGACTGCTCGCATGCTCCGAACCACAAGTAAGAAAGAAGATAGAAGGGACGAGGAAAGTGAGAATAGTTAAAAAAGGGAGGTCTCAGGGTAAGTTTTCCACAGATATGAAAGAAAGCCCTAGTCTCTATGCTAGTCCCCTGTGTGAAGAATGAAGAAATCAAAGGTGAGCCAGGAGTATACCTGGCTCAAGGGAGGATTGTAGAATATGCTGATGGAAAAATACCAGAGAAACACCAAGCTCTGAGGAAGAAAACTAGCATGAACTAGTTTTGCAAGAACACCACAAACATCAGCAGAATCAAGATGGAACATAACAAATGAGTCACAGGAAGAGCATAAGATAACGCCTAGGGCACGAAGGAAATAATCTGTGAGAGAGAATGTGCGTACGAAGGGAAAGATAAAGGGGAACAAAGGACAAGCTGTGTTGGCAGTTAGGATTAACAAACTTGTGGTTGGAACATGCGCAACAGAAAACAGATAGCTTACTAAGTAAAATGTATATAAGCAGGACCTGCAAGAAGAAAAATTTAAGCAAATGATCCTGAGACTGAGATGTGCTATGTACATTGTGTGAGTATAATTATGCTTTTGCTTCCTGCGTATACCTTTGATGATACGCAGTGTATTAATTAATAATTAATAAAGAATTACCAGATTTAGAAAACAAACTTTTGGAGTCGTGCTTGAGTAATAAAACAAACACAGCTTAGCGTCTTCGGTTGTCTGTTGGTCCAGACAGTAGTGGGAAGTGAATGTGTGTAATAAAGACCACGTCACTGCCTTGCAAATGTCAATGGGCGGTACTTGAGAGACGTGTGCCATTGAGGTTGACACTGCCCTGACTTGGTATGCATTAGGGCAAGAATCTAAGGGTAGGTTCTTCTTTTTGTAGCAAAATTGAATGCACTGGGCTATCCAGCTGGATATAGTCCTTTTTGCTACCGGAAGGCTGGAAACATTCGGGTTGAAAGAAACAAATAACTGAGACACCCGTGTTTCCGAATGTGTTCATCGTTTGTAATACGCTAACGCTCTTTTGCAGTCCAATGTATGCAATAAACGTTCCCTATCGTTCCGATGCGGTTTGGGAAAGAACGTAGGTAACTCAATGGATTGGCTCAAGTGGAATTGGATGACCACTTTTGGTAGGAAAGATGGGTGCATTCGTAGCATCTGTTGCGATCCTGCCCGCGCCCTTACCTCCACGCGGCCAGTCGGGCCGCTGACGCTGTTCGCTTCGCGGCAGGCCTGCTGCCATCGCCGGGTCCCTTCCCAGCTGCCTCCAGCCCTGCGCGGCAGGGTCGGGCCACCGGGAGCTCCTCCATGCGGCTGGGTCAGCTGCCACCGCTCCGGTGTTCCCTGACGCTCTGCAGGCTTCCCAGGGTCTTCAGCCAGCAGGGAGGCCGTCCCTGCCGGTGCCTGCTTTAGCCCGGGTCCTTGGCAGGGAGGCCGTCCCTGCCGGTGCCTGCAGCCTCTTCAGCTCCCTGCAGCCAGCCTTACCTCTCTATGCCTTCCTGCTTCAGTCTTCGCGGCTGGGAGCCGCTCTAGCAGCCTGCCACCTCTCCAGCTTCAGGGCAGGGCTGCCCCTCTGCCTGCCTAGCTTCCTTGGATTCTCCATGTGGCCGGGAGGATGCCACCAGCTTCCAGCTTGCCTCTCCAGCTTCCTAGGGCGCGGGCGCGCGCCTCTCTACTCCTCTTCAAAGGCCAGCCAGGTGTGGCCCCCTGCTGGCCCCTCCCTGGGCGTTGTCATCATCAGCCCTACTAAAGGGCTCAGCTTCCAGTCTGATGTTGCCTTCGCAAGGAGTTGGTCATTCCTGGGATTCTACCATCCTTGCTCCAGGAGTTGTCCGTGTTCCAGCCTTCTGCAAGGTCCAGTGTTACTTGTTCTCTGTCGGAGCTCCTCATCCTGTCCTGAGGTCTACCTGCTGTTCCAGTCCTGATGTCTGCTTGATGTTCCAGCCCTGATGTTTGCCTGTCCATGTTCCTGCCCTTGGCCTGTCTTCCAATCCGATCCCGTGTTCCAGTCCAGTTGATGCCTTTACCTTGCCTTTGGCTGCCGGTGTGCAGCAAACCCTGCTATAGGCTGCCAGAAGTGCAGCAACCTGCTTCTTCCCTGTTGCCTCCATGACTGTACCTGATCCAGTCCCAGATGTTCTGCCCTTCGTCTTTGTCTGGCTCCTGAGCCTTCTGTCCTGTTGGGCCCTGGAGTGGCCAACAGGAGGGATTCGTCCCTGTGCTCTGGAGCTTCCCTTCCTGCCAGCCGACGGGGCTTCGGATGTCATTTGTCCCGGCATCGGAGTTCTTCTCGCCTGGACCTTCCCTGCACTCTCCTGTTCTCAGCGTGGTCCGCAACCTGCCTTCCAAGGCAGTGTAGGGCGCGCATGGGACAGGGTGGTCCGCGACTCAGTCCCGCGGGTGGTCTGAGTAGGGCGCCCTGTGGGACAGTGCCCATGTCTTCCTTCGGCCCTCATTCTTGAGTTCTCCTCTACACATCCAGCACCTCATCTCTGAGTCTACGTCTGCACTTCCAGTACCTTGTCTCTGAGTCTACGTCTGCACTTCCAGTACCTGTGCCTGAGTCTACGTCTGCACTTCCAGTCCCTCGTTTCTGAGTCTCGTTTACATCCATGTTCCAGTCTTCGCTGCCCTGGCCTCTATCCGGCCTGCCGCTTCGTGCCGTACCCTGCAGCAGGTCCGAAAGGGCTGGGAACGGTCGGAGGACTGTTCACAAGACCAACATAGCGTTGTTGGGTCTTCCGAAGCGTGCAGGCCCGGAGGAGGGCCTGTCTTCCAGTCTTCACTCCAGCTTGCTTCCGTCCAGCCCATGCTCGGGCATGCCACGCCTCCCGCGGCACCTCTTCAGACTTCTCTGGCTTCGAGCCGCGGCCCAAGGGCACACACATCTCCCAGGAGTGGGATCGCTCTCCTAGCGCTCCCCAACAGCATCACCTTGTTATGGAAGAATTGTAGGTATGGACTGTAGTGCACTAACGCTTGGAGCTCACTGACTCTACGCGCTGACGTTAGAGCGACGACGAATACTACTTTCCATGTGAGATATTTGATGTGGGCTTCATCCATTGGTTCAAAGGGTGCCACCATCAATTGTTCCAGTACTAAATTCAGATTCCACGCACTGGAGGCTTTGAGGTTGGAGGTCGTAAGTGAGTGAAGCCTTTTAGAAATCGTGAAATGAAAGGATGGACGGAGATGGGTTGTCCCCTATACGGGCGGTGATACGCTGCTATCGCACTGAGGTGTACTCTAATAGACGAGGTTGCGAGGCCCGTACTGTATAAGGAGTGAAGACAGTCCAGCAACTTCTCCGGTGAGCATTCTAAGGGATGTATTCCGTTAGACGAGCACCAAGCCGTATATCGTTTCCATTTGAAGCTATAGTTACGCCGGGTAGAAGGTTTCTGTGAGGCAAGGAGTATAGCTTGTGCGGACAGTGATATTCCTTGTTCTGTTAAGAGGATCCGCTCAATCTCCATGCAGTCAAGTGCAGGGAGCTGTGCATGGGATGTAGCAGAGATCCCTCTTCTTGCGTCAAGAGATCTGTGCGGTCTGGTAGCAATACTGGGTCTGCTACTGACAGATGTACATGAGTGTACCACAGTTGTAGTGGCCACACTGGTGCTATCAAGATTAATTGAGCTGCATCTCTTATGCATTTCTGTAATGTCCTTGTTATGAGGGGTATTGGCGGGAATGCATACATTAGTGGTTCTGTCCATGGGAGGAGGAACACATCCTGTGTTGTTCGGTCTTTGCTGGGCCACACCAAGCAAAAACGAGGGAGTCTCGTATTGAGTTCCGTCGTGAACAGGTCTATGGTTGGTGTTCCCCAGGTTTGGAACAAGGTGTCCACTACTTGTTGATTGAGCGTCCACTTGTGAGGGTAAAAAATACGACTGAGGCGGTCGGCTCGAGTGTTAATGACTCCCAGTAGGTATGTCGCTTGAAGTTGTATTGAGTGACGTGACGCATGATCTAGTATTTGCATTGCAAAGGGACCAGGAACCTGACCCTCCTTGTTTGTTTATGTAGAACATTGCCACTTGATTGTCAGTGTAGATCATGATCCTTTGTCCTTTTAAGTGTGGAAGGAATGTCTGGAGTGCATTTTTTTATTGCCCTGAGTTCTAAGAGGTTGATCTGCAGGCATTGTTCCTGGGTGGACCATGGCCCCTGGGTTTGTAGCTGATCCAAATGTGCCCCCCAGCCCTTGTGGGAGGCATCTGTAGTCAGTACTGCATTGTGAGGAGGACCATTGTAAGGGTGTTCTTTTATTCGGGGTGAGTTTTTGGGAAGTAGCTTGTGGTTAGGGAGGTGGTGTTACAGACTCAACCTCCTCCCACGTGATACAATTGCCCCCCCCCCCCCCCCCCCCGCTCACCTTATTAGCTCTGCGCTGGCCCCTGCCTCCTCAGCCTTCCCGTTCCAGGCCGTGCCCACGTGCTCCCTCTCCACCTTTCCCCCAGGCACTGCTTCACAGGCCTTCCCCCACTTGCTAAACACACAAAAATATATAAATAAATAAAATTAATAATTTATTTAAAAAAAAAAAAAAAGATATCCATAACAGAAACTTCCATATGGATGTCCCTGTTTCACAGTTCCTTCAGATCCCAGAGCCTCAGCGATCCCGGATGGAAACCCCTGCACCTCAGCTCCGCTTTAGGGAGGACACAGCCAATCAGCTCCACACGATGGAGGTCCCATTGCCACAGCCATTCCTGCCAGGATATGGAAACCACCAGGGTCCCCCCCGGTAGGCCCTGCATGGCTCCTAACCTTTGCCTACGTGAGGTTGAGTCCGAGGAGGCCACAGTGGCACCGGGAGAGACAATGGGCGAGTCACTGACAGTTCAGGAGATTTGCGGGAAGGGACGCCAGGCCAAGCCCCGTTGATCCGAGGCCAAGAAAGTAGTTTCAGCTTGAGCACAGACTTCGGACACCTCAGAACCCCCGACCCCAAAAAGAGGAAGAGGTCGCATGAAAAGAAAGACTGATCGTGAGACAACGTCGCCTGCAGCCCGGCCCAACGCACTGCGCACTACTGTCCCATGTGGCACTGACGTCCCAGGTAGAGGATTCCACGTCACATCTGGCCCCATGGAAACAATGAGAGATGAAGCATACGACGTACAGACGGCAGAAGGAGGCCCTAACAATCCCATGAGAGGCACTTTCTTTGGCCAAAGTACTGTACGCTAGAGATGTGAATAGGAACCGGAATCTGATCGGTTCCGGTTCATATTCAAATCTTAAAATTTTTATCGTCCGGCCTGATTGGGTTTTTGTTTATCGGCTGCGCTCGATCCGATAAACAAAAAACCCACCCTCCCGACACCCCCAAAAAATGTTTTTAAATTACCTGGTGGTCCAGTGGGGTGCGGGGAGCGATCTCCCGCTCTCAGGCCATCGACTGCCATTAATAAAAATGGCGCCGATGGCCCTTTGCCCTTACCATGTGACAGGGTATCCGTGCCATTGGCCGGCCCATGTCACATGGTAAGAGCACTGGATGGCCGGCGCCATCTTTAAAAATGGCGCGGGCTGTCTGCCGCAATGTCCAGAGTCAAGAAAAGTTTCCACCATATACGCATCTCAAAGAGAATTCGCGAGGATTTAATTATCTGGAACAGATTCCTGTCCAACTTCAATTGAACGTTGTTGTGGCAGTCTGAAGCAGTTTCAAATTATGAGTTAGAACTGTTTACTGATGTGGCAGGATCGGTAGGATTTGGTGCATATTTTCAAGGAACATGGTGCGTGGCAAAGTGGCCTGAGGAGTGGGTGCAGTGCGGCAGTACCAGGAATATCATCTTCCTAGATCTTTTCCCCATCGTCGTAGCGGTTGTACTATGGGGCGAGCGGATCAGGAACAAAAAAGTGATTTTCTGGTGCGATAACCAGGGTGTAGTCGAGGTTATCAACAAGAGAGCAGCAAAAAACATGTTAGTATCGGATTTACTGCGCAAATTTATTCTTCGCTGCATGGAATTAAATGTGACTGTGTGGGCACGGCACGTGCCGGGTGATTCTAACACTTTGGCTGATTCTCTTTCTCGTTCAAAGTGGGACATGTTCCGGAAACTTGCGCCAGAAGCGGATCCACAGGGAGCTTCAGTGCCTGCTTTCCTTGGGCAGTTTGGTATCCAGAAGCCTGGAGGTTGCTACAAATTTCACTAGCCCCCTCCACGTGGTCTGCATACGTGAAAGGGGCTGAGAAGGTGGTGTCCTTTTTCTCCAAATGGGGGTGGCACGGGGGACCAGTTTCAGAGTGGGGCATAATGCGCTACATAGAGGCAGCAAAAGCGGAAGGGACATAAAGGGTAGCAGTGGCAAGACACCTAACGTGTTTTTCCTTCTTTATGAGAGCTCATGGTTGGGGTTTCCCAGGCAGACATTTTTTGATACGTCGTGTTTTGTTGGGTTGGGCAAAAGAAAGAGCACGAGCAGTAGAGGGGACATGAGCGGTAAAGGGGAAACATCCCATTACCCATTACACTCTACTGAGACTATGGGACAGTTTAACAAACATATGTAGCTCTGAATATGAAACACGTTTGTTTCGCGTAGCTTTCGTTTGTGCATTCTTTGGAGCTTTTCGGGTCAGCGAACTAGTGGCTAGGGCCACCAAAGGTTGGGAGTCTTCAGGTTTGCGCTCTCAGTTCATCACCCAGGAGGCAGATTCCATCATACTGTTTATACCTCGTTCTAAAACAGATCAGATGGGGAAAGGTTCATACGCAGTCCTTCGTGCCATCCCCAACTGCAGGACCTGTCCTTTGGCTACATACAGGGCTTTCGTGGAACTTCACCTGTCTGAGGGATCCAGATTTTTGGTTCACTCAGATGGCAGATCACTCACCAAATTTCAATTCGAGGCGGTGCTACGCAAGTGCTTAACGTACCTCGGATTGGACTCGTCCCATTTCGGAACACATTCCTTCCGAACAGGTGCAGCTACCTCAGCAGCTCAAGCCGGATTATCGGGAGGTGTGATTCAGTGGATCGGGCGCTGGAAATCGGGCGCCTTCAAAGGTTACATACGCCCGGGACATCTATAAACAATGCAATATACTAACACTTCTCTCTTTTCAGGTCCTAGAAGTCGGGGTTGCCGAATATGGATTGTGAGTCACTCCTTCATCACGTGGGCTTTCAAGCATGCCCAGGAGCGTCCTTATGGGGTGCATTTGGACTTAACACAGTATAACGCGACAATCCGTTGGCTGGGACGCAGAGGCATGGGCTGGGATGAATTGCTTCCCTGCCTGCAGAGGAGTGTAGTGCGATTCGGGCTACCACAGATTCTGATTATCCACCTAGGTGGTAATGATTGGGGTTCGATGTCTGGATGCAAGTTTATCGCTATGGTACAGAAGGACTTGACATCTGCCATGGCCTTGCTTCCGTCTACAATAATTTATTGGTCAGACATTAGTCCAAGGCCTGCTGAAATGAATAGAAAGATTTAGAAACGCTGCCGGGCCAAAGCAAACAGGCAAATTGGTTCCTGGCTTACATTCAGGCCGATACAGTAAAGCGTGGCCACGGTTACCCCGTTTCTAACCCGCTTTCTACCCACAATTTGGCCGCGTAAGTCTAACCCGCGATTCACTATCCGTTTTTACCAATCTTTACCGCTTCTTTATTTTTTATTTATTTATTTTTAACTTTTCTATACCGATGCTCCTGTATAGGATACATATCGCACCGGTTTACATGGAACTCAAAACTGTCGCCGGAAGGCGTATACAATGAAACATAGGAACCAAGAACGTGTGGGGAAAATAAAACAGATATGTGAAAAACTTTAGCAACATAAGAGAAAACACTATCATATAATGTAGTAGATATAACATAATATAAAAATGAGTAACTTTAATAATAAAAGAATGGGAACGAGGCCAAGGCCTTTAAATCAACGCGTATTCCTTTCCGCCCGCGGCATGTATATGATATGTAAACGATCGGATTAGCTATTCCCTCCCATACAGTAACGTGCAGCCCGATTATCACCTTTTTAACCAACTGTTTTGCCGCGTCTTTAACCCGCTAATTTACCGCCTACCCTGACCCTGGCGTTAGAGGGAAGTGACAGCAATAGGCAGGCTCTGGTCAAATAAGTGGGTGGGTTGGAGCAAGCGAGTAACACTGGCCTGGTTCTCCTACGCTCGGGCCTGGTTCTCCTACACTCGGGTATCGGGGATTGCCAGTCCTCTCTCCCCCCCCCCCCCCCCCTCCCGAAGCAAGGCGCAGGGCGAAAATCGACTCGACGTGTTATTAAAGTAAATAGAAATTGTAACAAAAGTAAACTTACTGCATGCTTCCAGCAGCCCCAGTCCTCTCTCCCCTCCTCCCGAGGCGCCCACCGCGGTTCCCCTGCCTCCCGGGGGCAGCCGGCGGCGAAAGCGGCTTCCAGCAGCCCCGCCGGCGAAGGTGCATGAACGCACGCCGTGACCTCGGACGTCCATCCAGACAGACTACAGGGAGGAGGGGGAGGGGGAGTGAGCCTGGAGCTAATTGCTCCCTAATTGAGCTCCATCTCCTTTTCTGAGAGAGGGGGGTAGGGGAATGGTTCTGTAGCAGACACTGAAGAACAAAGAAGGAACACAAAAAGCAGTTCAATCAGCACAAGTCTGAAACAGGTGAGCAGCAGTGCCGGCCATTTAAGTCAGGACTGCTCACAAGCTTTCTACTTTTTTTTGTCTCTGTTACCCAGAGTGACTCAGAACAGGTGTTCTGCCACCTTTTCCTGGGACCCCCGATGAAGAGGAGCAGAGCTGGCAGTGTAAAATCAGTGTGCAAATCAGCTGGCAGGAATGGGGCATGAAGAGTGTGTTTGCACATGTGTGTGTGAGATAATACGATGCTTGGGGGGGAGGGGGGAGAGAGAGAGTACACACCTGGCCCTGGCCCCCTCTTTCTACCCTACTCCACAGTCCGCTTCCTTTTTAGTCCACAAATGTAAGCCCTGGGGGACCCCATGAATCCTAGGTTGGAGCAATTTGCCAGAATACGGAAGCTTGACAATCAGAGCGGCAGTGAAATCCACGTGACTGCGTGCAGGAGGGGTGCGTGCAGCTATGCACTGCACGACTAACTTCCCCTGTGGGCTCCTGGTGGTATTTATAAGCCCTCAAGGTGAAGTCTGAGAAGGCAGGCAGAGGATTTACAACCCTAGTTAACAACTATTATGTTGCGGGAGATCAGGAAGGCGCACACTGGTGTCCTCCCCCCCCCCCCCCCCCTGGAGCGAAGGACATTCATTTCCTGATCCACTATAATACACTTAAGCAGTAGATGGCATCGAAGCACCACAGGTAACTTTACTATTGGGAGGGCTGTAATGTCATCATGACCTACTTTGAAAATGATGCGAAACATGACAAAAGTCCTGAATGCAGGGTAAAACTCCTTACAGTCACACACATTTCTAATTTGTATTTAGACCCCTCCTCTTCTCGCAAAGGCTTTGCTTACAAGCATGACAATAAGAACAGAACAAGAACAGAAAGCATAACATTACAAAGTTAAACCCTTTGTAAACAATCACTTTCCTGATAAGCATTTTCCCAACCCACTGCAATACCACAGACCCTGTCTGATCTCCGCCTTTCCCTCACGTCCCCCGCCACCGAGGATCTTTTGTGTAAGTCCCAAGCTTTCTACAAGGCGGACACCGTTGGCTGCCCCTTCCTCCCATTACTCCCAAGTCCCCCCTTCACACTATCACCCCTTTTTCTGGAACTTTCTTCAACTTCAGGCAGCCAGTCCACGCTCTGGAGTCCAATTTCCAACTTCCCTTTGGACTACAAAGAATGACTGCGCTCCACAATCAACTGACCTTGTGCTGATGCCAACTTAATTTTGTTCTTGCTTTAATGCAATTTAGGGAGTAAATTTTCAAAAGCTGAGTCAGGATGTACCTGCAAAATTTAGACAGTCACGAGCTTAAGTGGATTTTCAGTTGTCTAAAACTGAGGGGTAGATTTTTTAAAACGCGTGCGCACGTTCATGTGCACGCAGGACCTGGCGCATGCACATGGATGCGCGTATTTTATAACATGCACGCATGGCTGCAGAGAGGGTAGATTTTGGCAATTTACGAGCAGTGTCGAGATCAGGCCTCCCCCATTCCCAGTCCCCTACCAACTGTCCCTCCCTCTTCCCCTCCTCCCCAACCCCTTAAGAGTTTCTACCTTGTTTTTTTTTTTTTGTTTAAGAACTTACGCCGAGCTCTCTGGGCAGGAAGACTGCCTACAAGCTATCTACCTGGATGGACTATCTCCTCAACTGAAGGACGAATTGGCAGCTCGGGAGCTCCCTCTCTCACTTGAGGATCTTATCGATCTGACTGGATGAATTGATCATTGTCTCCAAGAGCGCCATCAGGAAAATTGGATGCCCAGAAGGTCCACTCGGGTATGCTCCCGCTCTCCTCCGACCACCAGCCCTGCCACTGGTAGGGTCCCTCTTGAGGCCAAAGCGGAAGAACCCATGCAGTTGGGCCATGGGCGTCTGGCGGAGATAATCAGGCCTATGTCTGTATTGTGGAGCACCAGGCCACCGTCTTCAGACCTGCCCAGTCCGTCCGGGGAAACTTCCAGGCCTAAGTTTAGTAGGGGTCCTGAACTTGGGCGCTACCTCACCGGCCCCTCAGTTGTCCTTATCAGTCACCCTGACCTGGGATTCCTTGTTCTGGAAAAATTGATTCATTTCATAGTCCTGTGACTACCTTGGCTCCAACGTCATTCTCTCCAGTTTGACTGGGGGTCGCTCCAGCTGGTTGAGTGGAGTCCAACCTGCCATCAAATTTGCTTGAAAAAGGTGGTACCACCTCCTTCAGTTCCCTTAGCTACCACCACCTCTGGTATTCCAGCTCCTTATGTAGACTTCGAAGATGTCTTCTCAAAGTAGTGTTGCGTCCGTCGGTCACAGACGGCTGCGACCGCTCTGCCTTACCTCTTTTCATTCATCTTCCTCCTCCTTGGGCAGGATGGATGCCTCCGGTGCCGAGTGCTGAGGGCTTCGGCGTCTCCAACGTAGCATGGATGTTCCAGTCTGCCATGCTCACTCCCATGGCCTCCTAGGGTGTGCGCGCGCACATCTCCTATGCTCAAATACACATCATAGTGGGAACCTCGGGGGCGACCCCACCACATGACGTCAATACCTCCGGGTATTAAAGCCTCTGCTTCGCTACCACCTTTGAGTTAGCAAGGACTTCGGTTTAAGTTACTCTGACCGCTCTAAGCTGCACGCTTATGTGCCGCTCTACACTCCAAGGGCCATGCTCCTTTAGAAGCTCAAGACACCCGCTCCTCGGGGGTCTCTCTCTCTTATTCTTTTCAGGATCGCCGGACTATCAAGTACTCGCTCTTCGAGGGCCTACCAGTCTATGTATCCTTTGGTCCCACCATCTCACTACCAGGAAGACGCCTACATGCCTGTGAGTACCTCTACAATCTTGTGCTCCATCTCCACCCACCAGGCTTGGCGTTGCCCTCACTGCGGGTCCCCACCTCTCTTGAACATCTGGGTGAGATTCTACATCTGAGATTGTTGAATGTATTGGCACCTCGCGGACCTCAGTGCCTTACCTTCCTGCTTCATACCATCTATCTACAGCAGTACAATAAAGCCTTCCATTCATTCCGTGTCTGCTATCTGAGTTTAGCCTATCGCAGTGGTTCCCCACTGGGGTCCCTCCCCGTTTGCGGAGTCATCTCCACAGTGACCAAGGGTCCACAATGCCACAGACTCAACAAGCAGAAGGCAGACATCCTTCCACCTTTTCAAAGATTTGACTGTTCCCATTGAGCTCTTGCCTGGAACTACGCTTCTTCGAGGACGGACTTACCTTCTGTCACTACCAGAGACTAAAGCTATGAAGGAGTATATCCAGGAGAACCTAGCTAAAGGGTTCATTCGACCTTCAATTTCTCCCGCCGGAGTGGGATTTTTCTTCATTATGAAGAAAGACGCTCTCTAAGGCTGTGTATCGATTATCGAGGCTTGAATGCCATCACTCGCAAAGACAAGTATCCATTGCCCTTGATCTCAGAACTGTTCGACCGTTTACAAGGAGCCTCCATCTTTACTAAATTAGATCTACGCGGAGCCTACAACTTGGTACGCATCCGTCCCGAAGATATCTGGAAAACCGCCTTTAACACCAGGGACGGGCAGTATGAATATCTAGTGATGCCCTTCGGCCTTTGTTAATGCTCCAGCAGTATTTCAATGGATGATTAATGAGATCTTCAGAGACCTCATGTACATCAAGGTCGAGGCTTACCTTGACGACATCCTTGTCTTTTCCAAGGATCTCACTATGCACCGTGCAGATGTGCGCACGGTCCTTCAACGCCTCTGTGAGAATCATCTCTTTGTAAAGTTGGACAAGTGTTTTTTGAACAGTCTAGTTTGCCCTTTCTGGGATATATAATCTCGCAGCAAGGATTCTCCATGGACCTTGAAAAACTTAGAGGAATCCGAGACTGGCCTCAGCCTGTAGGCCTCAGAGCGCTGCAATGATTCCTTGGATTTACAAACTATTACTGCCATTTCATCTCCCATTACTCAACCTTGGCAGCTCCCCTCACTGCGATGACCCGCAAGGGCCAAGATACCTGGAACTGGACCCCAGAAGCCATTACAGGTTTTCAGCGCCTCGAAGAGGCCTTCCTTGCTGGATCTTGCCTTCATCATCCTGACCCAGACTGCCCCTTTCAGGTCGAAGTGGACGCCTCTGCTATTGGGGCTGGGGCGGTCCTGAGCCAATGTTCCACGCTGGATCTTTAGTTCCATGCTTGTTCTATTCTCGCAAGTTCTCCCCTGCAGAACAAAATTATAGTATTGGAGACTGAGAACTACTTGCTATTAAATTAGCCTTGGAGGAATGGTGCCCTTGGTTAGAGGGCACTCAGCACAAATTCACGATATTTACTGATCATAAGAATTGTTGCATCCGTCGGTCTCAGATGGCTTCGTCCAAAATGCCTCACCTCTATTTCAGCCTTCTCCACCAGCCTCGGGAGAATGGCATCCATAGCATCTCCTTGCCGCACCCTCCGGCTTCCCCAGAGTGGCTCTGGCACGGCGTCCCGCCATGTTGACCTGAGGCCTCCTAGGGCGTGCGCGCGCACGCCTCACATCTTATAGCAGTGTTGGCACGAACCTCGGGGGCGTCCCCCTCGAATGACGTCACTGCTTCCTTCTTCAAAAGGTTGCCCATTTGCTGACTCTCGCCGAGTTAACAACAGATTGGATTCGTTCTGGTTTGAAGCTGCTCTGCTGCTTCTACTCTGCTGGAAGCTACCTTCACCCTCCGCGGTTCTACTAACCTGGGTACCCGCTCCTTGGAGTCCTTTTGATTATTTCCAGGTGCCTATCCTAATTACAAGTACTCACTCCTCGAGGGCCTATTTGCCTATCCTGGTGCCTGCTACCAATTCTTCAACCTGCTGGAACACTACCTATCAGCTACAGAGAGTGAGTACTACTTCTCCCAGTCTGTCCATCTACAGCTCCTCACTGCCCATCTGCATCGGGCCCTACACCATCATTGTGGAACAGGTCTTCTCTGCCGAGGATCACAGACTGTTGATATCTACCTCTCTGTACTGTTCACTGGGAACTCTACTCAGCTACAAGGGAATATTTATTTATTTATTTATTTCGAGGTTTTTATATACCGAAGTATAGCGGGATGCCTTCACTCCGGTTTACAGGATAACAACTTAATACATATTGGTAACACTGGAACAAAATTAATAAACAGTGAACAAGATAACAACTTGATACAGTTTGGTAACACTGGATTGAATTTATACATAGTGAACGGAGAAATGTACGGATTTAAAAGGGGAGCAGCGAATACAAGCGATTAGAAACTTAAAAGGTTAAGAGGGGGAGCGGTGGTTACAAACTGAAAGAGGGCGCTTTACATCCTATAAAGTCGGGGGACAGTGGGCAGAGCTCAAAGAGGGGCGGGGTAGAACGGGGAGGAAAGTGTCAGGGATGGGGAGGGGGGATCTGGTAGGGGCAGGGGGAGGAGGCAAAGGGGGGAGGACATTCGGGGGGAGTTGGTGCGATGTTCTAAGTGGTGGAGATAGGTGACTGCTTAACCGACTCTGTCACGGAAGGTTAGATTGAAAATCCAGGTTTTGAGTTCCTTTTTAAAAGATTTAATGTCACTGAGAGAGCTTAGGTATTGAGGTAGGGAGTTCCATAATTTGGGTCCTGCAATAGAGAAAGCTCTGTTCCTCGTGGCGGTCAGTTTGGCAATACTGGGGGAAGGTATGTCAAGGTTCAGTTTGCAAGCAGATCTCGTAGGGCGTTGTGTTTTGTGAAGGTGGATCATGTCGTTGAGGGCGGGGTTGGATTGTTTGAAAATTGTGTTGTGGACAATTGTTAGGGTTTTGAATTCAATTCTTTGTGCTATGGGTAGCCAGTGGAGACTTTTCAGGACGGGAGTGATATGATCAGATTTCTTCTTGCCAGTGAGGATTCTAGCGGCAGCGTTTTGCAACATTTGGAGTGGCTTTATGGTGGATTTTGGGAGGCCGATCATGAGAGAGTTGCAGTAGTCGAGGCTGTTGAAGATCAAGGACTGCAGCACTGTACGGAATTCTTGGTGGTGGATCAGTGGTTTTAGATGTTTCAGGATGTGAAGTTTCATAAAGCCTTCTTTTGTTTTCGCGGTAATGTTCTTTTTTAAGTTGAGTTCATTGTCAATCCAGATACCGAGGTCTTTTGTTGTGTTTTTGAGTTGTATGCAGGTGTTGTCGATTTGTAGGAAATGTGGGGAAGTTGTCGGCCAAGGGTTGTGTTTGCCTATGAGGATGCATTCGGTTTTATTCATATTGAGACACAGTTTAAGTTGGCTTAGTTTGTCTCTGATGGCAATTAGGTGTTTGGCTGTGGAGGTTAGAGCCTCTTCAATGGAGTTGGAAACGGGGATGATTAGTTGGATGTCATCTGCAAACATAAAAAAAGTTAGGCCGAGACTTGAGATGAAGTGGCAGTTTGGGAGTAGGTATATATTAAAGAGTGTGGCAGATAGGGCGGAGCCTTGTGGTACCCCAGTGTCGAGGGGGAGGGGGTTAGATGAATTGTTGTTAACGGTGACCTTGAAGAATCTGTCTTTTAGGAAGGAAGTAAACCAGCTTAGTGTTTTGTCGGCCAGGCCAATGTGCGTCAGGCTGGAGATCAGGGTATCATGGTCAACCGTGTCGAATGCTGCGGAGAGATCAAGTAGGATTAGTAGGTGATTAAGTTTGTCGTCGAGGCCTCTAATTAATTTGTTTGAAAGGTTGATTAGTAGAGTTTCTGTGCTTCTGTTTTTTCTGAATCCGTGTTGTGATGTGTGGAGGATATTGTTGTCTTCTAAATGCTCGTTAAGCTGTATCAAGGCTGCTTTCTCCATCAACTTGGCGAGTAGTGGGAGGTTTGATATGGGGCGGTAGTTATTCAGGTCATCAGGGTCAAGGTTCTTCTTTTTCAAGATAGGAGTGATAGTTGCTGTTTTTAGTTAGGAGGGGAGTATCCCTTCTTCAAGGGATTTGTTTATGATGGCTGCGATGGTCGGGGCAATGACATGTGCCATTTCTTTTAGGTATCGGGTTGGGATTGTGTCTAGCTCGTGGCGTGCTGGGTTGATTTTTGATAGTAGGTTTTCGGCATCTTTGTTGGAAATTGGGACGAAGTTTGTCCATGGAGTTGTGTTATATTTAGCGTTATGATCCTCCGTGTTTGAAAGGGTGTTAAAGGCGTTTATTTGTTATATGTTAAAACAGACAACTGTCAGTCTGTCTCTCCTACAGTGCCTTATTGGACATCTGCATTGGGACCTTACACCACCATTGTGGGATGGGTCTCCCATGCCGAGGATCACAGATTGTTGCTATATAATCCACTCTCTACTGCCACCTCTGGTGAACCAGACAAGCTGTATAATAAAAGATATATTCTCTGTGTTTGTGCATCTGAGTCTAGCCCGGTGCTACAGTTCCCTACGGGGCTTCTCCCCGAGGGAGAAACCATCATTGTTGCCCCTGAGAATCCATCAAACACCTTGATATCATAACAAGAACCTTGAACACTTGAGTCATGCTCAGCGTCTTAATGCCCGTCAAGCCCAATGGGTTTTGTTCTTCTCTAGATTCAACTTTGAACTCCGGTATCACCCTGCTGAAAACAATCTCCGGGCAGATGCCCTATCTCGTTCCTTCCAACCCGAAGATATTACCGAAGAACCCGGTCATATTAATGACCCAGCTTGTATCTGCTTGTCTGCAACTCATCCAGTCCCAGCTGGGAAAACTGTTGTGCCGTAGGGGCCACCGTTGGGAATACCTCCTCTCCTGAGAGGTATTCCCAATGGCCCAGAAGAGAATTCGTGGGAACCAGCTTGTAATATCCTAGATAAAAACCTCCTCGTCCAGTTTCATCATGCCCATCCGGGCAAACCATGACCTCCAAGGGGGGGGGGGGGCATAAGAGGGGGTACTGTTGCGTGTGCTGGCCGTGGCAGGCTCACGGCCAGGCCCTCTTACCCTCTGCTGCCTAATCCAGCGTCTGGATCCACTTCCCTTGCGGCTGCAGGCCACTGGCTCCATCCCCAGGCTGTCCCGGAGCTCCTGGTTCTGCTACTGACTCCTGTGCTCCACGTCTGAATACAACAGAAAATGGGGAGACATCTGTGGTGGCAGCAAGATGCGTATTATGAGATAATTTGGCCCAAGGGAGCAAGTCGGACCAATTATTTTGCTGGTAGTTTACGTAAGATCTGAGAGAGGCTTTCAGGGTCCGGTTAGTCCTTTCGGCTTGGCCGTTCGCCTGAGGATGGTATGCTGAGGTGAAGCTTAGCTGAATATTAAACTTTTGACACAAAGACTGCCAATACTTCGCAGTGAATTGGGGGCCTCTGTCTGATACAATTTCCTTAGGTAGCCCATGTAGTCAGAAAATGTGTGTCAAGAACAGCTTAGCGAGTTCAGGAGCCGATGGGAGGCTCCGGAGTGGGATGAAATGTCCCATCTTGGAAAAGCAGTCAATAATGACCCAGATGACAGTGTTGTTTGAAGACGGTGGAAGGTCACTGATGAAATCTGTAGATATGCTGGCCCATGGTTCAATGGGCACTGGTAGTGGCTGCAGGAGTCCCCATGGTCGGCCGGTGGGTGGCTTCTGTTGTGCACATATTGGGCATGAGTCCACATAGTTATGAGAGTCTGTCACCATGCTGGGCCACCAGTAAAAACACCTCAGCATTTCTAGGTTTCGTGCTCGACCACGATGTCCAGCTAGTTTCGAATCATGGGCTCAGCGGAGTATGTGTTCACGTAGCTGTCGTGGGATGACTGTTTTACCAGCCGGTACTGTTGTAGTTACTGCAAGGGACACGCAGGCCGGGTCAATGATGTGCCTTGGGATGTCTGGGGTGTCTTCAGGCTCAAGAGAGCATGAGAGTGCTTCAGCACAAAGGTTTTTTGAGGCTGGTCGGTAGCGCAGCTCAAAGTTGAATCGTTCGAAGAATAATGCCCAGTAGGCTTGTCTTGGGTTTAATAATTACGCTTCCTTGAGGTGCTCCAGATTCTTGTGGTCTGTGAATATAGTAAATCTGTGTTGGGCGCCTTCCAGCCAGGGACGCCACTCCTGGAGTGCAAGTTTAACAGCTAGGAGTTCCTGATCACCGATGGTGTAGTTCTGCTCTGCTGGCGAAAATTTATGAAAATAAAAGGAGCATGGTACCAGTGTACCCTTGGAGGAGTACTAGCATAGTACTGCACCGGCTCCGATAGCGGACACATCTACCTCAATGACAAATGGGTGGCTGGGATCAGGATGTCGTAAACAGGGTCCAGAGCAGAATGCTTCTTTTAGCACATGGAACGCTGATTGAGCTTGAGGACTCCAAACCCGGAGATTGATCCTGTTCTTGGTCATTGCGGTGAGTGGCGCGGCTAATGTAGACTAGTTGGCTATAAAGCTTCTGTAATAATTCGTGAATCCAAGAAATCTTTGTAAGGCCCGAGGCCGACTGGTTGGGGCCAGTCACGAATTCCCTGAAGTTTTTCGGGATCCATAGTAAATCCTTGATTAGAAATAATGTACCCTAAGAATGGTAGATGATTCTGCTCGAAGATGCATTTCTCAAGTTTTGCATAAAGGTGATTTTCTCGGAAGCTTTGGAGAACGGTTCTGACATGGGAGCAATGGGACTTCAGGTCTTTTGAGAATATCAGGATGTCACCTAAGTACACCACTACGAATGAGTAAAAGAGATCTCTAAGGATCTAAGGATGGATGCTCACGAGATTGTACACTCCTCACAGCTCGAGCTTTGTGAAGATCTGGGCCCCTTGTAGATGATCAAATAATTCGCTGATGAGAGGTAATGGGTAGTGATCTTTACGGGTGATGACGTTTAGCCCTCTGTAATCGATGCAAGGACGAAATCCTCCATCCTTCTTCTTAACAAAGAAGAAACCTGCTCCTGCCAGGGAGTCAGAAGGTCTAATGAATCCCTTCTCGAGGTTCTCTTTTATATATTCGGACATCGCCTGGGTCTCGGGGAGCGAGAGTGGATAGGTCCTACCCTTGGGAGATGTAGTACCGGGTAGAAGTTTGATAGGACAATTATATTTTCAGAATGGAGCTTTTTGTTTCGAGAAAGCGTCCTCAAAGTCAGAGTACTAAACCAGTATGCCAGCGAGGGTGGTGGTCTTCAGGACGGTCACTGTTGGGGATACTTGCTTCAAGCAGTGTTTCTGACATTGTGGGCCCCACTGAACTAGCTGGAGGCATTGCCAGTCAAATTGGGGTCCATGAATCTGGAGCCAGGGGAGACCCAGTATGACTGGGTGTGTTGAATGCTTTAGAACATATAGGGATATCTCTTCTTCATGTAGGGCTCCCACGGTGAGACGGAAGGCCACTGTGCGGTGCATGATATGTCCGGGGAGATGTTCCCCTTGAATAGAGGCTATGTGAAGAGGAACTTCTAGGAGTTGTACTGTGTGATGTAGTGCAGCGCCGCTAGGGGCAGGAAGGGATAAGATACCATAAGGCGGCTAGTAATACTAGAGCCAGCCAGCAGGGGGAGCAGGTGAAGGTGAGAAACTACAAATCCCAGGTTCCTAGAACCATCACCTGACCCGTGGGGAGAGCCTGGAGGCGAGCAGGTGGCAGATTTTGACACTAATGAGTCAGACACAGGTGAACCTAGGGAGCTAGAGGAAGGGGGCGTGCCTAGGTGGTGGCAATGGCCAAAAAAAGCCAGTGCCAGGAGGCAGAGAGGAAGGAAATGGAGGTAGGTTCCAGGGGAGAGGAATCCTCCAGCTGTCTCATGGGTACAGCCTAGCCAGAAAAGGGAAACGGATAACCTGTACCCTAAGGGAAGTTAGGGCAGGGGTGTTTGCTGGTGAACTGGAGAGCCGGGGGGGCTCAAACAGTACCTTTGCTCCAGCACGTATGTTAAGGGATTAGAATGCTGGAGAGCGGGGGCAGGGTCATTTGTGCAGCTCCTGAAGTGACGGAGCAAATGTAATAGATTCAGCTACTTTGCTTTATAAAAATGCTTTGAGGAATCTGTCTCTCTCCGTGTTATCTTTGGGGGGTTGGGGGACTCCTTCAACCCCACTCCATACAAGGGGAACACAGAAGCCCAGCAAAACCAGTGCCTGCGGAGACCTGAACCCAGGGAGTCCTGTGCGACTGACGGACTCCAGGGATATCCAGGACTCGCGAGGGGCCTGAACCAGAGGCAGAAGAGCGGCACCCAGGGCAGCACGGTCGGTGAGCCTTCACAACTGGGATTTTCAGAAGGTTCACTATGGCATCCATTATGAAGCTACCACTGGCTCCTGTATCGATGAGAGCAGTAGTGGCGAAGGAGCGAGATTCCATGGATAGGGTAACAGGTGGTAGAAGTTGGGGGCCGGTGACAGTTATGCCCAAGCTCAGGACCCCCGCCGGGCTTAGGTCTTGAAGTTTTCCGGACAGACTGGACAGGATTGCCTCAGATGTCCGGAGGCACTGCAGTAAAGGCAGAGGCCCTGCTTCTTACGCCGGAGATGCTCTTTGGAGGACAACTGCCCATGGTTGACTTGCATTGGTTCTTCATTGGAGGGAGGCGGTGCCAGTAGAGCCTTCAGCTGAGGGCTAAGGGCACGTGCTGGGCGTTGAGCAGAAGGCTAGGGTGCTTTCACTTCATGGTGCGGTTGTCTGAGGCGATGGTCAATTTTCCCAGCGAGGGGAAATCAGGTCCTCTGAGATATGGGAATCTCACGGACAGCAAGTTCGTCTTTGAGAACAGGTGATAGACCCTCGAGATAGAGTGCCGAAGGCAATCTTTTGCCATCCCAGTTCCGTTGCCAATGTCCAGAACTCCACCGTGAACTCCGAAAGGGATCTGGAGCCTTGACGAATGTGGAGCAGATGATGGCCAGCAACTGCCTGATGACCAGGATCTTCAAAGGTCCGTTTGAAGGCAGAGATGAACTGGGACAGTTGCGTGAGGATAGGGTCAGAACGCTCCCAAAGTGGAGAAGCCCATGCCAGGGCCTTCCCCTCAAGGCGAGAGAGAATGAAGGTTATCTTTGTTGATTCCTTCAGGAACAAGGAGGGTTGGAGAGCAAATTGCATGAAGCACTGATTGAGGAAGCCTCGGCAGAGGCGTGGATCCCCATTGAAGCGAGGAGATGCTGGCAGTGCTAGTGATGATCTCAGTAGCAGGGTAGAGGTTAGGCCCACTGGATTGGCCATTGCAGCGTCCTGCATTTGAGAGCGGAGTTCCTCTACGGAGGAGGCTAGAGTCTCTATGGCTCATCGTTGTTCTTGAATAGTTGCGGCCAGACCCGGGATGGTACGTATGGCAGGAGACTCCGCCGAGTCCCTGGCCTTGGCAACCTGTTGCACTAGGAAGTGGACCCTTGGCCTACTGTAGGATTGGTAAGCTCCCTGGTCGGACCCAGAGAGCGCCTGCCACCAGGAGGCGGAGCACAAGAGAAGACAGAGGCTAGCTGGAGCTTTGCCACTAGCAACCCAGGTACCCCCGGGTTGAGCCCTTGAGTACCTGGGCCACCTGGTCTTAGGTGGGCCTCGCAGGATCTCCTTGATAGGAAGTTCAGGGGTGTGCCCACCACGATCAAGGGTGCGTGGTCGATACTCAGGCCAGAAATCCTGGGTGCCTGAGAAGGCCAGAAGAGAGTCTCTGAATGAATGACAAGGATCAAGGCCAGATTCAAGGAAGCATGGTCAGCCAATGCAAGGATCAGAGCCAGTAATCAGTCCGTGGATAGTCAGCCAAAGCAGTGGTCGAGTTCAGGCAGAGGTCAGTTCCAGGCAGCGTGCAGAAATGGTTGTAGAAACAGGCAGAAGGTCAGAGGCAGGCAGCAATCAACGTAGTCAAAGGGAAGCCAAGGTCAGTACCGAGAAGACAGTCCGAGAGGTACTACCTGGGGAGTCGAGGAGACAGAAGGACGCTGGAACGGAAGGACACTGGAACAGAAGGACGCTGGAACAGAAGGACGCTGGAACAGACTGAAACAGGACTGGAACGAGACTGGAAAAAGGCTGGAATGAGAATGGACCACAGACTGGAACGCAGAGGTAAACTAGAAATCACTAGGATCGACCCAATTGCCAAGGCAAGGAAGTGAGGGTAGGAGCTTCCTGTTATAGTGAGATCAATCAGGGCATGCCGCGGAGCTGGGATCCTCCCCTTGCCCTTTAAGGCGTCGGGCAGTCTGCACGTGCCTAGGGGCAGGGCCAACGCCATGGAGGACGCTGAGCCCCCCACTGTGAGGCCTGGCTGGAGGACGAAGGCCCAGCGACTGCCGCCGCGGGACGCCGAGGCCTAGCTGTGCTTGCCACCGTTGCAGGGGAAGACAACCCAGGACCCTTGGAGGAGCTGGAGAAGTAATCAGGCCCGGGCGTGGGCCGAGCGGGGACGGGACGCGCAACATTGGTAAATCTATGAAACGTGTCAAAACTGACTGTGGCAGATCTATGGTTCCATGGTCATCCTCAGAAAAATGAATGATTAAGAACATAAGAACATGCCAAACTGGGTCAGACCAAGGGTCCATCAAGCCCAGCATCCTGCCTCCAACAGTGGCCAATCCATGTAACCATTGCTAATGGCAGTGGCTATTCTCTAAGTGAACTTAATAGCAGGTAATGGACTTTTCCTCCAAGAACTTATCCAATCCTTTTTTAAACACAGCTATACTAACTGCACGAACCACATTCGCTGGCAACAAATTCCAGAGTTTAATTGTGCGTTGAGTAAAAAAGAACTTTCTCCGATTAGTTTTAAATGTACTCTCTTTTCCCTATAATTCCTCCTCTCGCTATGCATCTCAGTCACACATTCCCTCCTGCTGGAGCTCTGCCGCTGAGTCGGGTTTGTTAACCAGGAGGTCTATATTCACACACAGTCTGGCTAGTAAAATTAGCCAGCTAAAGTTGGAGGTATATTCGGTAGTGCAGTCGCAATATTGAATAGAACCAGCTATCTCAAAAGTTAGCTAACTTTAGGCCAGCTGTTTGGCCTGACCAGACTTAGCTGGCTAAGTCATCTGGCTAACTCTGAATATCGGAATTAGCTTGTTAATTTAGCCGGCTAACTCAACGCCTCCCAGTGTTGCCCCGGAATCCCCCATCTTATCTGGCTAAATTCTATCTCCCTAACTTATTAGCCAGCTAGAATTTAGCTGGATATGTGCCCAAATATTAATTTCACCGGCTAACTTCTGAGTTAGCCAGCTAAATGCTTTAGAATATAGACCTCCAGATGCCTTCCTTTGACTATGGCAGGGCTTTCCAAACCTGTCCCGGGGTCATCATAGCCCGTCGGGTTTTCAGGAAATCACAATAAGAACATAAGAAATTGCCATGCTGTGTCAGACCAAGGGTCCATCAAGCCCAGCATTCTGTTTCCAACAGAGGCCAAAACCAGGCCACAAGAACCTGGCAATTACCCAAACACTAAGAAGATCCCATGCTACTGATGCAATTAATAGCAGTGGCTATTCCCTAAGTAAAATTGATTAATAGCCATTAATGGACTTCTCCTCCAAAAACTTATCCAAACCTTTTTTGAACCCAGCTACACTAACTGCACTAACCACATCCTCTGGCAACAAATTCCAGAGCTTTATGGTGCGTTGAGTGAAAAAGAATTTTCTCAGATTAGTCTTAAATGTGTTACTTGCTAACTTCATGGAGTGCCCCCTAGTCCTTCTATTATCCGAAAGTGTAAATAACCGAGTCACATCTACTCGTTCAAGACCTCTCATGATCTTAAAGACCTCTATCATATCCCCCCTCAGCCGTCTCTTCTCCAAGCTATCCCCAGGACAGGATTGGGAAGCCCTGGTCTATGGTCTTGAAAGGCAATAAGTGCTCCTGTGGAGGATCCTGATTTCCCGGAAATCATGGGAGATGGGTTTCTAATATTGCTAGGAGAGCACACCAAACCAAATGTAGATGATTTTCTATCCGCACTCTAGATGATTCACCCCACTGTAGATGATTCACCCCACTGACTGCAAAATGTCATCATTATATGATAATGATTGATACCATATAGTAGAAACCTGGCTTTCTATGTAAGAGGTTGTTACGATCCCCCCTGTTGCTGCGCTACAGGTGGTTCTCACCTTCCACTGGAGGCTGCTTCGAAGCCAGGGCCTCGCCTGTGTTCCATCCAGGATTTGCTCCAGGGCCTGGGAGGCCTAGCTGTTCCTGAGCCTGCCTGTGGCTTGCTGGCTGCTTTTGGACTTCCTGCTTCGGCCATGCCCTTCTCCCTAGGGGCTGGTCCGCAGCTCTCCATCTCAGTTATAGGGCCAGCAAGGGGCGGTCCAGGTGAACTCCTCCCAGGGAGTTGCCCACATCAGCTGTATAAAAGGACTTTCATTCCAGTTCCAGTTGGCCTCCGGATTGAGCATTACAGTCGTCTGTGCCTCTTCCTTGATCCAGGTCCTCCGTGGTCTTGCTTGCTTTGATGGCTCCTTGTCCTGTCTCTGCCTTGATGTCTGTTCCTGTTGCCTGATGTCTGTTCCTGATCCAGTGCCTGATCCAGTTCCTGCTTTTCCTTCCTGCTTTAGGCTGCCAGGAGTGCAGCAACCTACCCTGCCTTGACTGCCAGGAGTGCAGTAACCCACCGCTTCCTCTTCCCTGCATGTGTCCGCTCCCGCGATTGTAGGACAGGGTGGTCCGTGACCAGTCCAGCCATGCTGGCTGTGTAGGGCACCCTGAGAGACAGTGCCCGTGTCTTGCTTCAGCCCTTGCCTTGATGTCTTGTTTCAGCCCTGTTTTGGATGTCTTGCTTCAGCCCCCATCGGATGTCTTCAGTATGCTAAGGACTCTGTCTGCCCTCATCTCTGTCCGGCCTGCCGCCCTATGCCGTACCCTGCGGCAGGTCCGAAAGGGCTTGGAACAGTCTGAGGACCGTTCATCAATCAACATCCCAGTGTTGGTTGCTATGGGCGTGCAGGTCCAGCTGAGGGTCAGACTCCGCTCCTTATCCCCTGCTTCTGTTCCTGCCTGCCTCACCATGCCTGCACCGGCTCACCTCCCACGGTGTGGCTTGGGGCTCCCCCTTGAGTCTTGCTGTGGCCCAAGGGCTCACCACCTGCTATGGAGGCGACCGCACTCCGCGCGCGCTCGTAACAAGAGGTGTTTGCAGTGAATGAAGAAAGCTGTGAGAGATTCAGGCTCTGGACATGAATAGGTTTGTCAGTCTCTAACACTACACTTTACACCAGGAATAGGCAACTCCCATCCTAGAGAGCCATAAACAGGCCTGGTTTTCACGATATCCACAATGAATATGCATGAGTTAGATTTACATATAGTGGAGGCAGCACAGGCAAATATATCTCATGCATATTCAGTGTGGACTCTAAAAAGCAGACCCTGTTTCTGGCACTCCAGGCCCGGAGTTGTCTAAACTTGCTTCATACAGTAATTTGTGAAGTTCATGCTGCTGTTTCTCAGCAGATTCCATGACAGGATATATTTCGACTGTGTACCTTTTGCTTTGTTTTGCTTCTCAAAGTTTTTAAACAAAAGCTATGCCCTTCTGTTTAAGACTAGGCAGAAAGCAGCCCCCTTTTAATTCTCTCTTAAATAAAAGCAACACGCCTAAGCAGGAATGAAAGTCATTTCCTGGAAATCTGAAAGCATCCCAACCAAGCAGCAGAGGGAGCAATGACGTTACCAAATCGTGACTCACACAAGGACAACTGACTGCAGCTGGAGCCTGTTCCTACCGACCTCAGAGAGAGGGAAGGAATTTATTTGCCATAAGCCAGAATCGGTCATGGAAAGAACCTTCTTTTATCCCTGCCAGACGTGCCAGCAGCCATGGCCCAAAGCAGGCGGAAGGCTTGCAGCCCCGCCAGGGGCTTTTGTCACGATCAGAATCCCTGGAGGCCCTCATTCCTCCCTCAGACTCATCTGTGGAGCAGGAATTCAATGTCTGGTCAAGGGGGGTTAAGCTCCGAGAGGCAGCAGGACTATACAGAATAGAGAGACAAGTATTCCAACAGGAAACGTATCCAGGTGCCCAGAACTGTCTTTCTGATAGGAGAGCAGAGTAGCCCGAGCCCCTGTACTCACGGTACGCTGTAAGGTGACTTCTTGTTAGGCAATTAGGAATAATTAATGTTTTTAAATGCTCAGTGTAGGATCAACTCATCCCTTATCACCACCTGCCTTCCAGTTAACAAAGGATCAGACACAAAGGGGGGCAGTCTTCACTAATCTGCCCAGCAGCACGATACACCGATATCATAGGTGACTTTTCAAAGACAGCCCATGATCCCACCTATTTACTAAGCTTGATAATGGGCATTTAACACTGATTCTGGCGCTCAGCACGTGCTAACACACTTTTGCTAACACTTGCATAACCAGGCCAGATGTGTGCAAAATATCAATGGGCTGTCTTGCGTGCAAAGCAGCTCGTTCATTTGCCAGTGAATTAATGCGGATCGCGACAAACTTTGTGATCTGTGTTAAGCTTCGGTAGTTAATTGTACCTCTTGGTGCAGTGAACTAGTGCCGGCAACGCTGCCAGACTAGTGTTCCTGCCGATGGTCTGGGGTCCTCTTTCACCTCTGCCCTAGTAAAGGCTAAAGGAGCTCGAACCCCTGAGTTGCACCTAAACCCTACCCCAACCATACAATGTGGAGCCCGTCCCCCCAGAGACTTAGTTACCACAGTTTAGTGAATACCGCAGGAACTAATGCAAGGTTTTAACACGCTTTAGTAAATAGACTCCTTAGTTAGCCAGCTGGATTGTTTTGAAAATTGCTCTTAAAACAGGGAAAACCTTTTTATACATGGGGCCCTGTGCTTTTTTTGTAATGGGCGGATTTGTGTTCCTTTCTATAAAAACCTAGTCCTTTCTGCAAGATGCAAGGACTTCTTGCTGCTATTGCCCAAGGTTTAAGTGACCACATGACTTGTCTGTTGCTCAGGGTGACCTCTGAGCCACTGCTCAGGCTTTCTTCGACTGACATCTTGCTAAGGCTGCCCGGCCTTTGTGAGGCACTGACGGCCCTTTGCCACACATGTTTTCTTCCTCAGTTCTGCAATCCCAGTGAATGAAAGGATAGATGCAGAGCAATCTGCCACGTTAACACCACTCGACTCCAGGTTTTTCTGTCCCGGGCCCACCAAAAAAATGCCCAGCTCCCTCCAGTGATACAAACTTTAAAAACTGACACCATTTCCCCCCCCCCCCCCCCCCCCCCAGACCCATGGCTGGTGCAAGGGTATTAGGTGCCCCAGGCGATCCTTATAGCCTTGCACAACAGCCCCCGCCCCCATTCCACACACAAAGTAAAGAGTTATGCATTTATATTTTACATGAACAATATCAAAGTACAGTATTCTGCGGTAAAAATATCACTTACATTATATTTGCATGCACTGCTGTGAAGCTAACCAGAAATCCCTACAAAAAAGACACTTGGAACCCATATGGTATTAGGCCTATTGTGATGTGTGTTGAGTGAGGACTTGACGTTCCGAAAGCCCTAGAACACTAATACACTTCCTATTAGGAGGATGCCTCACCTCAGTCACATCTGCAGAACATAATCCTACCTACCCTCACCAAATACAGAATAGAGCAACCATCAAGTAGAAATACAAATGTGCAGACAAAAACTGAACTGGAAACCGCAAGAAGCCAGACACTCTATGCAGTGCAACAATGAAAAAATAGAACCATCGCCATTCCTCAAATATCAAACAATAAAATCAAGAAATAAATACATAATCATAATACTAAAAACATACTAATAATATTTTTTAAAAACTGATGAATAAAAGATCAAATAATTAAAAACTCATAAGTTTTTTAAATGTCACAAGCACCAATAAAATCTTTCAAAACAGCAGACATATCAAATAACACCTGAAAAATAAAACTAAAAAGGATTTTAAAAATTCACGCTCTCCATACCTGGGAACTTTGATTTCCAGTCACCCCGAGATTGTCATGAATTAGTGGAAGAGGAATGCACAAACTTTCTCCTCTCTTTCTTATATAACACATACATACAAGCTCATAAACACATACGCACTCTCACAGACAAACCCGCAGGCGTCTCCAGCTTTTCTTTGGTTGGGATCTACCAGCAGTGTCAGGCCCTCATATTCATTTCAGCTGCTGACAGGTTGGAGTCCACCCGCAGCACCCATTCTCACACAAACACACACACACACACACACACACACACACACACACACAGCTCCCATTCATGCACATGCACACACTGAAGGCAGACCCCCCTCTCTTTTGCTAGCAACCTCAGAGCCTCTCTCGTTCCTCTGCTGCCGATGTCACTGCTGCCGCGTGGCTGTTGGGGAGGCGCTGATCGCTGCTACTGGCACTGAAGCCCGTTCTGCTGCCTCCTCTGTGCAGGCCCCGCGGTATTAAAAATTTGCGGGGCTTCCAGTTCCTCCAAGGAGATTTCATACATTGCGAGATCAATATAGAGAAAGTGCTACTCTTGCACATTCCCAAAGATAACATATGCCAATCACTGAAAATTCAAAAATGATTGCTGTCTGATCTTAGTTTTCTAATTTGTTGCTCACAGGCTTTTTTTTTTTTTCTTCCTTCCCTTTCTTGATCTTTTGCCAATTCCTCTCTCTCCGCCTATCTTCTTCTTTTCTTCCCTCAAACACACACTCAGGCTCTCATTCTCACATACTGTCTCTCTCACATACACACAGGCATAGGCTCTCACACTCACATGCTGTCTCACACACAGCTCTCTCAAATGTTCTCTCTCATACATAAATACACAGTCTCTTTCATATGCTGTCTCTCTCACACATACAAAGACTCTCACTCTCACATGCTGGCTCTCTCACATGCTGGCTCTCTCTCTCACATGCTGTCTCACACAAACAGGCTCTCACTCTCATATGCTGTTTCACACAAACACCCAGGCTCTCACTCTCACATGCTGTCTCACACAAACAGGCTCTCACTCTCACCTGCTCACATAAACCCACAGGATCTCACTCTCACATGCTGTCTCTCTGATCATACAGGCTTTCACTCCCACACACAGTCTCTCAACTCACTTTCTCACACATAATCTCTCAACTCACTCTCATACATACACACTATACAGGGCATCAGCCTCTCTCTCACCTCTTGGCCTCCTCTTCGCGGGTCACCACAGAATGGGCTCCCACGGCGGCTCTGATCTTCTGGGGCCGCTGCGAGGTGGGATCCACAGTGGCCCTGCTACCAGGTCTCATCTTCTCGGGCTGCCGCAGATGGGCTCTACAGTGGCTCTGCTACAAACTCTACTGCTCCTCTGCACGCGGCCGATGCTCCTCCTCCTTCCTGCCCGCACGGCTCCAGCAACATTTTTCTTCCTGGGTCGCGCAGGCAGGAAGGAGGAGCGGCACCTGGGCATGAATTTTTCTTCAGGTCATAGTGAATGAGCTGCACCACGGCCCCGCTGATCGTCCTACCGTGTGCGGCCAGCACATAGCATCAAAGTACATTTCCCCCCCCCCCCCCCCCCCCCCCCCCCCCCCCCCCTTGGTACGAAACTGCTTCCTGCTTTTTCTGCTGCCGGTGGATCAGGGCCACTGGCGGCAACACAGGCCCTCTCCCTGCTCCCAACACTGCCTTCCGGGTCTGCCGCCCCATGCAACTGCACGGCTTGCAGATGAGAAGCAGCTTCTAGCCCTGGGACCATCCCCTTCCTTTTAGGAAATCTGTTTGTAAAATGAAATGTTTCACTGATGCACTACTCCTACCGAATCAAGAGAGCTACAGGTCAGAAACGAACCCACCTCCTCTCCTGATAATTTATTACAATTCTTAAAACAGGATTCTTGGCAGGCCTTCAGCCCTTTTATTGGACCAAAATGAGAATCCGCAGAAGGCGCTGTACATGAGCTCACGAGACCACATCAGGGCCTCCCTTTAGAGGTGGGAATTTTGTTCAATGAGAAAAAAGAAACATTAAATGGGGTGATTTTCAAACATCCCACACAGTTGCCCTTTCAGGGGATAATCCTGTAACATTGCGCATAAGGTAGCTGACAAACATGCGCATAAGTTACATTGATTTTCAAAACGAAATTACACGAGTTAATTTCACTTTGAAAATGATCCCATCAAACCTACCTGCACACAGGTGAGGTCGGGTCTTCCGGCAGCAGAAGAAAATGTCACATCCAGGTGCTCCTCCTCTTTCCTGTCTCTTTCTCTGGAAGAAAAACATTGCTGGAGCCACACAGACAGGAGGAGGGAGGAGGAGCATTGCGACTACTGCAGAAGAAGAACAATGTTTGTGTCAGGGCTGCCGCATAACGAGGAGGCCCAGTAGCAGGGCCACTGCAGATTCCACCTTGCAGCGGCCCGAGAAGATCAGGGCCACCTCGGAGCCCATTCTACAGCGACCCGCAAAGTGGAGGCGCAGAGGTGAGAGAGCATCTGAGGCCCTGTAGAATATTTTATTTATTTATTTATTTATTTATTTTAATTTTTTCTATACCGGCATTCGTGAAAATATCACATCAAGCCGGTTTACAATAAACAATGGGTGATAACCGGAACAGAGAACGAAATAATATGAACTATAAATAATATAGATGCAGTTACAATAAACAGGGAGACGTACAACTAGGAGCAAGAAGAAGACAAGATAGATATGTGTGTGTGTGTGTGTGTGTGTTTATGTGTGTGAGTGTAAGAGAGTGAGTTGAGAGATTGAGTATGTGTGAAAGAGAGTGAGTTGAGAGACTGTGTGTGGATCTGAGAGCCTGTATGATTAGAGAGACAGCATGAGAGCTTCTGTGTGTGTGAGAGAGATAACATGTGAGAGTGAGAGCCTGTGTTTGTGTGGGACAGCATGTGCCAGTGATAGAGTCTATGTGTTTATGAGAAACAGCATGTGAGAGTGAGAGTCTATGTGTGTGTGTGGGATTGACAGCATTTGAAAGAGAGAGCATTTTAGAGTGAGAGGTATGTGTGTGTGTGTGACTGCATTTGAGTATGAGAGCCTGTGCCTATGTATGTGAGAGAGAGAGAGAAAGCAGAAAAAAAGAGACCCTGTAAAAGGAACTGGCAAAAGACTAAGAAAGAGGAGGTAGAAAAAAAAGCCTGTGATCAACGGATTAGAAAACTAAGATCAGACAGCAAAGGTAAAAAAAAATCATTTTTTAATTTTTAGTGATTGAGAGCCTGCCTGGGATGGGTGGGGATATGTATGTGGGTGTGTATGCGCACGCACATGCATGCATGGGAGTCTTCCTGGGATGGGCAGGGAGTATATGTGTGAGAATGGGAGCCTGCGTGGGATTTGAGTGGATATCAATGGGAGCCTGCCTGGAATATGTGGGTGTAAATGGTAGCTTTTCTGGGGGGTGTGTGTGTATGTGTGTGTGTGAGAGAGAAGGAGAATGGGTGCTGCGGGTGGATTCCAACCTGCCAGCAGTTGACATGAAGATGAAGGCCTGATGCTGCTGGTAGATCCCAACCAAAGAAGAGCTGGAGACACCTGTGGGTTTTTCTGAGAGGGAGCGTATGTGTGTACAAGCTTGTGTGTGTATATATATAAGAAAGAGGGGAGAAAGTTTGTGCATCCCTCTCCCACTAATCTTTGACAATCTCGGGGAGACTAGAAATCAAAGTTCCCAGGTATGGAGAGCGTGATTTTTTAAAATCCTTTTTAGTTTTATTTTTCAGGTGTTTTTTGCTGTGTCTGCTATTTTTAAATATATTTTATTGGTGTTTGGGACATTTAAAAAAATTGTATATGAGTTTTTAATTATTTGATCTTTTATTCATCAGTTTTTTTTTAAATATTATTAGTATGTTTTTAGTATTATGATTATGTATTTATTTTATTTCTTGATTTTATTGCTTGATGTTTGAGGAGTGGTGATAGTTCTATTTTTTCATTGTTGCACTGCACAGAGTGTCTGGCTTCTTGCAGTTTCCAGTTTTTGTCTGCGCATTTGTATTTCTACTTGATGGTTGCACTATTCTGTATTTCGTGAGGGTCACTTTATGTTCTGCATGTGTGATTGAGGTGAAGCATTTTCCTAATAAGAAGTGTATTAATGTATTCGGTCTTTCAGTGGGTCAAACTCACACCAACACACATCACAATAGGCCTAATGCCATATGGGTTCCAAGTGTCTTTTTTGCAGGGATTTCTGGTTGGCGTCACAGCAGTGCATGTAAATATAATGTAATTGATATTTTTACCTCAGAATATTGTACTTTAATATTTTTCATGTAAAATATAAATACATAACTCTTAACTGTGTGTGTGGAATGGGGCGGGGTTGTGCAAAGCTATAAGGTTTGCCTAGGGCACCTAATAACCTTGCACCAGCCATGGGTCTGGGGGGAATGGTGTCAGTTTTTAAAGTTTGTGTCACTGGAGGGAGCTGGGTCTATTTTTGGTGGGCCCGGGACAGAGGATGAATGAACGGTGGGTGAGTGCATTTACAGTAATTGTAAGCCAGGGCAGCAAAAAAGCTAGCACCGGCCCTGCTCGTGTGTATATGTGTGTGTGAGAATGGTAGCCTGGATTGTGTATGGGTGAAAGAATGGGAGCCCGGGTGTTTTGTGTGTGTGAGAATGGGAGCCTGGGTGTTTTGTGTGAGTGAGTGAGAGAGTGAGCTTGTGCGTCTGGTAGAACATGTGAGAGTGAGAGCTTGTGTATGTAAGCGAGTTTGTGAGAGAAAGCATGAGCCTGTGTGCCTGAGAGAGAGAGGAAGGGAAGAAGGTAGGAGAGAGAAGAAATAGAAAAAAGAGTGACCCTGGAAAAAGAATTAGGAAAAGACTGACAAGGGGAAAGTGGGAAAATGAGACCGAGACCAACTGATTAGAAAAATAAAAAGATCAGACAACAAAGGTAAAAAAAAAATATATATATATATTTTGATTTTTTAGCAACTGGAATAAGCCATCTTTGGGTATGTGTGTCTCTAATATTTTTGTGTTTTGCTCTTTAGAGTTCCACTGTTCAGATTCTGGTTTCTCAGGCTTTCTTTTTCGGTTTTGTTTCCATGTTTCTATTTCTAAATTGTAGTGCATTATTTCTGTATTAGGTAATGATCAGTCTGTGTCCTGCCCTTGTGTGACGGAGGTGCAGTATTGCTGCTAGTGTGTAGTTTCTCTGTAGGGACTTGTAGCAGTCTGGCTTTTTCTGATATCTCAGTAAAGTGGTGTAATAATGTTCTAGGGCCTGGTGTAGTATTTGCATTGCTGCTTTTTCATAAGGTTGCTGCTGTTTGAGTCCTGAGAGTCAGTGCTGTGATTGTATGGTAGGCAAGGTTCTAGGCACCATTTTTTATTTTTGCAAGCGTTTGTGTTACTTCACAAAATGTTTAGCAGTGGTGAGAGTCTTTTTTTTTTTTTTTTTTTTTCTGAGGTGACTCCAGAATTTGAATATAATTTTTTTTCGTGTTGGGTTGTAATGTGAACTGTCCTAGTTTTCCTCTGCACCCATTCTTATGATTATTGCTATTTTATTGAGGTTATGGTGATCTCTGCTTTTCTGGAAAGAGGATTCATGAAAGAATACATGGATATTTCTTTTACCCCTCTCCTCCAGATTCACATAACAATCAATGCCACCAACTCTATTCTGCCCCGCATGGTCCATTGCTGCCAGGTCCATCCAGAAGTAATGGAGTGAACCTGCAAGCCTCCGCCAGCCACCTGCTCTGTTCTGTTCTCCATCCTCTGCCACAGTTGGGTCTGTCGGGGTCTGCTGCAGATTGCAAGCAACACCCTACCAGCCACCAAAGACAGACATCTGGCTAAACTTATTGGGGTAAATTTTAAGACCTGCGCGCGGGCCTACATGTGCATGCGCTACCCGGCGCGCACACATGTAGGCCTGATTTCATAACATGCACATGCAGGCGCGCACGTTATAAAATTGGAGGTCAGCGCACGCAAGGGGGTGCGCAATTGTGCTCCTTGCGTGCGCCAAGCCCGCGCTGCCTTCCCCCGAAATCGGAGAGGCCTGTGAGAGAACTTCCATTCCCCCTAAGCTTCCCACCCCTTCACCTAACCTTCCGCCCTCCTAGCCCTACTCTAACCCCCCCCCCCCCCCCCCCCGTAAATTCTTATCATACCTTTTGCGCCTGCCTGGAGGCAGGTGCAGGTTGTGTGTACCGGCAGCCTGCCGGCACGCGATCCTCCGACACAGCGGCAAATGGCCGCTGTGTCAGAGGCCTCTGGCCCCACCCCCTCCCTGCCCCTTTAGTAGCCCCGGGACTTAGATTCCTTTATAAAACAGGCCCAGCGCGCGTAAGGCACTCTGCTCGGGTAAATCCACTGGATTTACACGCGTAGAGAGCTTTTAAAATCCGGCCCATTATATATATCTAGAAGATTATCAGACAAAGCGAGAAGAGTGTTTCAGAAGGTAAGATGAACAGACGTACAGGGTTCCATGAATTAAAAAACAATCTGAAAAATACCTATTACTATTTTATCATTATATTATCTTCTTTTACTCCAGATTTGTTGTTCTGTATGGCATTTTATTTCATATAGAAAATGAAAAATTATTACAGATTTTGAAATAGGTAAAGAGTGAGAATGTGTATTCCTCTGTCATATTCTCCCAGGCAGGGCTTTACTCAGACTTGCAGGATTCTTGCCTTTATATTGAAAGCGGTTTTGCCAAAAGCGCATCTCTGATCCCAATGGGAAATAATGTGAGACACGGTACAGGACATAAAACATGGGGTGTTCATATTTCAGCTGAGGAAAGCAAGATCTGAGGTGCTGCACTGCCCAATCAGAAGGAGAGCAGCTATCTGAACCTCAATTTCTTTGTGCCTATCAGACAGAGAGGAGACGGGCACGTGTAAGCAGGAGGTGCTCCCGACTCTGCAGACTGAAAGGAGCCAGTGAACTTCACAGGCTGTCAGGAACTATGCCGGTAAAAATGGGGGTGATACGGACACAGTGGCTGACTTCACCTAGGTGGATTTTCAGCCGGCCAAATTATGAGGCCAAGACAGAAAAATGGAGCTTCAGGCCTGAATGGTGTGCAAGAGAAAGGTGTGACTGTGTGGTTAATGTTGCGACCCTACCCCCTTAGACAGAGCTGATGAAAAAGCCTGCAGCTAAACTGTAAGCCAATAACAACAAAACCAGACTCTCGACAATCCAGCCTCTGTGACAGACACCTGGAAACCCAAAACAGCAGGAGGAGTAAGCAAAAAAAAAAAAAAAGTCAGTAAAACCTTCCAGTAGCCACAATTCCAGCTGGGCGACATTCCAAAAGCCCAGGGCTGCGCACAGCGCCAGCTCTCCAGAGAAGGGGGTATAACAGCAGGAACAGTGCAGACACACACGTGCGAAGAAGGGGGTGCTGCTGCTGCTCTTTGAGACACTACACAAAGGCCTGGTGGTGTGTACGTGGGAGACAGTGAACTAATCGACTGGCGATTTCTGACATCCGGATATTAAATGCCATGTAATTTTGTGTCAGGAGGGCAATAATCTCACTGCTCAGGGAGGTCGCAGGTCCATGAGTACTTTGCGCCCTTCCTCCATCCCATGGCAGCATGGGCTATTTTACCCCCAGAACGGAGGGTAATTTCAGCTCCAATTTTGCCCAGGTAATTGCTTAGTCGCCCGGGTAAATGCTTTTGAAAATGACCCTTCCCCTGTTCTGTAACTGGTTTGTATAGTGACATCAAGGAGTGCTGTTGTTATTTCAGCAAAGGGAACGGCCCTTAAATAATATTACTAATGAACTTGTGGTAGAGTTATTAGTGAGGACTGGGGTTACAGATGTGCTTTATGGAGAGAGGACAGCTGTTAAGTGAAGGATGCAGAATAAAGAACATTTTTTTCTTTTCATCTGGACATATGATGCTCTTTCATACCAGCAGTTCCTCACGCTCTCAAGCTATCTAAGGCATTGGTGGTTTGTTTTGTGACTGCAGTAAGCATTTTTTTTTTCATGTGTGGGTATGCCGGGGGTTTTCTCCCATGGAGTACTATGAAGCCAGCGTAAGACTCGACAGTTTTGGCTTCTTGCCCTTACATCGTGCTGACATCACATCTGAGCATGCTCAGTGTGGTTTCCTTGCCTTCTTTTATAGGGGACCTAGGACACCAAAGTGATGCACATCTAAAATAGGATTAGGTTCAGGCAAAGGGAAATGAAGCAAGGCAGACCGGAAATTCCTCAATAAAATTGTCATTTAGCTGGATAACCCACAGGTTACCTGGCTAAATGCTGCTGAATATGGATCCCTAAAAGCGATTCACATCAGCCTCCTGACCAACTGCAGAATGGATGACTGGACTGGACCCTATAGTAAGCCAGAGAGAAACTGGATCTCGAGATTCGTATTTGAGAGGCTGGTAACCTCATCTCTGTGACATGCCAGGGAAAGGTGAGGCAGTGACTTTTGGGCACAGCTGACATGCTAGCATTTCAGAGAATGATACTGTGGTCTGACAGATGAACACTGGTGCGCTGTCACCAATAATGTATGAGGCTTGCATGCACACCTGGCGGGTGCTGTTTTACCTAGAATGCTGATCAATTTCACAGGAGGAACTGCATGGAAATAAAACACCAGAGGAGATGGGGAAAGGTAAGAGAAGCCGAGAGATGCCTGGCTGAGTGCATGGGTTAGTTGAGTTCATTTTTTTTTTGACCACCTTTCATACCATATCAAAGCAATCAAGTGGGTTTTATTCGTCTTTATTTAGATTATACTGAAAAAGGAGACTTTCAAAGAAAACCTTGCAAACTTTCATTAGAATCACTTTTACTAAAACAATGAATGATAATTTGATCTTAAAATCCTTGTCACTAAATGCTAAGACTGAAAGATAGGAAGAAAGTTTGGGAGGTGGAGGGTGGCATTTCTATCCTGAATTAATAAGGTCCATTTATTTTTCCAACTTTACTTTAGCTATTACTGAGAACTTGCCATTTAGAGAGGCAGGATTACAGATTCCAGGCTTCTTCTCTTTGACTTTACTTTGGTAGACTCCACAGCAAATTCTCACTCTTTGTCCATCCATCTTTCTTTTTTTTACGTTTGCTTATGTGAAAGGTCTTTGTGGCCTCATTGGGAAGGGAGATGTCTCTTGTCTTCCTTGCTCAACAACTTATTCCTCCTCTGACTGGTGGAGGCTTGTGAAGCTCTTGTGGGAATGCACACTTATAAGGCCTTTTGCATATATCGGGGCCTGAGTTCATGGTTATCAGGATTACCTGAAGTCATTCAAAAGGGATCTGGATCCCAGCATGAATCAAACTTTTCTAAAGCTGACCTGCCAATTTACCATTGTTTCCGACTACTTTCTAGTGGTCCGGGGAGGGGATAAAGTCTGGTCATTGTAGATAAATGCAAGCATGCTCTCATCAGATTTGCAGGCACACGGTTGTGATGGAATCACTTGAATCTTGCCTGCGAGCGTGGGTCAGGACAAAGCAAAGGGAAATGCCCGTTTCTTCTCTGCTCTCATAGCACACACTGATCTGTGTTCACTGTGGGGTTTGTTTGGATAAATAAATGTTCATTCTTGACTGTGGAATGCAAACTATGCTGCAGAGTTTGAAATAAACCACTCTGTACAGCTGAGGCCAGAATAAGGGAAGACAAAAAGGGAAGAGGGAGGAGACTCCAAGGAGGAAGTTCACAGTCACATCTTCTCTTCTGAATGTTTTCCATACTTTTTTTTTTTTTTTTTGCAATGGCCTGTGTATTCCATTGAGGTCAGGCTCAGATTTCCCACGAGACAAAGTAGGCAGATGCCTAGGGGTGCTGGGCTGAAAGAGGCTCAGCGGCGCTTTCTCACAAGCTCCGGTCAGCCTTAGCGGCAGCACCCCATCAAACTCGCTCCCTTAAAGGAGCAGGAGTTCACGGGCATTCACAGCACTATAAACTAGAATCCTCATCGACCCACGCCTGCTCCTTTAAAGGGGCAATGCCGACAGAGTGCTGCAGCTCGGGCCGAGCAGTGCTTGGGAGAAAGTGCTGCCTGCAGCAGAAGAAGAGGCACAAGTCTGGAGGAAGACGCTTCCCTCCCCAGCTCGATCCTGCTGCTCTGGCTAGATGCCCTACCATGCCTTTCCTGCATCTGAGCTTATCAAAGTTCCTCCTCTGATCACATGCTAAAAGCTAAGGCAGCAGGTGGTCACTGTCATGGCCACATTTTTTTTTTGTTAGCAGGTTGTATTCTGCTTGGCGATGGTCCATACATCATCGCGTCCTCAGTGGGGTCAGGTGATGCATCATTAACCCCTTCTCCCCTCACACTGTACACGTCCTCAGGTCAGTCAAAAGGCCAAGAAGGAACTGTCCTTAGCTCGAGATTCAGACCTTATTCTTCAATCCTAACCAAAAGGCTGAGAAGCAAATGTTCACTGCCAAAGAGAAGGCAAGAATACACACCATGAACTCTGATGCACTGCCTCCCAAACTCCTCCAAGCTTAGAGAGTTAGAGAGCAGTGGTCACTCCCAAGCAAGCATCCCTGAACTCTGATGCACCGCCTCCCAAACTCCTCCAAACTTACAGGACGATACAGAAAAACGCGCGGGAGAGCTGGCGAGCGCACAGGCTAATCTCCTGGGTGCGCGATTCAGGAGGGTGGCCTATGCAAATTAGGGCCCGCGGTAAAAGGAGCGTCAGCTGTCAGCGGGTTTGACAGCCGACGCTCAATTTTGTCGGCGTCAGTTCTCAAACCCGCTGACAGCCACGGATTCAGAAAATGGACGCCGGCATAATTGAGCATCTGTCTTCCAACCCGTGGGCCGAATTTTAATTCTTTTTTTTTTTTTACTTTTGGGGCCTCTGACTTAATATCGCTATGATATTAAGTCGGAGGGTGTACAGAAAAGCAGTTTTTTCTGCTTTTCTGTACACTTCCCTGGCGCCGGCAGAAATTAACACCAGCCTTTGGGCAAGCATTAATTTCTGAAAGTAAAATGTGCGGCTTGGCAGCACATGTTACTTTCTGTATCGCGCGGGAATAACTAATAGGGCCACCAACATGCATTTGCATGTTGCGGGCGCTATTAATTTCGGGGGTTGGCCACGCGTTTTCAACGTGCTATTACCCCTTACTGTATAAGGGGTAAAGCTAGCGCGTCCAACCCTGGGCTGTGCTGTATCGGCCTGTTAGAGAGCAGTGGTCACTCCCAAGCAAGCATCCCTGAACTCTGATGCACCACCTTCCAAACTCCCCAAATCCTCCAGGTTTACAGCAAGCAGACTTCATTCTTGTACACACAGCCAATGTCACATAGATATGAGACATTGACTCTCCCGTCTCTTCATAATGTTGGGAATCTTTATGATGTACATAAGTTTTCTTTGATGTTTCTAGCCTTAAGCTTTCGCTTCCCAGTTCTCTGTTAACCTGGTTTTTTGTAACTGCTCTCTTCCTGCTTTATTGTTTACCCTTGTTACATGTAAACCGGCATGATATCTCTGATGATGGTCGGTCAAGAAAAAACACAAATAAATAAATAAATCCTCTGAACTCTGATGCATCACCTCTCAAACTGGAGAGTCAGAGAGCAGCGGTCACTCCCAAATATGCATCTCCCTTGCTGAGCTACTGCCCTCAGCCTCTCTTTATAGCCTGAAGAAACTAAACAGGTTTCTTCCAGCTGCACCTTTTGTGCTAGGTGAGGTAACAGGTGTGCCACAGTGGCCCAGCTTTTCAGCAGACCTTCTCGTTACCTATTATAGGAGAGTTAATTGTCAGGGTTACGAAGGGGGGGACCCTGCTCTTTCATCCATGAATAAATTAGAAGGTTACTGAATTATTCAGGTGCTTTATTCAGATGCAAAACCAATTTGAAACTCTGCTTTTTTTCTTTTTGGCAGAGTGAGATCCAGGTTACAAAGCAATCTAAAGTCCGCTTGAAAGATGGGAGACAACAGTTGCAGAGGCAAAAGTAAAATAAAATCCAGAAATAAGATGGTGAACTTGCCTCCACATCTCTGGATCAATTGCAACAGTTATATCCAGATAATTCTATTAAAAAACTTTCTTTGAACAATCTTTCTGAAACCTTTTTTTTTTAAGGGGACTCTAATTCACAGAACATTATTTAAAGCCATTTATGTGTGTTGTGGTGCAGCAGGGGCTTCTTGTTTTGCTTTAGGCCTTGTGTTTTTCTCTAGAGATAGTTAATTTCCTCTAGCTGGCCCACAAGTGGTGTTTGACATTTGCATTGTTCAAAAGGAGGCTTGGGATGCTGGCCAGATTCAGTATGAGGCTTTGATAGCATACATATATCCCAGTATTCTTGAGAAATCTGTAAGGCTTTAACAGCCTGCAATGCCACTGGCCAGAAAGCTATTACTGGTCAGAAGCCAGAGAGCTATTATTAGTACTTTGTACACTGAGTGGCCCTTCAGACAGAGAACTAGCCCTGAAGTGGCTAGAATTCTCTTAATTTGACTGGGAGTGCAGACAGATCACTTCTATGCAGAGCACCTGTACCAACTCTGGTGGACTGCACATTTCCTGAAGCTTCTAGGCACTGATAAGTACAGTGAAAATGTGTTTTCTTAACTATTGCTGTGTAATCCTTATTTTACCTGTTCTGGTTGCAAATTGAATCTTTTTATCCTTCACTGTTCCTATTTTTTTTTTATTAATAAACTCAATAGTTTGTTAGCGCTGTGTGTTCTGAGACGGACTCAGGATCTTTTCTGTAATTGGTCTGTGGGTACATTTCTGGGAACTGTTTAATCCCTAGGTTTGGGGAGGTCTCAGTGTCCCTAGAAACCACCAAGGAGTAGCTTGCAGGCACTTCCCCAGCTGGCGGGCGGGGTCTGCCAGTGTAGGGGAATGTGCACAGGTGCAGGTGGACCTGAACAGGAGTGACCACAGGTAAGTGGGGTAGCGCTGAGGCATTACATGACGTACGTACATTAGCCTCTCTCAGACCAGCTCAACCTCTGTGCATTGTTCCAAGCACTTCAACATGCCTCAAGTCTTTGTTGATCATCTCTTCATCTGGAGTATCCACCCTGCTGCAGATTCTAATACCATTGCAAAAACAAAAACCTTTTTAGCCTCCCCTGCAGTATCACTTCTTAATATACTGAAAAGAATTGGTCCTAGAGCTGACTGAATTCAGCAAAACCTTTAAACTTCAATAACCAGATTGCCACTTACTCCAGGAAGTGACTCAGAGCATCCAAAGAGTTGGGCAAACCAGGAAAAAGCTGAAATAACATAAATAACAGCCAGAGACGAAAACACAAGAATACTGAGCCTTTACATAGACTATTGGTATAGTGTTCAAGCTCTGCTGAATGGGCGAGGTCACCTTTAGAAGGCCATATCCAGCAGTTGGGCCACTTTTGATCAAAAATGAAGAACTGCTTTTAAATACATGACACTTCCATCTCAGCAGCACGCTAAACACTACTAAACCAGTCAGGCTACCCAAATTCTAAAGACATTTCCTAGTACTTTTATCAACCTCTGCAATGTGCTTTAAACTTGATTTATTCCTACAGTGCTACAATGTTATTTACAAAACAGTGCAATAAACTTTCTTAGTCTGTTACAGAGATATCACATCACATTCTTCAAGATATCTTGTTTATTAAGAAGGCAGACTAAAAACCTTTATATTCTCCTTTCAGATTGCTCATGTTTTCTTGCTTTTTAGTTTCTGATCTAATTGTCCTAAACAGACAGAAATGGGGCGCCTCTTTAACGTGCTACACAGCTTTTAGTTTCTAAATGTCTGCGTTATGTTGAAAGAGATCTACTTTGGGCATATTAGGAACTAAATAAATATGTAAAAAACATGACAGCACAGACTAACGTGTTTAGATGTACAAGAATACAATGCTTCTCCCCAGAAGTATCTTTCTGTGTATCTAAACTTAGTTCATCCTCTAGGGCAGCGAGGGAGCTACCAGGTAAGCAAGAATGTGGGCGCTGGGTGTTTCAGTGCAAGAGAGCTGACAGTCTAAACACACAGGAGATAATTTTCAAAGGAAAATGTAACCGTAACATACTATCATAGCAAATTTCAAAAGCCCATTTACCAGCATTAAATGTACATAATGCAGGTAAAACATTAAGTGGGTTAATGGACTTTAGAAAATTGTTTTAGAAAATTGCTTTGATAGTATGTTACGGTTACACTGTCCTTTGAAAATTAGCTTAACATAAGAAATTGCCATGCTGGGTCAGACCAAGGGTCCATCAAGCCCAGCATCCTGTTTCCAACAGAGGCCAAACCAGGCCACAAGAACCTGCAATTACCCAAACACTAAGAAGATCCCATGCTACTGATGCAATTAATAGCAGTGGCTATTCCCTAAGTAAACTTGATTAATAGCAGTTAATGGACTTCTCCAAGAACTTATCCAAACCTTTTTTGAACCCAGCTACACTAACTGCACTAACTACATCCTCTGGTAACAAATTCCAAAGCTTAAATGTGCGTTGAGTAAAAAAGAATTTTCTCCGATTAGTCTTAAATGTGCTACTTGCTAACTTCATGGAATGCCCCCTAGTCCTTCTATTATTCAAAAGTGTAAATAACCGATTCACAGCTACTCGTTCAAGACCTCTCATGATCTTAAAGACCTCTATCTTATCCCCCCCCCCCCCCTCAGCCGTCTCTTCTCCAAGCTGAAAAGTCCTAACCTCTTCAGCCTTTCCTCATAGGGGAGCTGTTCATCCCCTTTATCATTTTGATTGCCCTTCTCTGTACCTTCTCTATCGCAACTATATCTTTTTTGAGATGCGGTGACCAGATGTGTGCACAGAATTCAAGGTGCGTTCTCACCATGGAGCGATATAGAAGCATTATGACATTTTCCATTTTATTAACCATTCCCTTCCTAATAATTTCTAATATTCTGTTTGCTTTTTTGACTGCTGCAGCACACTGAGCCGACAATTTTAAAGTATTATCTACTATGATGCCTACATCTTTTTCCTGGTTGGTAGCTCCTAATATGGAACCTAACATCGTGTAACTACAGCAAAGGTTATTTTTCCCTATATGCAACACCTTGCACTTGTCCACATTAAATTTCATCTGCCATTTGGATGCCCAATCTTCCAGTCTTGCAAGGTCCTCCTGTAATGTATCACAATCCGCTTGTGATTTAACTACTCTGAATAATTTTGTATCGTCCGCAAATTTGATAACCTCACTCGTCATATTCCTTTCCAGATCATTTATATTTATATTGAAAAGTACCTGTCCAAGTACAGATCCCTGAGGCACTCCACTGTTTACCCTTTTCCACTGAGAAAATTGACCATTTATCCTTGACAATGTATTTTAAATATATAACGTCACACGAAAAGCATGATCAGTTTCAAAAACACACGAACCTTAGTTATTTCCTGGTTATGAAGCAGTGAGAGGAAAGACAAAGATTAACTGGGGTCTGGCTCAATGCAGGACCATCACCAGGGAAAACAGTACTCCAGGGGACCCCTCCTGCTGATGCCCTGGGGGAGCTTACTTCTACCGCTGTAGCGATGGTGATGGTATGGCACACTGGTGCTCCCTGGGCCGGTGCCCATCTTGGCTCTGAGCTTATAGCACCGCACGAGAAATGGAGTTGGGCAGGCTAGGTAGGCCATAAGGTCATCATCATCTGCCATCATACTGCACACTTCTCGAGTAGGAAATTAGATGAATTTCAGAAACATTTACAGGAAAGGGTGAAAAACTAGAGGGGCCTGGGTGTGTCACCCTCAAGATCTCCCACAGGATGGCCAAACAGCCACCAGGTTCAGCGTGCTAGGAGACATTCAGCTGTTCAGGCAGGGATGACCAAGAGAATCAGGCTCCGCCTTGGACTGTTCCCGATGTTTTCAGCGTTAGGAAATTATATTTTCCACTGAATTTACATTGCGGATGGATGTTTCTTGTGCCTCCCCATCCTACCGGATGACTCAGAGATAAAGGCAGAACGTGGAATTTTCAGACTGCTCAAAACACAAGACAAGCTTTGCCGTGACAAGAAGCAAACTGTGGCAGAAAGAAACGGAAAGCAAACCTCTTTATTACCACCTAAGCAAAGCACTTACAGCAGTACAGTGCACCACAAATAGCAGCCCATGGGAGGGAACGGGGGGGAGGGGCAAGCTGTCTCACAGAGAAGTTTGCCATGACCTCGCTGATCCGACCAAACCAGCTCCGAGGTCTGTGGGGGAGGATAGTCAGAGAGAAGAAAAACAATGAAAGGAAGTCCCTCATTGTTCAGCTCCAATAAAGACTTATGCTAGCAATGCTAGTGTTCACCAGGAAATTTGCTAGGCAGGACTATTTTATCTAGGGAGCAAAAGGGGGTTCAGTGCTGCATCGGTCTGCCTTGCCAGACACTGGATTTGGCAGTTAGGGCCAGGCATCACCATGTCTTACGCAGCATGAGAGCACAGGGGGAACACCAACAACACGTGGAGGACCTTCCTCAACAAGGCCGTGCCCAAGTAAGAAAACAAGCTCCTCGCTCATGCAAATTCCAAAGGGGTCTGGGGGCCCAGCTTTGGAATTTAGCCACCTAAAATGACCCCTATGAAAACTGTCTAGGACTAAGCTCCTAAGTTCAGGTCCCCAGGGCGGGGAAGAAAAGTTAGGTGGCCTAAATCTAGGTCTAAATTCCGGGGCCTAAGTTTTAAGTTCCTAAATTGGGCTGGAAATTTCCTTAAAAAGTATAGTGACCAAGACAAAGATAATCATTTCTGAAGAGACTCTGAATTTGGAGGGGTACAAAACACTTTGACAACTGCCTTCTTAATGGGCTTCGAGGTACAGAATGCAGTTGTGGAGGAAATGAAGCAGTCAGTTCTTAATGGGAGATCCCCAGGTAGGCCCCTGGGGCTGAAAGCTGCCTCCCCCTCTAGCAGCTGAGTTTCACAAGGGCGTTCCTGGGGCAGGCCAAGATCAGGGGAAGGAATGTGTCAGCATTTCATGTTCAAACCCCTGCACACACTCTGCCTTCAGGTAAAGCAGGTGCAGAGTCCCCCAGAGGTGATCTTGCCAAAGTTCATTTGCAAGGGGAAGTAAGGCAGAGAGTGATTTTTCTCTTTAGGTGCACAGGTACAAAATACCACCCGGCCTTCCACAAGCTGTAAGGACAGTATGTTTTCAGATGGGTGGATTGCACGCTTGATACAGGTCATGATTACGGGGATAGAATTAATGGTGAACCATGGGAGAGTTTTCTAAATGTCTTCCAGGGAAATCATTGGCCAATAGGATTATTAAGACTCTGGAAAAGAAGCCAACGGTATGGTGTCTTCTTAAAAGTGAAAGAAAGCAAAGATGGTGGTAAGGGATTCACTAGTTTCTGTCTAGAGGCCACCAAGGCTTTGACATGGCCCTAATGGGTTGTCATAATCTGACCCAGAAAACCATGGTAAAGCACAGGTTTTCCGCCAGCCAAACCTTACGCTAGCGCAGCCTTAGAGAGCAGCACGTGAATTAGACGGGTTGCAATAAATTAAACGGCACCATTCTGAGCGCCTTAAGCATGCTGCTACAAACTCTTCTGCTGCGATGATATTTATTTATTTCAAACTCAGTGTTTGTGCAGTTTTTCAAGCCTAAGCATTACTGATGTCTTATCTTGTGTTCATGTATTTATCTTCATTTTATTTACTATTGCTGATTTATTTCTACTTCAGTCCTTACTGAACACCAACTTCTGTTCCAATATTACTGATTTCTGATTGTACACTGCCATCCTTTGGGCGAATTTCTTACTCAAAATGCTGGGTAATAAACCCAAATAATAAACAGTCAGAATTTGCTGCTCTGCACAAACTGTGTACTGGAAGTGGCCAGGTAGCAGAGGTCCGTATGATGACCCTTCAGCCTCTCTCGTGATCATTCTTGACTGTTTCTTCAGACTCCGTGTTTGACAGGCGTGGCAGCTCTCTTCTACAGTGGGTGACGCTCCCTAATGTACTCACAGAGTGCAAAGTAGGATGCTTTGCACCTCTTCTCACCAGAGAATAAAGCATCCTTTTTACATGTGTTTGACTTGTGACCAAGAAGCAAAGTAATACAAAAGAAACAAACATCCAAACTTTTGCTTCCCCGCCCCCCCCCCCCCCCCCCCCCCCCCCCCAAGGAGGAAAAAGAACGTTTTTGCCAGAGCTCTTACATGGGATGTAGCAATGGAACTGTTTGAGGATGGTAAGTGGGGTGAAAATATTCACGTCCAAAGGGGACAACAATTTTAAAAAGGCATCGTCCAGATAAAACAAGTCTAAGAGAGGCATTCCTTGGGTTATGTTTGGGAAAAGAAACCAGCATGTGTATGCAACCCATGCTTCATCCGAGCACCCCAATGTAGAGGTTGCTGATGGTCTGATCGTTCGGTGTTATTCTGAGCACACTCCAATTTCTGGCGAGAGCTGAGAGTCTGGAAGGGTGTTTTCTGTGGACCAGCGAGGTAACAGTCACACGATTGGATGTTGTCATCCGATGGCTGTTTTGGGCACTAGCCTCCCCAGCTCAGTATTCTAGACTTTTCCTGAGCATGCACAGTAGATCTGCACCAACATCACTGCAGAGTTCTTCTCAATCCTATTCAATTTCTTTCTGTCCACCATCACAAACAGTTGGGTCACTTGGCCACTCTCTGATTCACAGCAATTTCTTTCCACTGTTTCAATGTCTGCTGAGGAAGGCCTTTCCCATAAGCCCCTTTAAACTGCCCCTTTAAACTGTTCAAAGATTGCTCCAAAAAGATGGCCAGCAAGGATCAACACTTCTTATGACTCCTCTGCCTGGATCCCAATCATGATTCGGCCTCCTGCACAGCTTGAAGAATTATGTCCCCCCACTTTAGCATGCTGCTACTGTGATCTGAAACTTAAAAATATGAATCTCTGAATTCTAAGTGGGCTAAGACGTCTAAGTGGAAGCATTTGGACTCGCCAGATTCTTCTCACAAGCATCCTAAGTCCCATAGCTCTAGTAGTAAGGGCAGCATTGCTTACAGATAATCACCGGTCTTATCCCCCATTGTGGACTTGACAATCGGCCACAAAGGCAGATGATGTTCTTCCTCAGAGTGAGTTTATGGCGCAGAGAGTGACTCTGGATCACTGGCACCACAGTCTTCCAGCCCCATGCTTTGCTCTTCCCCACACCGTGCTAAGGCTATGGACCCGAGTCAGAGTGTCGACACCAAGACAGCCAAGCACAGTGCTGAATCCAAAGCGCCGAAGTGTGGAGCATCAAAGTGCAGCGCTAAGTCTAGGATGCCAAAGAATGAAGCTAAACTCACAACATCAAAGCATAGTGCTGAATCTAAGGCACCAAAACGCAACACAGACTATGGCGCCAATACACTGCACTGCTGTTAAGATGCCAAAGTGCAGCCCTCCTCCTGAGGTGCTAAAAGAAGCTATTGCCAGCTCGGCACCAATGTTAAACATCAATCCTTTCATCAGCTTCAGAGATGTCCTTGCTGAACCCTTGCCGGACTGGACTGTTCACCCTTATACTCTCTCTGACTTATCAGGCAGTACTAGCCCTATGGGCTGGCCAATCTGTTCACCACCAAAGCTTCTCCAGATCTTCATGATTCAACCATACAAGCCCTTTGGAATTCTTTTCTCAAGCATTACAATGTCTGATCACCCTCTTCCAGTGAAGTCGCTTCCATTTGATAATCATGCTTCTTTGAATCATGGGTCACCAACTCTCAAGGCTACACTGCCTTCTCATTGCTATCATTCTCCTTCTGGGGAATCACTGGCCTCTTTATTCACCTGTTCATTCGGATGTTCTTTCTTCACCAGACTGTTCTCTGCCTTCATCTCCGGACCCCATAGGGGGTTCCACTCCTCCAGACCATTCTACTTACTCCAGGTTCTCATCAAGATGTTGGAGACCAATGGCTTCAACCTTATGGTTGACGATGACACCCTCAAGTCCTATGAGGGCGTCCTTGAATTCTTCCAACCTCCAAAGTGCTACAGAGCTGTTCCCATTCACGACATTCTCCTTGAAATTCAGCACAAAATGTGGGCCATTCCCTATTCCATCCCTGCGGTCTCAAAAGCTCTATGGTCCAATAGTGTTTGGGACTTTCCAAAATCCAGATTCCTCATGATTCTATCATTGTGGAAACCACTCTCCTGCAGGCAACATGCTCTAGAACACATGCATCTACTTCTTCTGGCAAAGAACCAAAACTTCTTGATACAATAAGCAAGAAGATATTGTAGTCTATGATTCACACTGCAGCTCATCAAATCCAGATGGCCCAGTATCTATATAAAACCCTGAAAAAGCTAGAGGATGTGTCTCTTTGTGTCTGTCCCAAGGTCCTGTGAAAGGTCCAGTTGACTACTGATATGAGGAATTGTACCAAGCATCTAACCAGATTCTCCTACAATGTCTTTAATTCTGCCTCTCAAGCCTCAAAGCTTTGCTTTGCTCAAGGCATCAGGTCTGCATGAAGATGTCTACAAAAAAAAAAAAAGTGGACTCCCCTTGTTTGGTGATAAGGTCAAGAATGCCATTAGATACTTGAAGGATCAAGCTTCTGCCATTCAGTCTCTGTTGGCACCTCCATATTACCAGTCTTATAGCCATTACTATGCTCCATGCCCTATCTGCATCCATACCCTATCTGCATCTTTCCAGACCCCAACTGAACCTTAACTAACCATTAATAGAGCCTTAACTCACCAATAACAGACTCTCAGACTTTACCTTAACACGGTAAAATAACAACACTGCAAAACACCATAACTTAGCAAATACCAAAAAAATTTTTGTAAATTTTGTTCGTTCTGTTAAACTTCCTATCGCCTTTTCTGCTCTCAGTTGTGTATTTCCCTGTTTTATTGTAACTGCAACGTTTTTAGTTTAACACCTTTTAATGTTTTTATTGTATCTTCTTTTGACACCCCTTTGTTAATTGTAAACCGGCATGATGTGATACCTATTGCGAATGCCGGTATAGAAAAAAACACAAATAATAATAATAATAATCTGCATATACCTTATTACCCTTCACAGAGGCATCATTATCAGCCCTCTTGCTATCAAATCAAGCAACAACCAGCCCAGCAGTATTCTCACCAGCCATCTCAGACTCATCAGCACCAGCCTCTTTGACGGCGTGGCAGGGATAACGCAACCTCAGCAATCTTCGCTCCCCCCCCCTGCCCAATTTTTGACAATTACCTGCTTCCTCCAAACCCATTTCCCCACATACCTGTTGGGGACAGACTTCAATTCTTAATAGAGGCTTGGATTTGGATTTGGATTATGACAGACAAGTAGGTTCTCAATATCGTTTGAAAAGGTTACTTTCTCAATTTCACATCTCAGCCTCTATTGTCCCCACCTGTTCCCCGCACCCATCCACTGAGCCAGTTCCCATCCTGTGGCAAGAACTTCATCACCTGCTCAACATCAGAGCCATGGAGCTGGTGCCTCTGGAGCAAGTTGGAAAAGGCTTCTATTCCCGATTCTTTCTCCTTCCCAAAAAGATGGGGGACCTTCACCTCATTCTGAACCTTCAGTGTCTGAATTCTTATCTTCCCCTGGAAAAGTTCAAAATGAACTCCTGCACTACTATTTTTCTACTTCATCGTCAAGGAGACTGGCTCATGTTCTGGACAGGATGCCTACACCCATATTTCCATTCATCTCATTTACAGGAAATATCTTTTCTTCACTCTACAAGGATACCACTTTCAATCCCAGGTCCTGCCATTTGGCCTGTCCTCCACCTCATGAGTTTTCATGAAGTGTCTAGCAGTAGTCGCCACATATCTCCATTGACAAAATGTGCACATTCCCTTATCCAGACAAATGTCACAGTCCACACTGCTCTGAAGACCAGGACAGACTGGATGGTCTTCACCTTTCAACAGCCACCAAACCCCACGAGTTGAGCTCATGTGTTCAGGTGGCTGCCAGGTCTTCCGGTGGTAGCAAGAAACAGGCTGAGCTGAGTGCATGACTGAAAACAGGAACAGGCAGGTAGCGGAAGATGGAAACAAGCAAAACAGGATCCACAGCCAAGAGACTTCCATGAGAGCAGGAACTGTGACACGGGCTTGGCAAGGGAACATGAAAATGGCCAGATATCAATAGCTAAACCGATAGCACTTCTGTGGGGCAGATGCTAGCTGAACCATTGAACCAGCAAATGTGCTACACAGGATTTCTATCTATACTGCACTCTAATTGGTTCACACCTATTGCTGGGCCAATAGGGAGTTGTTGTGGGTGGTTCTTCCTGTCTTTTCTTCTCCTGAACTTTACCAGGAGGTCTTTGTAGTTTCTATAGTCAAATCCTCTGGCTCAGAACTCCAGAGGCCATGGGTTTGAATCCCACTACCCCTAACAGACTATCCCCTCCCAGTAGCCCCTACTTGGGCTGTTAACCTTGCTATTTCCTGGTGTTTTTTATAGAACTCGGCTGTTATGTTCTGCGGGACACCCTGCAAGCCATGTCCCACCCCACCCCCCCGGCAGCACGTCCTCAGACACTGTCAGTTCCTCTTCATGGTGGGACGCTGCCATTGCCAATGCTCCCTCCTGCTCCTTAGGCACTTGCGTGCCCAACATTCCCTGATATAAAGGGCCTGCGGTGAGAAAGGGCCACGGCGCCGATCAATGACATCATGCTATTCAGCCCTTTATCGCACTCAACTGTTGCAGGATGCTCCTGTGAGCCGTGTCTCTTACCCCTGGCAACGCAGCTTCAGATGCTGTTAGCTCCTCTTTGTGGTGGGACGCCGCCATTGACGATGCTCCGTCCTACTTCTTAGGTGCTCGCGCGCCCAACATCTCCTGATATAAAGGGCCCGCGATGGGAAAGGGCCATGGTACCCATTAATGATATCATGCTCTTCAGCTCTATAAAGGGTTGCAGACTGTTCTTCCTTGCATCAGCAATGGGTCGTCTACACCGTAGTGTAGTATGTTGCTGCTTCGTCCTGCATTCCTGCTCCTGCATCTGCCTCATCTTCAGCCCATCCTCACCTCATCCTCTTCAGTCCAGCCTCCCTAGTCCTCTCCAGCCCAGCCTTGTCTCCTCCTCTTCTTCTGCCCAGCTTGTTCTGTGTCTTCTCCTCTTCTTTCCTTGGTATTGACCTGGACTCTTGTTACTCTCACATGCCACTGACATTAGCCTGAACTCTCATTACCCTGGTCTGCCGCCTGCTTCTGACCTTAGCCTGGCCCCGGATCTGCCTATGCCCCAGAGACTGCCACCTAAGAACTTCCAGCCACCAGAACCCAAAGGCTCAACCGGAGGGGAAAGGGGCTGGTATAGGCAAAGCTCTCCCATCCCAGTTCAGAATGCCTCTTTGTCTTACCCTTTTTTCCAACTTTTCGAATACAGCATCAGGGCTCGTTGATTCATCCCAGTCTCTTTGTTTCATGTTAATCAGTCTATTGTTCTACATTCCTTTTACCCTCTTCCTCACCACAATCTGAAGGATAGTAAGATCCATAAGATGGACTATAGCAGACCATTGCATATCTATCTTTGTCGCACTCAGCTATAAAGGACAGCTTTGCAACTTTTCATTTCCTACCATTCTAATAGATTAGCTCCTCTAGTCCGGAAACAGACTATTTGTGGCTGGCTCTTGAACTGTAACTGGTAATGCTACATCAAGAAAAGTGTCAATCGCCTGGGTCGTATTACCACCCATCAAGTACGATCATGGGCTGCAACTGCAGCCTTTTAACAACTCGGCAACCCTCACAGACCTCCATGTGGTCTCCAGTTTAAACATTTACTCGACATTATGGTTTGGTCAGAGAGACCTCTTCTAATTTTCAGTTTGGACACACTGCCTTCTGGACTGTTCTCTGACAGTTCTTCAGTGGTCATCATCCATCCCCAGGACACATTTTCCTCTATTCTTCCTGTTACTTTCTGCTTCTTCACAAAAAGAAAAAACAAAACAAAACAAAACTTCAAGACTAAACAGAGCATTATCAGAAGAATGTTCTGTAGTGTTCTATCTCAACTAGTTAATTGTTCCTAACCAGGTTAAAGGGTGTTTATTGTTCACATTTTTGCCTGCACCCTTAGCTTGGGAGTTCCAATCATGTGACTGTTGTCCCACTTGTACACGGAAAAAGTGAACTTGCTCTCTTATAACAGGTGTTTTCCGTGGACAGCGGGACACTTATGTGAACTGAGCTTCCTACCTGGAAAGTATTTGCTTCTCTGCACTAGCCTGTTCTTTTTTAGCTACATACCAAACTGAGGAGGATTGGGAAGGATCATGCATTTCCAGTCTAATTTATCCCATTTTGGTTACTTCCATGCTTGGCCACTGTGATACATGTGGTTGAAAATAAGCCTATCAATCACACCACAATGTTCCTCAGTAAAATCTTAATGTCATTAATATAGCTATTTATGTAGGACCTTCATAGGCACAACTTTTCAAATGACAGCCAAGTTGTCTGACCTTCTGGTCCGCTTTTATTTAATTTTTTAGTGATATTTTTAGTTTTCCTTTTCTTTACACACAGTCCCGTGAAGATCCCTCAATCGGGTCACCGCATCAAACAAACATGTTTCATAAAAACAATAACGAGAGCTGGTTTCACTTATCTTTTAAACCAGAGTCCGTTTTTTCTCACAAAATAAGCCATCATAACTTGTATATATGTTTTTATTCTGTCTTTTTAAATGTTACATCTCAATATTGTATTGTTATGTTTCTTTTAAGAACATAAGAAATTGCCATGCTGGGTCAGACCAAGGGTCCATCAAGCCCAGCATCCTGTTTCCAACAGAGGCCAAATCAGGCCACAAGAATCTGGCAATTACCCAAACAACAAGAAGATCCCATGCTAATGATTCAATTAATAGCAGTGGCTATTCCCTAAGTAAACTTGATTAATAGCAGTTAATGGAGTTCTCCTCCAAGAACTTATCCAAACCTTTTTTGAACCCAGCTACACTAACTGCACTAACCAAATCCTCTGGCAACAAATTCCAGAGCTTAATTGTGCGTTGAGTGAAAAAGAATTTTCTCCGATTAGTCTTAAATGTGCTACTTGCTAACTTCATGGAATGCCCCCTAGTCCTTCTATTATTCAAGTGTAAATAACCGATTCACATCTACTCGTTCAAGATCTCTCATGATCTTAAAGACCTCTATCATATCCCCCCTCAGCCGTCTCTTCTCCAAGCTGAACAGCCCTAACGTCTTCAGCCTTTCCTCATAGGGGAGCTGTTTCATCCCCTTTATCATTTTGATTGCCCTTCTCTGTACCTTCTCCATCGCAACTATATCTTTTTTGAGATGCAGAGACCAGAATTGTACACAGTATTCAAGGTGCGGACTTATCATGGAGCGATACAGAGGCATTATGACATTTTCCGTTTTATTAACCATTCCCTTCCTAATAATTCCTAACATTCTGTTTGCTTTTTTGACTGCTGCAGTACACTGAGCTGACGATTTTAAAGTATTATCCACTATGATGCCTAGATCTTTTTCCTGGGTGGTAGTTCCTAATATGGAACCTAACATCATGTAACTACAGCAAGGGTTATTTTTCCCTATATGCAACACCTTGCACTTGTCCACATTATATTTCATCTGTCATTTGGATGCCCAATCTTCCAGTCTTGCAAGGTCCTCCTGTAATGTATCACAATCCGCTTGTGATTTAACTACTCTGAATAATTTTGTGTCGTCCGCAAATTTGATAACCTCACTAGTCGTATTCCTTTCCAGCTCATTTATATATATATTGAAAAGCACCGATCCAAGTACAGATCCCTGAGGCACTCCACTGTTTACCTTTTTCCACTGAGAAAATTGACCATTTAATCCTACTCTCTGTTTCCTGTCTTTTAACCAGTTTGTAATCCACAAAAGGACATCACCTCCTATCCCATGACTTTTTACTTTTCTTAGAAGCCTCTCATGAGGGACTTTGTCAAACGCCTTCTGAAAATCCAAATACACTACATCTACCGGTTCACCTTTATCCACATGTTTATTAACCCCTTCAAAAAAATGAAGATTTGTTAGGAAAGATTTCCCTTGGATAAATTCATGTTGACTGTGTTCCATTAAACCATGTCTTTCTATATGCTCTATTTTTTATTTATTTAGCATATTTTATATACCAAGGTATAGCAGAGTTGCCTTCACTCCGGTTTACAATTACAACAACCTGATACATTTAAAGTAATTTAACAGCAAAACTGTAAAAACTGGTATAGAACATTAGCATAAACAGATCAAGATATACAATAAAATAGGTATAAGAAAAAATCTGAGTTCAAATCATGTAGGGGACATCTGCTATAGAACAAAAAGGGAAGGATTCTGGGAGTCAGAAAGAAAGTTAGTCATAGGTGGGAGATTGTATGTCGGATGGAAGGACACACAGAGGGAGAGATCTGTGGATTTATCCTTTATAATCTTTGAGAGTACTGTCTGTGAGAGTTTGGCTGAGTAGCCAGGCTTTAAGATCTTTTTTAAAAGATTTTATGTTTTCTTGAGCGGTCAGTTGATGAGGTTTTGATCAAAAAAGATTTTGATCTTTAGAATAGTTTCCACTATTTTTCCCGGCACTGAAGTCAGACTCACTGGTCTATAGTTGTTGCATCTGTCGCTGCTCGATGCCCTCACTCCGCCCTCTTTACCTTTGTGGCGACTCCCTCCGGGTCTGATGGACAGCTGGCTGCCACAGCGTCTCCATGCTGCCTCCCTCCGGCGTACCCGGACCGGCTCGACGCTGCAACTCCTCCATCTTGTCCTGATGCCTAGGGCGTGCATGCGTCCCGACTCTTGTACCAGCAAGGGCGCGAACCTCAGGGGCGTCCCCCTGAGATGACATCATCTGCTTCCAATATTTAAAGGTCTTTGAAAACGCTAACAAACCAAGTTAGCAAGGGGATTGCTTTGGCTTCACTCCCAAGCTACTCTGCCTCCTCGGACTTACAGATAGGAACCGGTACTCACTCCTCGAGGGCCCATGTTCCTGAACACTCTGAAGATTCTCTACTGCCTGGAAGCTATCGCAGATACAAACACTGTGAGTTACCATCGCTCTCTGAGCTTTCCCTGGAACCAGGTACTCGCTCTTCGAGGGCATAATCCTTTCCAGCTCCTGTGCTTACTTGAGACCTTACGTGAGTTTTGTCATCTAGTTCTATTCATGAAATCTGCCTACTCACTTTCTACAGTTTCTCAACAGTTCAGCCATCCTGGGATCGTTGTTCCAGTACCTGAGGGACTACAGCCCTGCCGGGCATATCATCTCACTACTGCCACCTCTGGTGGTTTCTAAATACCTGTCTAATAAAAGAACTAATGTGTGTCTGTCTCCATACTCCAGCCTAGCCAGTGGTCCCTCTTGGGGTATCCTCCCAAGAGCATGGTCATCTGCCATCGGCCCAGGGATCTACCACTACTATATCAGATTCATTACTGACTGCTACTCCTTAGCAAGACGATATCTGAGACACTTGTAAGGAGAAGAGCAACAAGCTCCTATCCCGGCAGGACAGTAAGCGGGTCCAAACTAAACAGTTGTCTAACTATCCGAACGAGAAACAGCGGGGGGCGTTGAGACAACCTGTACGGACTACTATACCCAGAGTTCCCGAGCGGCAGTGGAAGGCTTGTGACCAGAAGGAGGCTGAGGTGGCTGCTGAAGGTGATCTGGGGGAATTAGATTCAGCTGAGTCCATGCTGTGGGAAGGAGAGGGTGTGTCCCTGAGTGAGGAGGAAACGGAAGAGAGCAGTTGCTCTGAGGAGGAGGAGGAGATGGACTGGGAGATACCCACAGAGGATTCATCTGTGTCCGGCATGGAGATAGAGTAAGTGGGGAAGAATTGTAAAGCTGAACAGAGAAAAAGACTAAAAACCTGCAGAGAAGCAGTGTCTGTCTCACCTGGTTTCCCAACAGGCCTTAACTAAGGACCAGGCTGATTGTTTTGGGTGGTAGAGGTGAGGCATTGCTGAAAGCACAACTATAGGGGAGAAGGGGTGAGTTGTGCTGGATCCCCAAACAGGGCTGTCATGGCTAGGATGGAAGCCTGACCGCAGACATTTGGTGTTTTCAGTGAAGAGGTATTAATAGTACGAATTTCTGCACAACCCTAAGAAAGGGGGAATAGACTGAGCTTATAATAAACTGTTCTATGTTTTGTTTTTTTTTTTTTAATCCTTGCTCGGAGGGGGAGGGGAAGAACTGCTAGTTTCCCTACCTGTGGGAGCTTTGGAAAAGGGCCTGGCTAGGGGGACTAGCCAGAGCCAATATTGGAACCCGTCTCAAAAGGTTTGCCAATACCTGTTTTGAAGAGTTGTCAGAGTGTCTGAGATTGCAGCAGAGACCAGCGGTTTCAGCAGTGCTATGGTGCCTGGAGGGTTTGCAGAGATCTAAGAGAAGAAATTACGCCATCCGGGGAGATAGCTGGAGGAACCCACGACACACTACAAGATTGCTGACTCCTCCCTCTTCAGGAGCCCGCTACACAGAGCCTTCTCTATAGATTGCTCCTCCTATCTGACTGCTCCTCCCACCAAGCATCTTCTCCATACAGATTGCTAACTCCGCAGTCAATCACTAACAATAGTTACCCGGATCGCCCCTGGAGCCCTTTTTAAATATTGGGGTTGCATTGGCCACCCTCCAATCTTCAGGTACAATGGATGATTTTAATGATAGGTTACAAATTTTAACTAATAGATCAGAAATTTCATTTTTGAGTTCCTTCAGTACCCTAGGATGTATACCATCCGGTCCAGGTGATTTGCTACTCTTTAGTTTGTCAATTTGGCCTACTACATGTTCCCGGTTCACAGTGATTTGGTTCAGTTTGAAAACTATCTCCGGAACTGGTATCCCCCCAACATCCTGAATAGTAAACATGGAAGCAAAGAATTAATTTAGTCTTTCTGCAATGGCCTTATCTTCCCTAAGAGCCCCTTTAACCCCTCGGTCATCTAATGGACCAACCGACTCCCTCACAGGTTTCTTGCTTCAAATATATTTTTTAAAGTTTTTATTATGAGTTTTTGCCTCTGTGGCCAACTTCATTTCAAATTCTCTCTTCGCCTATCTTATCAATGTTTTATACTTAACTTGACAATGCTTATGTTTTATCCTATTTTCTTCAGATGGATCCTTCTTCCAATTTTTGAAGGGTTTTTTTTGGCTAAAATAGCCTCTTTCACCTCACCTTTTAACTATGATGGTAATCATTTTGCCTTCCTTCCACCTTTCTTAATGCGTGGAATACATCTGGACGGCGCCTCTAGGATTGTATTTTTAAACAATGTCCATGCCTGTTGAACACTTAACCTTTGCAGCTGCACCTTTCAGTTTTTTTCTATTTTCCTCATTTTATCAAAGTTTCCCTTTTGAAAGTTTAGTGTCAAGTGGACCCACCACCATTACCTCTCTCACCAACTTCTGCGTTCCACTAAGAATTAAATCTAAAATATCTCCCTTTCTTTTTGGTTCCTGAACCAATTGCTCCATGAAGCAGTCATTTATTACATCCAGGAACTTTATGTCTCTAGCAAGTCCTGATGTTACATTTACCCAGTCAATATTGGGGTAATTGAAATCTCCCATTATTATTGCACTGCCAAATTGGTTTGCTTCCCTGATTTCTCTTAGCATTTCATCATCTGTCTGACCATTTTGTCCAGGTGGACGGTAGTATACTCCTATCACTATACTCTTACCCAACACACAAGGGATTTCTACCCATATAGATTCTACTGAGCATTTAGTCTCTTGTATGATCTTTATCCTGTTGGACTCTATACCCTCCCGGACATAAAGTGCCACTCCCCAACCATTTTGATCCTCCCTATCATTGTGATATAATTTGTACCCTGATATAGCACTGTCCCATTGGTTATCCTCCTTCCACCAAGTCTCTGTGATGCCAATTATGTCAGTCTCATCATTTACTGCTATACACTCTAACTCTCCCATCTTACTTCTTAGACTTCTGGCATTGGCATACAGACATTTCAAAGTGTGTTTTTTGTGTGTATTAACAACTGCTTTTCAGTTGTTAGGAATAATTTAGAAATCATTAGCTTCTGTGATTTTTTACATATAGGCATGTGAACTACGTTTGCTTTTATTGGAACCTCTCTGTTGGGATGCCCTAACTCTCCTGTTTCATTAATATCCTTCAAGGATACATTTCTCCGAACCATGCACTGCTGAGTGACTGTCCCCCCTTGTTCTAGTTTAAAAGCTGCTCTATCTCCTTTTTGAAAGTTAGTGCCAGCAGCTTGGTTCCACTCTGGTTAAGGTGGAGCCCATCCTTTCCGAAAAGTCTCCCCCTTCCCCCAAATTTTCCCCAGTTCCTTACAAAACTGAATCGATCTTCCCTGCACCATCGTCTCATCCACGCATTGAAACTCTGGAGCTCTGCCTGTCTTTGGGGACCTGCACGTGGAACAGGAAGCATTTCAGAGAATACTACCCTGGAGGTTCTGGATTTCAGCTTTCTACTTAAAATCGTAAATTTGGCTTTCAGAACCTCTCTCCCGCATTTTCCTATGTCATTGGTGTCCACATGTACCACGACAGCCAGCTCCTCTCCAGCACTGTCTATAATCCTATTTAGGTGATGCGTGAGGTCTGCCACCTTCGCACCAGGCAGGCAAGTTACCAGGCGATCTTCACAACCACCAGCCACCCTGCTATCTACATTTCTAATAATTGAATCACCAACTATGATGGCCAGCCTAACCCTTCCCTCCTGGGCAGTAGCCCTGGGAGACTTGTTCTCAGTGTGAGAGGACAATACATCACCTGGAGAGCAGGTCCTTGCTACAGGATCACTTCCTGCTACACCAGGGTGATGTTCTCCTACTGGGGGACTTTTCTGATCCAAGGCAGCACTGGGGCTGCCAGACTGGATTTAGGACTTGGCTATGTCCTTGAAGGTCTCATCATTTGTACCTCTCTGTCTGCCTCAGCTCCTCCAAGTCTACTACTCTAGCCTCCAGAGATTGGACTTGTTCCCTGAGAGCCAGGAGCTCTTTGCACCAAGTGCGCACATACAATCTCTCACCGGCGGGTAAAAAATCATACATGTGACACTCAATGCAAAAGACTGGAAAGTCCCCCTCTTGCTGCTGGACTGCTGCCTTCATCTTAGTTTTATTGAGTTCCTAGTTAAGTTTAGGATACTAAGGGAGTTGCAATTAAGAGTACGGCGGGAGCCGCTTCATTACCCTCATAGAAGGGTAGGTGCATTTCCAACTCACATCTCGACAGGGAGAATTATGAGTAATTAAGGGGATGATTAACCTTTCAATAAGGGCTGGTACAATAGTATGATTTAGATAAAACCCTGATTGATTTTTAATGAAACAGCATCTCTTGCCTAAAAATCAAGGGTTGAGTGGGTGGGAAAGACGGACACTAGAATTAACTATCTCTGGCTTGCTTATTACCTCAGACACACACAAACTCTAAGAATATATCTCTCTATTTCACCTTTCACCAAACATATATAAGTCCAAATATTTCCCAAAGCTATACTTACCAATCCTCTTTAACCACCATTAAATTGATCTTTACTCAGTTAATTGAAGGGTTTGAGATTCGTGCGCCATTAGGCACACACTTCCAGTCCTCTTCTACTGCAAAGGGTGCGGGGCCTCTGGAAGCTGGGGCTGTGGAATTCAATCCCTGGATCACTTGCGGTGACCTCTGGACTCCTCTCCCGGAGGATGCTGGGAGCAGTATGCAGATGAGCCTTCCGGTCCTCTTCTACTGCAAAGGATGCGGGGCCTCTGGAAGCTGGGGCTGTGGAATGTGAATGTTTATTGTAACCCACTAAGATTTGTGAATTGGTGGGCTATACATTTTATAAATAAATAAATATTGCACCTGCTCAGGAAAAGTCTAGAATCCTGAGCTTAGGGAAACCAGTGCTGGACCATTGCATGACGTCACCTAATCGTGTGACTGATTGTCCCATTGCCCAAAGAAAACACTGTTACAGGTGAGCAACTTCACTTTACCTATGCAGCTCTAGTGGGTCTAGCTCCCTTCAGAATATTTGTAAGCCCCAAGGAGAATTGTGCCAGCAACCTAATTTTTGCAGCCTGCTATGAGCCATTCTTCAATGAGCACCAGGGGTTTGAACTAGCTTACTTTAACTGGGTTTAAAAAAGGTTTGGATAAGTTCCTAGAAGAAAAATCCATATACTGCTATTACGGTAATTAATAAGCAATAGTAGCTTGAGATCTATTTAATGTTTGGGTACTTGCCAGGTACTTGTGACTTGGTTTGGCCACTGTTGGAAACAGGATACTGGGCTTGATGGACCCTTGGTCTGACCCAGTATGGCAATTATGTTCTTATTATCTTAGTTATTGAGAACTGTATGCCTCAGTCTGATAAAGACTAACATCGGAACTAATTTTACCTTCCTGTAGGGCAGCGTTTCCCAATCAGTGTTCAGGTGTGCCATAGAAAGGTCACCACTGCCTGATGCTCAGATCCAGAGCAGCACACGGGCTTTGCTCTCAGCATCTTGCAGCAACAAGAAACTCCAGAACTGGTTTTTAAATATACAGGTCTTTCCTGAGAACGTAAATCATAAATGCCTCTTCTTCCTAGCTCAGCGTGAGATGTGCAGAGCATGAATAGCTGGGCCCTGCTTTGTGCAGCACACACCTTGAACACAGCACCTCCTCATCTTCCCCTTCCTGAGCTTCTCCTCCTTTGAATCCTTTCAGACTCAGTCTTATTCCCAAGCTGAGTGAGACAGGGACAATGTGCACTGAGCACTGTAGAACAGCCCAGTGGATGAGATCTGGCAGTCACATGCAGCTGTCAAGGTAACTAACCAAGCCAGCTGCCTGCACCACAACTTCTCCCTTCTCCCGCATTTGTATATACAGTATACATACCCAGGAACTCCCTGGATTTGGCTCGGAAATTCCAGAATTCTAAAGGAATTCCTTCGTTTCTAGGCCAACATCCCAAAACTCCAAGATTTACTGCAGAAGCAGGCCCTGGAAGAAGCCTGGGCCACACGCATGTGGGGTGGGAGGGAAGAAGGGGGCAGGAGAGTAGCATCCAGCCCCATGAGGGGGAAGGAACACAGAGAACATCGGTCAGCCCTCCACAGCAGAAGCAGAAGATTGACCCTGCAGGACGGAAGGATGCAGGAGGAGATCAGTGGACCCCACAGAGCAGAAGGAAGCAGGAGGAGATTGGACAAGAAGAAGCAGAAGGAAATCCCTCAGCCCAGCTCGGCAGAATGGTTCAGGATGAGGAGACAGAATGACTGTGCATGTGTATGTTAACAAAGAGGGAGAGAAGTGTGTATTTGAGTAAGTGTGAGGGAAAGACTATCGGGTCGATGCAATATCAGCACGTAAAAAATGTATGTCCAAACTGAGCACACGTTTTTTGAACATATGCACATCTACCTGTCCTGGGAGCTCGATGCGATAGGAAAAAGAGCTGCTGTGCTAAAAGGGATGCGCAATGGGTAATATGTGTGTCCTGGCTGTGCGTCTAGAACAGCCTGGCGAGAGCTCACTCCCTACCACTGGCAGGGCTGTTCCTGATTGATCCTTTTCACTGTCACTTGTCAGTGAAAGGACCAATCCCCTTTCAGGCAGCCTTCTAAAAGGGGATTAGTGCATTCACTGACGTGTGACAGTGAATGGAGCAATCGGCAGGAAGTGAAGGTGTAAACAAATATCAAGTATCCAACACTTAATGTTAATATATTCACTCCTTCACTCACTGCCAGCAGGGGTTCCTTGGGGGCCAGACCTTGGGGATGCTGCTTTCCATGGTTCCCCCTATGAGGGGGATATGTCTATCTTTTTTGCCCCAGAGCAATTAAGAATGTTTCTTGATACTAGAAAAAGGAGCTTATTAACATCTTCCCCTAGAGATAGCCCTTTGAATAACTCAGATAATGGTAATGAAGGATAAATAATTATTAAGCCTGTGAAGCTAATTACTGATATGGTTTTCTTATTGTGTATTTTCTCCCTTTAAATCTAATTATCCACCCCCTCACACACAGATTGTGGTTAAATTTTATTTAAATTTCAAATTTCCTCTTGAAGTAAGATGTAATATTGGCAAGATTGCTGAGTTTCTGTGCAAAGTTTTTTGTCTGCTTTGTATTTGTTTAAAACTAATAAAGAGAAAATAAAATAAATGGAGTGAGAAGGCGCGGCCTCGTGCCTAAGGAGGCAGGACCATGGAAAGCGACATCCTGCAGAGGAGGAAGAAGGCCTTTAAGTCGGCTGCTCCCCGCCGCTAAGAAGAAGATTGATGGTGGCTTCCTGCCGCGTGAAGAGGAGCTCTGGAATGGCCTCCCAGCCGCGGAAGAGAACCTGGATGACGGTGGCCTCCTGGCCGCGAGGAGAAGAGCTTCAGGGCAGCCTCCAGGTTGCTGAAGAGGAAGGCTTTGGCGGCGGCCTAGCCACAGGGAAACGGCGGTTTTTGGCAGCGGCCTCCAGGCCGCGAAGAGATGAAGGAAGTGGCGCCCAGGCCACAGGGGAGCAGCAGAGTTGGCAGCGGCCTCCTGGCCGCGAAGAGGAGAGGCTGGTAGTGCTTGATGGCAGCCTCTGGGCCGTGAAGATGGCAGCGGCTCCCAGGCCGCAGGAGAGAATAGTCGGCGGTGGCCCGCTGCAGACATCAGCGGCAATGGGGGAGATGGCGGCCTCCGGGCTGCAAGGAACGGCGTCGGAAGGCTGCAGAGAGGTAAGGGACTGGTTTTGGACATATCCCACAAGCAGGATCGCAACAACACCCCCCTCCTCAAAAGACCCCCTCCCCAGGTCTGTTTCTGCAACAGAGGGGGGGGGGGGGGTCGATGAACTGAAGCTGGAACTTCTTGATGGAGAACTGGGGCGATGAAGAATTCAAAGTTGGAAGATATGGAGCTGAAGACATGGAAGATCAGGATTCAAGGAGATGTAGACAAACACTGAAGGCACAGATCTAGCAGGATACAGGAATTGCAGGATAGCAAGGCAGCATCTCAGATTCTATCAGCTCAGGGTAGAAGAATTTGAAAACAAGGAGTCCCGGTTGAACAAGCACAGATGAGTGGTCACATCTTGGAGTATAGTTCGGTACTTGGTTCTTAGTTGATCAAGACAGAAGTAGAAAGCACACACGCATCATTCTTATGGTAGTAACAATGATGAAGACCAATCGAACGTCAAACTGAAGTCTTGAATGCGAAAGTGATACCACTGGAGAATGGATAGCTGAACTTGTAAGCTCTCACATGTCCGTGGGTAGGCATGGGTAAGAGAAGTGTCCACTGGAACAAGGAATCCCACAAATATTCCCAAGAATGGAGAATTGATCGTGGAGGCATGGATATTCCTTTCAAAGATAGGTGGTAAATAGCAGAGATAAACAAGTGGGAGAACTTCAAGGTTATTGATTCCAATAATGGATAGTAAGAGAAGTCCCCTTAACTTGGTCAAGATTATCTGTCAAAAGAGTCTGTATTTTCGCATAGACTTCCAAAGGTAGTAAGGCTGCTTTCAAGAGGGACTTGGTAATCAAAGGATGTCACGGTGATACTTTATTCGAGGTATTAATTAGTTGTAAGGGATCTCCCAGATGACAGCAAGGATGAGGATTCCTCAGAGTAGGATCAGATGAGCTGTTTGAAATGGTAGTAAGGCTCTGGAGACAAGGCTCAAGGATAGCAGAGGGTTCCGGTGGATAATCAAGAGCACTCCTCCATGGAGATGCAGAAGAAACTCTGGGATGATGGACTGAAGGTAGCTCCCAGCAGTTCGAAAGATGGAATACTCTGGAGAAGACAGTTAAATCTCGCCTGTGGACTTCAAGGGAGACTGGGTCCTTTCAGGTGGATAAACTGCGAGGCTATACAGGTTCACCAAATTAGATGGAGAGTGATAACTGCAGTCCTTAGCTTGGCAGCTCGGAATGTTGAAGGACATTGAGGACTGATGGCAGCGAGTGCGGGATGTAGGACAACTCGCCATGATGAAGATGGAAGATCAAAAAGATGATACAAAGCCTTATGTACCATACATAAACTAATAAATGATGAAAAAGCGGATTGGCTAAACACAGCACTACGAGTACACATCCTACACAGAAACCTTCGCTCAGCAAACAAAGCACTCTTAAATCACTCCTTCAGTAAAAACAGCGAGACTAAGCCAAGTGAGTGTTATGATCAGGCTTGTGAACCCTTGGGCCGATGGAAGGATGGTATACCTTAGGAGGTGGGTCCTTAGGTTCCCCTGTCGGGTGGCAAGGCGGAACAGAAGATGGGACCGGTTGACCCTCGGCACTGAAGACTGAGGCAACCGTGGAGAAAGCGACGAGTCGTGACGTCGGAAAAGCCAACTGGGTCTTCGCCACTGGAAGCCTGTGGTCCCCCCGGGAGGAGCCCGTAGGGACCTGAGCTGCTGGGACTTAGGTGGACCTTTGAGAGGTCGAGGAGTTGTGAGGTCGGTGCAAGGGCCAACTGGAGCTTTGCCACTGGAAGCCCACGGTCCCCCCGGGAGGAGCCCGTAGGGACCCGAGCCGCTGGGACTTAGGTGGACCCTTGGAGACGATGGTCCGGAGGAAGTCAAAGGTCGAGTACCAGAGGGTCGTCGCTTACCAGTCCAAGTTCACACACCGAGGGATCACCACTTGCCAGTCCGAAGTCACACACCGAGGGATCACCGAGAAGAAACAGGAACCAAGGATCCGAAGCACCTGAAGACTCACCGAAGCAAGCATACTCAAACAACAAAGTTGCCAAGTCAAGGAGTGAGCAGAGGAAGTCTCCTTATATACTTCCCCTGGTCTGGTTCATTGGGAACAGGTGCAGGCAATTAAAGGGACGAGATCCCTTTAAATTCTGTAAGGAGGCACGGCCTCGCGCCTAAGAGGACGGCGGCCATCTTGGATTCCCGGCCGCAGAGGAAAGTGGCCCGACGCCGCGAGGGAGAAGCAGGGACGCCTCCCACGCCGGCAGTCACCACGGAGGTCCTCGCCGGTGTGTGGGAACGACTGGGGCCAGACTCCCGCGGCCTCCCCGATGCTGCCGCAGCGGCCCCATCGTCGCGGGTCAGGTAGGGGATTGCGACCGCGGTCGTGGAACACAACAGTGAGAGATAGGGCCTTATCTTTAGCAGGCCCTACACTTTGGAACACAATGCCTCTAGAGATCAGATTGCAAAGAGATCTCAAAACCTTTAAGAAAAGTTTAAAAACATGGCTTTTTAAACAAGCATTTTTAAAAGAGACCGGAGAATAGAAAACATACAGGAAGAGGCAAAAAAGCACCAGCACACAGAACTATTCTCAGAAATGTGCATTATAATAGCCTAACAATTCTATTTCACAACAAACGTAAGTGTAAAACACAGAGAATATGAATTTTTACCTGAGAATAGTACCTTTCAGGTACAACTAATCATTACCTTTATCACTAAACAATTGACTGTCATAATGATTTTTGTAACTGAACCTTTTGTGGCACCTGTTAGAATGTACTATAGTATGTACTCACCTACCTTAATTTATGTGCCTACATGTAAACCGTTGCGATGGTATATAACTTAGCAACGGTATAGAATAGATTTTAAATAAATAAATAAATAAAAATCTTAGGAACTGCAAGATTTGAAGCGTAGCTGTAAATTATAGGGTGACTCGCCATGTTGAAGTCACGGCACAGGAAGAACAGCTAGATGACGTCTCAGAAGACCCAGGATGGAATCCAGGGCTGGAATCACCGCTTGCACAGGCAACGACAAGGTCTTGACTGAAGATGGTCCCAGGCAGGAGCCGGAACAAGGCAAGCAGGAACTGAGTTGGAAATGCCAAGACGGAGCCAGGTTTAGGGTGCAGGCGTCTCCTGCAGGTCATAGGAACCCAAATACCTGGAGTTGCTGTGGAATACACTTGGATTGATGATATACTCCCAGAAGCTTGAAGATACTTGACAATGAAGTCGGTAGTGGCACTGGATGTTGGAACCTGGGAGCAGGCGCCTCCTGACAGGTCGTTTGGAACCCAGGAAGTAGAACCAACATCACAGTGGGAAGAACGGCGATGGTCCCTGGAACGGTAGTAGGTGCCTCCTGCAGGTCAAAAAAGGTTCTAGGACTGGACTGGACTTGAAGATCTGAATGCAGGATCTTCCTGTAGGTAGAGAGAACCAGATGAATTGGACGTGGAAAAGGTCTGGACGCAGGCGCCTCCTGTGGGTTGTGGAATCCAGACAACTGAGAAAAACAAACAGAGGAATGAGAGAAAAAATGTTGGTTAGAAGTAAGATATGGAATGTCCAGGATACTTGGGAACAAACAAGCTGGTAACTAAAACAAAAATTTTTTAGGAAAATTGGAACCAAAAAATTGAGAAAATGTTCTGATGATAAACAGATGCTAGTGCCTCCTGCAGCTCCTTAAAAAAATTTTTTCAAGAGAGCTGACACCTCCAGCAGGACAAGGATACATAAAGTTTAAGACACGAAAGTTCAGATGAAAATACTTGAATCGGGAACTCTGGAACAAAGTGTGGGCCCAACTCTGGAACCCGCTCACCATACACATGGCCTTCGCAACCTGTTGGAACCTGTGGGAGGGAGCGCTCCCGATTCCGGGGAGATGTGTGCCCTTAGACCTCGACATGACTGCAGAAAGGAGCTCCGTGGAAGCGCTGCGGCAGGCAAGACATGTCCAAGCATGGGAGGAGCAGGCTGACCACCACCCTAACCTCTGCCGAACCTGCACGCACTGGTAGAGACCCATCAATGCAATGCTGGTCTCTGTGGTAGCCCCTCCGGCCACTCTATAGCCCTTTCGGACCTGCCACTAGGGAGCGGCAGATGCAGCAGGACGGACAGAGGTCGAGGACAGGCGATGGTACTGGAACTAGGAACAAGATGGGACCTTGGACTAGGCTTGAAGTCTTGAACAAGGCGAGGGTACTTGGAACTCAGACGAGACAAGGACTCTTGGAACGCAGACAAGTCGAGGACACTTGGAACTTGAAACTCAGAAGAGACGAGAACACGTGGAACTCAGACAAGACTCTCAGACGTGGAAGGAAATCAGACGCAGACTGAGAAGAGGATTCCTGTTACTCAAATGAGGACTCTTGGAACTTGGAAGGACTCGAATGAGGACTTGGAACCTGGAAAGCCTCACATGAAGACTTGGAACCTGGAACTCAGATGGGATGAGACAAGAATTCTTGGAACTTGGATGGGTCGAGACCACTTGGAATTTGGAAGGAAGGGGAACAAGGACTCAGGATACTCAGAGACTTAGACAGGCATTGCCCCTCAGGGCGCCCTACACAGCCGATGTGAGCTGGTCGCAGACCACCCTGTCCCATGGCGCACCCTACACAACCTGAAGAGGCTGGTTGCAGAGCACGTGGAGAGCGGAACAAGCACAAGACTGAGACTCCAGATGAAGGAGGAATCCGGGCAGTGCTCGAAGACAGGACCTGCTGGAAGAGGCCTCCAGCCACCGGAAACGGACACCGAATTGATACGGATTTACTCCCAGAAAAGGTCAGCTGGAGATGAGGTTCAGGGGCGAGCGAAGCTGAACCCAGAGCTAGAAACTGATGGTACTTCAGGATTAGGATTGGACGAAGGACATCAGGATTGAGACTTGGAACATCAAAATCAGGACTTGGAACTCGGAGTCTTGGAACATCAGGACTGGAATGTAAGGCATTGGATAGGAAAGGACATCAGGACATCTGGGCCCTCTCGAAAGGAGGACCACAGGGATGTCTGTAACATGATGGACGAAGACATCAGAGGATGGAGACGTCTGGACATCCGAAGACAAGGGAACATCAGGACATCCGGAGATAGGGAGACATCTGAAGACAAGAGGACGGGATCCATCGAGAGACCAGGACATGAAACGAAAATCAAGACAAAGATTCAGGAACCATGGACGAAGACAAAGAGGACCAATGAGGAACAGAGTGCCTTGAAGAAGTGAAGAGGGATCATGGAGAACTCCTGGAATGAAGAGCTGGAACTGAAGATCCAGGAGAGGTCTGACTCCATGACCAACTCCTTGCGAAGGCGAAGAGGAACTGAAAGCTGAGCCCTTTTGTAGGGCTGAAGAGGAAATGCCTTGGAACGTCAGCAGGAGCCCAGGAAGACAACCCACTGCTGTCCCTTTAAGTGGAGTGAGGTGGCGCGGCCTCGTGCCTAAGGAGGCAGGACCATGGAGAACGACGTCCTGCAGTGGAGGAGGAAGGTCTTGATGTCGGCGGCTTCCTGCCGCGTGAAGAGGAGCTCCAGAGCAGCCTCCCGGCTGCAGAAGAGGACCCGGACAGCAGACGGCGGCCTTCTGGCCGCGTGGAGAAGAGCTTCAGGGCAGCCTCCAGGCCATCTGTTACGTGCGCCGGCCGCAGCAGACCCGTGGCTTGGCCCCCTTACCTCTTTCAAAGTGATCCAGCATTTGGTCCCTCGTCTCTGGCGGCTGTGGGCCGCCGGCTCCATCCTCTGGCCGCCCCTGGTGCCTCCGGCTCTGCTGCAGCTCCTGATGCTCCGTGGAGAGACGCTGTCCCGACCAGCGCCGAGCTCCTCCTTAGGCACACGCGCGCGCAGAACTAGTCTTTAAATAGGGCCCACAGTGGGAACCTGGCCACAGCCCCGGATGATGATGTCGGCAGAGCTCCGGTTTATACGCCCGGGCTCCGCTCTCCAATTGCCTTTGCAACAGGTCCCCTCGCTAGTCGACTACTCGTTGCCTCTTCAGTTCCTGGTTCCCGATCCTGATTGCCTTCATTCCTGTTTCCTTGTTCCTGTTCCTTCGTCTCTCCTTCGGACTGCTGACCTGGTTTGACCTCTGCATTGCCTGACTACTCCATTGCCTCTCTCCAGCCCCGGACCTCTGCATTGTACGACTACTCCGATGACTCTCTCCAGCCCCGGACCTCTGCATTGCCTGACTACAGCCATTGCTTCTCTCCAGCCCTGGCCTTCTGCTTCGTCTGACCATCCTTTTGACGCTCTCCTCGTCTAGACTTCAGCCTTGCTTGCCGCCAGCCCTGATCCCAGCTTGCTTAAAGATGCCTCTTCAGCTTTTATCCTGGATGTGGTTCATTCAGACTTCGGTCTGCTCTTGCTCTGGCGCCCTCTGTCAAACTGTGTTCATATTGGTGCCTGGGTCTCTGGGACTCTGCCTTATCCAGTACAGACTGATACCTACACTAGTTGCTGCCTGTGGGCTGACCTCGATCCACCCATCGACGACCACTGACAGAGGCCACCTAAGTCCAGCCAGCTCTGGCACCCAAATTCTCAACCCGTGGGAAACGAGGACTGGTATTGGTGAAGCACCAGCCGGCCTCCGTCCATCAGCTCTCTGCCTGCCGACGATGGGGACCCATAGGATCCCACCTACAGGTAGTGTCAACCCCACCTCGGCCCAAGGGTCCACCTCCAGCGCAACAGCTGAAGAGGAAGTCTTCGGTGGCGGCCTAGCCGCAGGGAAACGGCAGTGTTCGGCGGCAGCCTCCAGGTCGCGAAGAGATGAAGGAAGCAGCGCCCAGGCCGCAGGGAAGCAGTGGAGTCGGCGGTGGCCTCCAGGCCACGAAGAGGAGAGACTGACAGCGCTTGATGGTGGCCCCTGGTCCGCAAAGATGGCAGCGGCTCCCAGACCACGAAGATGGCAGCGGCTCCCAGGCCGCGGGAGAGAAGAGTCGGCGGCCTCTGGGCCGCGAGGAATAGCATTGGAAGGCTGCGGAGAGGTAAGGGACAGCTTGTGGGCCAATCCCACAAGCAGGATCGCAACAAGGGTTAATAGCTAATAGCCTCATCAAAATGAATTTACATGTGATGAGCGCTATTATCTACGCGCTGGTTTGGACGCACTTTTTGGACACACTATTCTCCTTATTGCATGAGGGGTTTTGGACATGCGTCCAAAACATACATCCAAGTGTGTGTAAAGCCATGCGCTCAGCTGAACGCACTATATTGCGCCAGCCTGTATGTGTGGAAGAATGAGGCGTGAATGAATGTGTGTGAAAAAGAGTACGAGAGTGAACATGTGAGTGGGAGTGTCTTCAGTAAATGTTTATGCACATCCTGCTGCTGTTGTTACCCGCCCCGTCCCCCTCAATCTATGAGAGTCTCAGGGTGAGTGGAAATCACCGCTTCAGGCTGTCCATTACCCTATTTTCCAGCACAACAACTGGATTCTATAGACTCTACAGATTGGAGGAGTAGCTTAGTGGGTAGAGCAGTGGGCTAAAACACAGGGAAACCAGGGTTTAAATCCCACTGTCACTCCTTGTGACCTTAGGCAAGTCACTTTACCCTCTGTTGCATCAGGTACAAAATTAGAGTGGGGATAGGGAAATACCTATAGTACCTGAATGTAATCCGCTTTGAAGTACGGAAAAGCAGAATATAAAAAATCTCAATACATAAATAAAGGAAGACTAAAGGGACTCTGCTTTGCCAAGTGGCATAAAGCATACTCAGTGAGGCTGTCAAAGTTCTAGTCCGTGCCGAGCTCAGTTAGATGATGTCACTCATATGTGAGGACTGACAATCTGCTGTCCTCTGAGAACACCTGTTACAGGTAAGCAACTCTGCTAAATATATGGAAACTGGTGAACAGTAGCACCAATTGTGAAAGCTTCAGTCATTCAGTTTGTCCTAATGCATCTGCCCTGGGTGTCCATCATCATATGTCCAAAATATGCACTTTGGGGGTAATCATATCTGATGACATCAAAGTAGCAAAACATTGTGGTGACACAGTAGAGACACCCTAAGATGCAAAAGGAGAAGCAGAACCAACAGAACAAAAAAGAGGTGATAATGTCTCTGCATCAGGCATTGGTGAAACCTCTAAAAGGATACAAAAAGTGGAGGGAGTCTAGAGAAATGATACCAAAATGGTGCAGGGTCCTTACCAAAAGAGATGAAATTTAAGGTCCTAAATATATGTATCCTAGACGAGATACATTCACAGAACTGAAAGGTTTAAATAATGCACAAGAAGTACTTTTCAGTGTAAAGGAATTTGTAGAACAAAAGGTCAAGTTATGAGGCTCAAAGGAGGCAACATTAGAAAACATTTTTTCATGGAAAGAGGGGAATAACCTCCTGGAGTGGATGGTGGAAACAGACCCTGTAACGGAGTTTAAGAAAGCCTGAGATAAGCAGAGAGGATCCCTAGTTCCAAAGAAGTGAGAGAAAAGACAGAAATCAACTGGGTTCCACGGCTACCCATCAACAGCCAAAATAAACAGAGATCTGATGAAGTTTAGGGTCCTTACATGTGTCTATGGAAAGGTCAGGGACTGACTTCCCCTATCGCGAAGTACAATGTGGAGGACAGTTAGCAAGGTTAGCTCCCCCTCTCCCCTAGACTCAGGAAGTATATACCGCGCCCGAGTGAGGAGCAGAAGTTACCAGCTCCCCCACCCCCTCAGAAGGATGCACCATATGATAATATAGGGGTGAACCAATTCCCTTCACGGAAGAATATTCCATGTTTGGATTTGGGGGGGGGGGGGGGGAGAAAAAAAGGACGGTGACGTGGCTCCACCAGGGCCAGATACATGATATAATGGGATTTGGTAGGGGGTGGCTTGCCTCCTCGCGGAGGGATAAAATTAACCGATAAGGAGACGCACGTATGGGCTGGACACCGTTTCCGGTACATAGAGCACATCTACAAGCCACCTCCGCCTCCACACTCCATTACCCACCCGCTTTTCTATGCTAAGAACCGAATAACTCCACCTCCCCTTCTCCCAACGCGCCCCATCCTACTGGTGGAGGATAGAGTCGGGCGGGGACCCACCTAAATAATGGCGGCCGCGCTCCTCCCCTTCGCGCTCAGCCCTGCCCCCTGCGTTCAGAATTACAGGCCGTTCAGCCAATGGGAGGCGCGCGCGGGTGCGTGGCCGCCATTTTGTGAGTCTATATTACACGGGCGCCCTTCGGAGTTCCGCTCTTGCCGCGTCTCAGTTCGCTTCCCGGCTGGTCTCCGTGTGCAATGGACGGGTGAGTCGTCCCCCCACCCTTTCCCACGAGCGGTCTAGACCCTTTCCGCCTCCTTCTTCCGACCGAGGAAAGGGCTCGAGGAGTTGCTAGTCACCAGGCCGGAGCGGCTTCTGGAGAGCGCCTAATCGCCGCGCGCACGCCGCCGCCGGAAGCCGAGGCCCTTGTGCGGCCGACCGGTTTTCCCCCATCCTCTTGCCCCGGTTCCGCCCCCCCCCCCCCGGGTTCGGTCTTTCCCCTTCTTCTCTGGCTCCTGGTTCGAGTCATTGCTTATCTCTCTCCCGCTCCCTTATACTTCTTTTAGTTTTGGGGGGGGGGGGGGGCTTTGTTGGTTCGTGGCCGCGGACCCGGGGCGAGGCGTCTTCCTGTAGTAGTGGAAGTGTGGTTAGGCTTTAGTTCTCGTAGTGCGCTGGTCCTCTCACTTTCGGGTGGAGGTGGCTTGGTAGCTTTGTAGTGACCCCACCGGAACTTGCGCCTCACGCCGTGGCTCGACTTCTCTACTGTGCTTGTAACTTGACGTACTCGGTCTGATATCTTATGTTTTATAGGTAATAAAACAAGCAATAACTTTCTCAGTTGGTTATTGCAGGATCCACCCACTGAAGCTCTTAGCTTCCTTTAATAGCTTTCTTGCTACTCTATTTCCGCTTTTTAACCATCAAAGTGGATCACAAAACTAAAAAATTAGTCGTCTACGTATGTAGAACCCGCCACTAGCTATCTACTCGCATCCCTTCGTGCGTCGAGCAGACTGTTAACGATCAGATAAATCCCATATCCCCCCCAAACCTGCTCTGTTCGAGACTTCCTCCCGTAGGTCTCCGCTTGATCCGGATTCTGCTGACACTGCGGAAACAGGCTCTGGTTTAGGTTCGCCCTCTTAAGTCTGGCCGCCGCCGTGTCCTATAAAACCTTCTCTAAAGTAGTTCCTTAGTGCGAGGCCAGTACAGTCTTCTGCAAGTGAAAACAGTACTCGGGCCGGGGGAAAAACACCCTTCAAAAACATTTTTTTCGATTCCGCTTCTACGAAGGTTTTTCTGGTTTGCTTCTCTTGAACATATCTTGCTTTGTGTTAAGTGAAATTGCAAAAAGTTCACAGCAGTTGGGTGTCTGGCGACAGATGGAAGTAGTTGGTCTGAGTTTGTAGTTTGTGGCCATGGAGACGGATGTTAACGTGGTCATTTTATTTAGTTGGAGCTTGTTGCTGCAACAGTTCTGGCGTTTGTCGAGTAATGCAAATCCATTTGTAAGTTGAGTTATGAGTTGGTATACAGGAGTCGTGCCTGCAGGGTCTTGTTTACTTTTTTTTTTAGGGGGAAAGTGCTCAGGCTTTGAGAATCATAACAAACACTTGATAGCTCGTCGTATTTTTCCATGGAGACATAATAGAATGAATCTTATATTTGCTTCATTGTTGCTGCATCACGGGCTGTTCAGGGAAAGGATTCATGCTGAAGCAATAAGAGGTGGTTTACTAGTTAAATCATACGATAGTGGGACCTAAATGGTCACTTCTCTACATGAAGAAAAGTCATGGAGTCTCACAGGATCTGTATCTGTGCTGTTCATTATTCATAAATGATCTGGAAAAAAAGCAAAGCAAAGACATTTTCAGATAACACTCAGCGTTAAATGGCAAAGGATTGTGAGGAACTATGGAAGGATCTTAATAGACTAGGAGACGGGGTATCTGAATGGCAAACAAAATTTAATGTGACTAAGTGCAAAGTGATGCAGATAAAGAAAAATCCATACAAGTGCAGTGCTGTGTTCTATATTGAGTAACCGCTAAGGAAAGGGGACCTAGGTATCGATCCATGGAGTGACTGCACATCTAAGCATTGTGTGCAGTTCTGATTGCCTTCTCAGAGCTTTAGTGGAACTAGCCGATGCCTAGAGGACAACAAATAGGATGGAACAACTCACCCATGATAGACTACACAGGCGCTCTTCAGCTTGAAAAAGATGGCTGTGAGGGGACATGATCAAAGTTTATAGAATGAGTGGAGTAGAGCAAGAAAATAAAGGATGGCTTTTTACCATTAAATAATTCTAAAACAAGTGCTAAATGAAACAGCCTTATATGATCATGAACAAATTGTGAAAAGTACGTTTTTACTCAATGCACAACCAAGCTGTTGCCGGAGTGGTCAAGGCAACCAGCTTAGCAGGATTTAAGAGGTTTGGCCAAGTTTGTCAAGGAAGACTTCATAAAACAGGGTAGATAAGAGAAAGCCACTGCTTGTTCATAGGAGTGAGTTAAAACTTTTTTGCAATCTGGATCTTGTAACCTAGACTGGTCTCTGGACATGGGATACTGGACTTGATGGACCTTGGTCTGATCCAGTATAGTGGTATATTTTCTTTAAATTTGTATACTTTAAAGAATAAGGACCTTAGATGCAACATAGAAACATGACAGCAGAAAAATACTGTATGGCACATCCAGTTCGCCCATCTTTTTTTATAATGGACTACAAGAGGAATAAAGCTAAACTCGGACAGGGAAACGTCCCAAGAATACAAGCGAAATGTTCACTGTGGCAGAATTGTGAAAGTACTGCTAGAGATGTTGAATAAGGATGCTAGTATTGATTAGAGGTACATCTGTAAACGAAGACTGCAAGAAAAAATATGGAAAACAAAGGACAAGAAAATTCAAGTTTAAATGGTGTAGAAAACACCTGAATGACTGTGCCAATGAAGAGAATAGGCAAAAAGCAAGGCAATGGCATGTAATATAGCATGAGTTGAATAGCAGGGGAAAAAAGATGGTCAGAATAGTAAGTGTGAGGGGAAGGAAGTAAGATTGACCTGTTGAAACTTATCATGAAGGGAACTTAGATATTACCTTAAGAATTGGTCATGTAAGAATCAAAATAAGATAGCAAGGCTTGAAATGGCCTACTTGCTAAAAAGACTACAGAAAAGGAAAATGCCGAATGGGAGACCTGGCCCATTAAGCCTAATCCAAAGAGTTAATATGCAAGATTGTAGTAATTGGAGGGATAATGATTCATGTAATAGAGATGGCTGCTCATTTTACGAGTCTTCTATGTATAGTTTATATGGTTCTGCATTGGAGGCTCGTGAATGAAGTGAGCAGTCTGGGAATGGATCCTAAAATGTGATGGATTATTTTTAAGAATTTTGTATTTCATTGATCTGCTAATCTCAGCAGATTCACAGTACCCTAATAATCAATATAACAGTACATTATACATTCACAGAACACGCATCTTCAGTAAAAACAAGGAGCAAAGCAAATAAACTAGAGAGCAAACAGAAAATAGATTTCAGACTCCTGTGAAGAGGTTTTTAATACCTTCTAAAACACTTTTAGCCTTTACTCATCAGGTAGCACATTCCACAATAGAGGGGCAGCCCTTCTAAACATACTTTTCCCATATTGAGAAAGCTTCAGAAACTTCGGTATCTCAAGCAAGTTTCTGGTGGATGAGTGCTAGTCTGGTGCTTTGAAATGTAGAAACACTGGGGAGCAAGGTTTATGCAGAATCTTAACTACCAAGCAGAGTATCTTGAAATTAATTCGCCAGGTAACTGACAGCCAATGGAGTTTAACTAGCAAAGGAGATACATTTGCATAATGTGACACGAGATACTAAACGCACTGCAGAATTTTGTACTACCTGTAAAAGGTTAAGTGTAGAAAGTGGCAGACCTAAGTATAGTTACAGTAATAAAGAGGAGATAAAATAGCTCGAAAGATAGACATGTGGTCTAAAAACAGAGCATCTGCATTTTGAAATAGGGATGAGCAATTGAGTTAATCTGAGGATGCATTGATAGTGAAGAATCTGAGAATATCCAAGTTACAAACCTGCGTGGAAGTAGAAATGGGATGATCCTTGAAGCTGAAGATGGCAGGAAGGTCAGGCATCTCAGTATGGCTCATATAGAGAATCTGTCTTAAGATTTAGGGCCAACGTGTTCTCTGTAGGCCAATTTTTTACTTGCATCAAGCAAGTGGAAAGCTTCCTGAGCATTATTTATAAAGTCTGGGTTATTGGAAGATAATTGCCAGCATACATTTTAAAAAAGGCACCCAGGTTTCTAAACTGCATAAAGCAGGGACAAGTAGTTAAAGAATAATGGGGCAGAGTGAGGACTACTGGGGCACACCTGTAGTGAGGGGATGAAGATTAGAAGTTGCAATGAGCAAGAAGAAAAATGAGGTGAACCGAGCCAGCACAGATGCAAAGACTCCCAGATTCCAAATGATCCAGAATAGTGTGGTTTAAGGTGTTGAATGCAGCAGACATATCTAAAAAACCCAAACGCTAAGTACTAAGATTGTGCTGATTGATATAGTCATGTAAATGATTAGACGGGTCCTTTTTCCAAAAGTTTAGATTGGGTGATAATTCACTGTTAGGTTCAGGTTTGCATTTTTTTATATAGGTCAAACTGTAGCAAGTGTTGATTCAGGGGGAACAGTCCTCATCAAAGGAGGCATTAATCCAGCAGTTTAATCAATGCTGTTGAGCATGAATCAAACATGCAGAAAATGTCTTATTGTATTCAGAGTTTAAGATAACGTCAGTTGACTAGTGAAAGTATTCTTCGTCTTTAAGGCTAAAACCTATTATTCAGTGTAAACCTTAGACAAGTACAGCAGAAAGCATTGAGGCTACAAACATGGAAGTCTTTTGCAGAGGACAAGACAACCTTCTCACAACATACAGGTTTCTGCTAGGTGAATAGGAACAACATTCCTAGTGAGGGTGTGTACAGTCCTAAAAAGTTAATGCAATCTTGAAGCAGCTTATGTTATCCTCATAGAAAGTGGTTGACAGTGGGTAATAGTAAATTGAATTCACTCAGGAGTTAAAAATTAAGTGTGCGTCAGGGATCAATTCTAGGGCTGGTTCTGTTCATGAGCAATATTGTGGAGGAGATAGAGGGAAATATTTTTCTGATAAGATCTGCAATAGATTGGACACCACAGAAGGAATGGAAAAAATGAGATCTAAACTTGGCATAGTTGAAGACTTGGTAGCTAAGATTCAATATGAAGAAATTGTCTTGCTTTTAGAGTTTGACATCCAAGGAGCTGAATGTGATGGGGGAGGGAGGCAAGACTGATATAAACAGGCTAGGAGAGAAATACCTCTGGGTGATGTCTGATCTGAAGGTAGCAAACAATACAAGGCAGTGATTAGGGCCAGAATGATGTTGACCTGCATAGAGACATAACTTAACAGGAAAATGGGGCCTCACCAGGAATACTATGTTCAGTTCAGGAGTATCTCAAAGATGTGGTCTGGAGAAAGGCAACCAAAATGGTGTGAGGTCTACACCAGAATAATGAGATGAGCCTTGGGATTTAAATGTACCTTTAAAAAAGGAGCAACGCGGTGGAATGAAACATGTTTAAATACCTGAAAACTAGTGCAGAAGAATCAAAGCTTTCCAGTGGGAAAAGAAGCTGTAGAACTAGGGTCATATGAAGCTCCAAGCAGGGGTAGGCTCAAACAGGAAATGTATCAGGATGGAAGCCTGTGGTGTCTTCCTGGAAGAAGTGATGAAGACAAGCACTAATGGAATTCGAAAGGGTGTGAGATAAACAAAGGATCCTTAGTAACTAGAGGATGGCAATAAAGAACCCACCTCTGGAGTAACGTTTCTGCATGGGAAGTAACCTGCATGGTGCAGCAGTTACAACCCTAAACATATATTGGGCATACCAAAAGTACAATTTTGGTCTTTATCTGCCATTTGTTAATATGGAGTAAATTATAAAGAGGATAAGGAGCCTGGCAAGATGTGGAAAACTGGATTCTGTCAAGGAAGGTCAACCATAGATGTGATTTGCAGAGAAAAATCTGCAGGATTATTGCTGTTGGCAAAGATATACCTACAGTCCATATGACTTGGTGCCCAGAGAAATGATGATGGGTGGTTGAAAAATGTCACATTTATGTGAAGCTGGTGAAAGAAGATAGCAAGATCTGGATAAAAAGTGTTTAAAAACAATGGCACTTTTAGCTGCAGTGGGCATATAAGGCAAGGTTAAGCCAAAAGTCCATTTTGCTTCATCTTAATACAGCATACATGGATTTAAGATTAGATGAAATCTCCATGGTGCATGCAATTTGTTGGTGATGTGCTGAGACCTGCAAAAATGGATATGCACAGAGGAAGGAGCACTGAAAGAGTTTTAGAATGAAGACATTGGATGGTGGAAAGTTTTGAGGGGATAAAATGTAAGAATTAGAAGAGATTGCAGGGTTGAGGTGTTCAAGTACTTAGGAACAGTAAATGCAAATGGATCCCTTATGGAAGAGGTCAGCACAAAGGCCATTGCCAAAGTGGAGAGAAGAGCAATGTTAGAGGGAATCCCGGTCTGGTTGCAAGAAAATGGGTAGAAAACAGTACTAATGTGTAGAGAGAGCAGTGTGGAGTCAGCAAGAAGCAGTGAGTGATGAGAATGCCGCACTGGATATTTGGGAATGGTAACAAGATCAGACGTGAAGTAGGAAAAAGCAGAAGATGACTGAGATCACACAAATGAGGGAATGACTGGTTTGATTTGAATACATAGAAAGACTTGTTGAAACTTGTTTTTGCTTAGCATTCTCATGATAAGACTCAGTTGGACTGAAGTCTGAACTTCTGGTTATTCAGTGGTATCATGTTAGTCTGTAGCTGATTTTTGTTAAATCATGTTTACCTCGTTTGGTTTTTGTTCACTGCCCAAGGCTTTGGTATGGGTGGTTTATAAATACAAATATAGTAGAAGGGTGTGGGAAAGACCCAGAAACCTAGACTATTGTCAACAGGGGATAGAAAACATGGCACAAGCAAGAGAGCATGGTGAAAGGTGGCTAGGAGAGGGAAAACACAAGTAAAAAGGACTTTCAGGCTCTCTACTTTGCCAGTTGGCCTTCCTGTAGGAACATGTCCAGAAAGTAAATTAGTTCCTCGTTCATGCTTTGAATCCTGTCTTCCCTGCTGCAATTAAACTTCTTTTTTCGTGAGTATCCCTTTTTGAAAGTTAACAGTATTCCCTTTCCGAAGCCTCTAAAGGTGAATTTGTGAAGTTCAGTCTGGTCAGTTTGTTTTATGGATGAGCACTATGCTTGAAATGTAGTGATGTCCTTGACAAGGTCTGGAAACCATTTGGGTGGGTATATTTCAGGGTTTGGCGAAAGAAATGCTGAAAGGGGCCAGTGAGAGGAAGCCGAAGCTGACTGCTGCTGGCAGGGTTAGTTGGGATGGGGGAGTTGTATCGGCTACCACTGCAGGACATGGACTAAAAGTTGCAATAGCTTAGTGTTGTTGTGGCTGCAGCTGTGTGAAGTCTGGGAGATTCATGTGGCTATTGCCATAGGTGGGAAGCTGGAAGGGAGATGAAGTTGTAAGGAGAAGGTCAAAAAAGCAAAATAGAGTAAAATAACTAGAAAAGGTAAAAATATTCCGGGTTTCTAAACTTGACTGACACCTCCTGTTTTCTAAATTTTTTTCATCCTGTCCTTGACTTCTATTCTTGGTCTTTCACTGTTAGCATATACTGTGCTGCAGATCTCCCTGGCCTTGATTTTTTTTTTCAGGTATAGCTGTTTGGATTAGATTCTTTGTGCACTGTAGTACTGTAGTGTACAGTTCACGTTTTGAAATCCTTATGGATGATTGAAAAATGATGTATGCATGAGCTTTTGAGACCATATCAGTCAGATGTCAGAACTAAGTTCTGGGTGGAATATCTTATCTTTAGAAGGAAAGATCCTCTAACACCAGGGCTGGTGTATATTGTATTTTATATTGTTTTAAAATGCATCTTCTGACTTTATTTTTGTACATTGCTTCCTGTGCCTTCTAGAAGCGATTAAGTGTATACATTTGTACGCCAGATGAGGTAGCCCTTGTGCTAGTTGGCATTTGAAAGGATTTGGTTGACTTTCTTCGGTGGGGTTTGAGAAGAACCTTAGGCTTAAGAAATAACAGAAAACTTTGCATCTTAAGTTGCATTTTTATCCTATATTGACAAGTGGACATTTGAATAGGAAGGTAACATTCCCTTGCAGCTATACAGAATGCAACCCAAACCAAATTTATATTCAGTTTGCATTTGCTTATCCATGTCTGTGTGAAGTTTTATTTTTCTGAACTGCTGGCTGTAGGTCACACCAATGACTTACATGCCCCTGGTCTGTAATGGTGACCAAGTTAAGCATGTTCTTCTGTTTCTGGAAAGAATAGTAGGCATTGTTATAACAAATTGGGTGGGGGAATTTTTGACATTTTGACTACCTAGTTGAAGGAATTGGTGCCTGCCTTCTTTCCAGTTTACATGTGAATTGCTGTTTGCTGTAACTTCTGTATGTTGCATGAAATGTTTAACTATTTGCATTTCTTTCTCTACAGCATTGTTCAAGACATAGGAGTTGGTACAAAGGTATGAGTCTTTTTCTGCATTTATCCCTAGCATTTTGACCTAGTGTACTACATCTGCCTTCTGTTTCAGGTGTTGCTCTGTTTATACAGTTGATTCAATTGCTTGCTTCAATGAAGGATTTAGCATATTTATGTTGAAATAATACTTTGAAGGTAGAGATTGGCAAACTTTTATCAAACTCTTGTTTTAAATTATATCCCAGGTTTGTCATTTTTAGGTGGGGGTGATAGTGAATTATATTGCTGGAAAGTTTGTTCATTCTAATCTAAAACTTAATTCAGTTTTAAGTGATTGACTCACAAATGGTCTCCATAGAGGAGTGGGATATAACAGACTTTTGCTTTGTAGTTTAACTTAATTTTAAAATTCCTTTAAGTGGAGGGTAGTAAATGTTTTTTATTGGAATTAAGCGCAAGGTGTCACCTGGGCTTTCAAATCTTGGCATGAATTCAACAGCAACATTTTTAGCTTGTAACAAAATGTAATAAAGTACATAATAAATGACAGAAGGATGTTGGGCAAGGCCTGAAGAAATGGAAGGAAAACTAATCTGCTTCTCTGAGCACCAGTAAGGCTTGAAGACACCCAAAGTCATTGAATTGTACTATGGTGGAGAGGACATAACTCTTAAAATTCTCACAAATGGGCCGATACAGTACACTGCGCTCTAGCAGAGCGCACTGTTAACCCGCATTTGGATGCACGCTTTCAACATGCTAGCTTTACCCCTTATTCAGTAAGGGGTAATAGCGCGCCGAAAAGGCGCGTCCAACCCCCCCACCCCCGAAACTAATAGCGCCCGCAACATGCAAATGCAGGTTGATGGCCCTATTAATTATGCCCGCGCGATTCAGAAAGTAAAATGTGCAGCCAAGCCGCACATTTTACTTTCAGAAATTAGCGCCTACCCAAAGGTAGGCGTTAATTTCTCTTGGCACTGGGAAAGTGCACAGAAAAGCAGTAAAAACCGCTTTTCTGTACACCCTCCAACTTAATATCATGGCGATATTAAGTCAGAGGTCCCAAAAGTTACAAATAGTTAACAATTAAAAAAAAAAAAATTAATGGGCTCGCGGGTTGAAAACCGGACACTCAATTTTGCCGGTGTCCGGTTTCCGAACCCGTGGCTGTCAGCGGGTTTGAGAACAGATGCAGGCAAAATTGAGCGTCAGCTGTCAAACTCGCTGACAGCCGCCGCTCCTGTCCAAAAAGAGGTGCTAGGGACGCGCTAGAGTCCCTAGCGCCTTTTTTTACCATGGGCCCTAATTTAAATAAATTACTGAATCGCGCGCACAGGAGAGCGGGCGCTCTCCCGTGACTTTTACTGTATCTGCCTGAAAGATAAGTGCAACTTGTTCCAGCAGTTTTCCATAGATAAATGGTTGAAAATGGCCGAACTATTTGGCTGAGAAAGTAAAATGTAGAACAGGCATTTTTTCAGTTGAAAAAACACACTTTGCATTTGGCATGGCAACCTAGATATTTAACTAAATATTCTAACACTTACCTATTGTGTACTTAAACAATGTACTATTGGTATGAAACGTCCTGGAGTGTTATCAGTATACAGGGCAGTAATTCTGACCTTTGTTCTCTGCAGTCTGAGTGCAGAGTTTCAGGGTGCTGACAAGGTATAGCATATATGGAAAGCAAAGGGCAGCTGTGTAATTGCTGCTTTTGTAGTCTTGTGTCCATTAGGAAGTAGTAATTTCCTACTTATGTTGATGAGCGGAGGGAGTAGTTCCATGTGTCTATAAGCAGAGGGTAATTTGTTTCTAGCTTTGATACATTTTTATTTTTTTAAATGTGTTGTATATGATTTATGCATATTATGAATGTTTTAATGTACATCACTTGGAAATGTTGGCAAGTGATACTTAAATTTTCTGAGGGCTTTCTCCTTAGGGCCAGATGTAGAACCTCTGACTAAACATGGCATGCTGCTACAGGGATGGCACACAAAGTAATAGGGTCTGCTTTCCAGTTTTCAAGAGCTCTAACTAATGGGACACTTGTACTTTTGATTTAGAATTAAACTGGTGCCTTTGAAGTGTAAAAGTTGACCTCTTGTTGGAGGGAGAACAGTCAGGAAAAGGAAAGACTGCTTGTTTGAAATCTTCCGTGCCAGAATGCTTGCGTTATCACATGTTCTGAGTAACTAAAGTGGCCTATAATGTGAACAGTACAAAAGACCCTTTCCATGTTATCTTGCAAATTACCATCATATGCATCTTATTCAGAGGTGTTGGGGCTACCAGAATGTGTGATATATGAAATAGTCCTAGCAGTAACAGGCATCCACCTGACTGGGATGTCTGATACTTTGAATCGGTTAGCAGCTGTAACTGGCAGTTTGTATGTTTGCTAATAACTAGTAGTTCTAGCAGAAACACAGGTACTCGGGTAGCTGGTTCTGTCTGGCAGACCATGCAGGAGGTCAGATTTGGGCAAGGGCCATGCTAGTATTACTGGTTATGTAGGTTGTTACAGAGCCTTGTGATTAGGCATGAAAAGGTAGAGTTTAGAGGGAGCTAAATAAGGCTCTTATATGCTGTTCATCCCAAGAAGGAAGACATTCCTGGATTAGTAGTCTTGCAGGTGGTCACTCTGTGGCTGGCAACTGGGATATATGAATGTGGACAGAATAACTGCGCAGTGTGGATGGACCAGATAGTCTGTCTTCTGACATACTATATCTCTTACTAAACCCTGAATGTGGCGACAGGTAAGGACAGCAGAACTTGTCACATAAGTCTACGATATCCAATAAAAAGAATCTATATGAAATGTTCGTTACAATATTAATCACTTAATTTATTACATATGCAATTCACATTTTACATTTTAATATAAAAATTACAAATAACATGACCCAAATAGAAACAAACATACAAACATGCAAGTAATACAACCTCACCATCTCATGCATATCACATACACACCCACTCATCTCACATCTATTAAAAGAATCATTTCCCATAATCCCTCAATTTCCCAATCGGGGTGATGTGATACGGATGGTGAGATTGTATTACTTGTATATTTTTGTTTGTATATTTGTCATGTTTGGGATTTTTATATTAAAATGCACATGTAATTAAGTGCTTAATATTGTGAATACATATCTATATATTTCTTATAGATTCCTTTTATTGGATATCATAAACATGTTGGAATCTGATATATACCTTCACTAGCATAGATAGCAGTCTACCCCAAGAGAACTGCAATCCAAACCTATCACTCTGTAATTTTAAAGGGGGCAGACTTCTGGGCTGCAGGACTGTCAGCTTGGATTCACAATGGAACATTCTAAAGTATTGTACAATACTTTAGTTGTTGACTGGCTTCCCTTGAGAACAGTAATTGGCCTAGCATTAAACTGGTGTAGATTAAACATCAAGGAGAGAATTTTCTAGAAATCTGCCCTGCAAAACTGCAAATTTTTGTTTAGACAAAGGGGAGACTTAGTTTTTGGGTACTTGCCAGGTTCTTATGGCCTGGATTGGCCACTGTTGGAAACAGGATGCTGGGCTTGATGGACCCTTGGTCTGACCCAGTATGGCATTTAAAAAAAAAAAAAAGACACTGACCAGAAGTTAATCATGTTCATCAGATACCTTGGTGCCAAAAATACAAGGGAATACTAACATCAGCTCCACCCTTCTGCATGAGTTTCTAGTATTTTACCATCTTTATAACTTAGAAAAATTTCTCAAATACTGCAACTCAAGTGCAGTTGCTTAAACAGGCTGTTTCTTAATGTGTGGACAGATGGACTCAGGACCAGTGGGTTATGCTCCCACCAGCGGTTATGCTCCCACCAGCAGATGGAGCTGACATTACAGTATATATACTCCTGCAGATGGACATGCATCTCCCTGTGGGGACTGCTGAGAATTTCTATTGAGAAAAAAGCCCCACTCTCCTGAGGTGATACCTAAAGGTCCCTCCCCAGTTGAGAATTACTGAGATCTGTGGTCTTTCAGGTGTGCCTTGGTCCAGTAGCCGGTTCCTGGCGTGGACTTAGCTGTTTGTACAGCTGAAAGGCAGCAAGTGCAGAAGACTGAACGCAGCAGTGACGGCACATGCCTTCTCCCCCCACAGCTGGAATTCTCTGTACTCAGCTAGTAAGCATTGAGCTCCAGTAAGTTAAAAAAAACCCCAAAACTTTTACCTACATGGACGGGGTTTTAAGCCCACCAGTCTCCTTGCTTGGTGTGACGTCCTGACGTTGTTCCCGCTCCTGTTGGAGTTAGGGGATGTAGCCAGGTGGGTTAGGCCCTGCAGTAGGCTTTTCTTGGCATGCCGCATAGTAGGCTGCAGCGTTTTCATGCACTCTTGTGTTCTTTCTGCTTTCTACAAGACTGTGTGTGCAGTGTATCGGCTCTGCACACATTGTGCGTGCCACGCTAAGTGCGACTTTGCGTGCATACATTTTTTTGAGTACAGTGATGCGCTCTAGTGGAGTGCACTAGTAGTGTGTGCACCTTGCCGCGCTTGTTGCTGGGGCACCTATAATTTCTGTGCGTATCCTTTTTGAGTGTGAGCTGTTTGAATGTGCAGTTACCACTGCTCATGGTGCTGGTAGGCAAGCCTAAGTGCTTTCTTTGTGTTGCTTGTCATATTAGGGTTTCTCAACCTGACCTGTCTTCCAACAAGTTAGCACTGTTCAGATGCTCAGGGAAAGTTTGTCTCTTAGATTTTGCTAAACCTGGATTCTCTCATTCTGATGGGCTGGTTAGTTTTGGCTGGAAGTGCACCAGATCTTGGTACTCCCTTGACTGGCTCCTGTGCGGGAGATGGCAGTTCAGTTGGGCCCTCAAGTACCTTCTGGGTTTGGTCTGGATCCAGCTGCTTTTTCTTGGGTGGAGTTTTTTCATGTTTACAAGCCTTTGTTCAGGTGCGTCCTTCATTTTGTCCACTCTGGTCAGGTCAGACCCTCAATTGGTGGCCCCTCCCTCTTCCATTCCTAAGCCTATGCAACATGGCATGCCTTGGTTCACCATGGGTATCCCCGGTGGGTACCTAGATGGCACGGATGAGAAAGCGGAGCCTGATTCCTTGGAATATGGTAGAATTCATCCTGGTTTGGAGCTGTATCGGACCATGTTACGGTTCTTTCATAGAGATGAACTCTACTGGCCCTGATTTCCCAGACATTGAAGGTCCTGGGAGTGTCTGGGGAAGAAGATTCTGTTGCAGAGCTGAAGAATCCCTTTTTGGTCTCCTTGCTTAAAGCCTCTTGCTTTTTTTTTCCTGTTATGGACACCATTCAAGAGTTGATCTTGAATGGGATGCCCTGGAGGCAAATCCTCAAGGGGGATTGGGCTTTGGAAAGCCTGTACCCTTTGGGTTCAGCTGTGAGAGCATTCGCATTTTTCCAAAGTGGATACACTTGTCTGTGCCATATCTAAATGGACTATCCCTGTGGAGGGAGGAGCAGCCTTGAAGGATGTGCATGATAGGCAGATTGAAACTATTCTTAAGCAGACCCCGAGGAGACCAAGATGGCCGCTGAGCTGTGAGGTCGTGAGAGCTTCGCTCCCGGGAAAGAGATTTTCTACTCGAACTTACATCGCTGAAAAAACTTTTTCTTAAGTGCTTAAAAATGCCTCATTCTAAAAGGAAAGCTCGGGTACGCGAAATTACCTCGACTCCTGAATATTGCCTTCAACCAAGGATTGATGAAGCTTTCGCGAGGATGCCAACACAGAACCCGGAAGTATCAGTCGCTGGAGCAGGCAGAGAGCAGCTGCCGAGCCCCCTGACTCTGGAGATCTCGTTGAGCCCGGGATTCCCAGCAGCGCCGGAGCCACCCAGGAAACGGTCAGTGAGTGCGGAGGCACTCAGACAGTCTCCTTTGGAAGCAAGCGGTGACCAGAGAGGAGCAGACGATCTGCCCTCGGAGAACCCGATGAATTTGGGTTCCAGGAACCACTTGGATCAGGCACAACAACGCCCGGAGCATCTAAAGAATGGCAAAGGATCCCTGGAGGTAGGAAACATGATGGATAACCTCCCCCCACTCACCACCCCAGCTTTAGCACCCTCATTGGAAGAGATAAAAAACATCCTAATAACAATGCAGAAGTCTATTACCACGCTGACTGCAACTGTGCAAGAGGCAATGAATAAAACACTGAGTAGAAAATTCGTTGGTTTCTGTCGAAGAAAAGATAATTACCTTGGAGGGGAAAGTTGAGAAAATTGAAGAAGTTCAAGTAAACTTAATAGTCTGAAAAAATGGTTGAGAATAAAATAGAATTTTTTGAAAATCAATCTAAAAGAGCTAATTTGAGATTTCTTAACTTTCCAAAAACCAAATTACAGTCGCCTTTGGATTTGTTAAAAAGTTACTTTATGAATATATTGAAGTACCCGACAGAAAAGATACCGGTTATATCAGCTACTTATTACCAAACAACAAGGAATCTCTCTGGGAATAAGATTAATAATCAGGAAAAACAAGGAGAAGGAGAAGATCTAGATCTAACTGACTTCTTGGAAAAATCCTTTGAGATGGAAATTAACCAGAGGGCAACATTACTAGTACAATTTGCCTCGAAGTTGGAAAGAGATGGTGTTTTAAAGCACTATTTTAGATTCCAAAAATTAAAATTTTTTGGTCAATGTATCCAAATTTTTCCAGACATTGCCAGACTGACACAGTTTAAACGCAGAAAATTCTTGGAAATGAGGGCGGAGGTGGTGGGAAGAGGGGCGCGTTTTATGTTACGTTTTCCGTGTCGTTTCATATATTATGGTAACGCAAAATATATATTTACTGATCCTATACAATTACGTAGTTTTCTGGATTCACCATCATGAGCCTATGATAATCCAGGGTTTGCTGGGATAATGAAAGTAGGAATTGGCGCCTCTCACAAGTATCAGTATGTAATACCTAATATTATAGATTACCTATGATCTGCTTATTAATTTTCACCCTTGGTCTCCTCTTATTTCTTTTATATTAAGATTTCAATATGTATTTGACCAGGGATAACAGGATTTATTGCTGGTAATAAGCAAAAATGTTTGTTTTATTGTATTCTTCATTGTATGCCTGGAATATGATGAACGCATTGATTCTCTTTTTTTGCCTGTAACTAAAATTAAAATGAATAAAGTATAAATTAAAAAAAAAACCAAAAAAAAATATTCTTAAGCAGGCCTTTGACGCAGTGGAATGACCTTGTAGATTGCTTCCTGTTGCGCTCTTGTGGTGTGTTGTCTGCTTCTCTCTCAGAATGATTCAGGGGTGAATTCCAGATTAGTTATGGAACCCATTGCCGCTTCTTTGGCAGATGTGGGCTGTGATTTGGTCAGTACCTTGGCCAGAGGAGTGGCTTTGGTAGTTGCGTCCAGACTGTGGTTGCAGAATTGGTCAGCTGATGCAGCCTCCAAGGCTAATCTTACAAAAATGCCCTTTAAATGCTCTTTGTTTGGGAGCCAGTTGGAAAAGCTGGCCGGTAAGTGAGGCGACTCTCTCCAGTTCCCTGGTTACTGGAGGATAAGCAATTGCAGCACCCCTTTTTTGAGGGGTCATCTCAGGAGTTCAAAGCATTTTCTTTCCTATAGAAACCCAACCTTTCAGAGGACTCTGCCTTTTGGTAGGTCAGTCCTTTCATCCCAGACATCCCAAGAGGGAGCAGGCTTGGGTGGCAGCCTATCACGAGCTTCTCAATGAAGGTTTGCGACCCACGTTCAGGAGGAGGTAGGGGACACCTATCTTATCAGAAGTGGGTCGATCACATTGGATCAATGGGTCCTGGAAGTGATACTGGAAGGATTATAGACTCCAGCCTTTGCATGTCACACCACACATCCCTAACAGTAAAAAGAAACAAAACACAAAACTTAACTTTCTTTAAGCTACACATGCTGAAATGTCTCAAACCCCTACTTTTTCATCAAGATTTCAGAACAGTCCTGCAATCTTTAATTTGCAGTAATCTAGACTATTGCAATACCCTGTTTCCTAGCTTGTAGCCAGATGGACTCAGGACCAATGGGTATTGTGCTCTTCTGCTAGCAGATGGGAGACGGAGTCAGATTTCAAAGCTGATGTCACTCTAGTTATACCCCTGTAGTAATCGCATCTCTTCAGTATTTCCATCTCCTAGCAGATGTGAACACTATCCCACACACTAGAATAGTGTTAAGAATTACAGCAAAGAAGAAACAAAATTTACCTTAAGAAGATTGAGCCCCGCTCTCCTGCAGTGATACCTAAGGGTCCCTCCCCCCAGTTGAGAATTTCTGAGGTGATCTCTGATATCCCTCAGAGATGTGCCTTGGTCCAGCAGCTGGTTCCCACTCTTAACAAGACTACTCAGTCTGAAGGCAATAACTGGTTCCCAACAAAATATACGGCACTATTCCATTCCTTTTTTCATTCCCAAAAAGGATCATTCCGGCCCATCTTGGACCTCAAGAACGTCAACCGTCATCTGCAAGTTCTACACTTCCGCATGGAAACTCTTCGCTCTATAATGGCAGTACAACCGGGAGAGTTTCTAACCTCCCTGGACCTTTCTGAAGACTACCTTCACATCCCAGTCCATCAGGATCACCAGCGCTTCCTGCGCTTTGCGATACTGGGTCACCATTACCAGTTCCGAGCGCTACCCTTCGGCCTAGCAACTGCCCCCAGAACTTTCACCAAAATCATGGTGGTTGTGGCGGCAACACTAAGGAAGGGATTCTGGTACACCTTTACCTGGATGATTGGCTAATCAGGGAAAAAGTCTTCAGAAGAGAGCTGGCAGGTGACCAGCAGAGTCAAGAGACTACTGCAGGAACTCTGGATCGTGAGCACGGGCAAGAGCAGTCTGCAGCCCTCTTAATTGCTAGAGTACCTGGGGGCCCGTTTCGACACCAAACACAACAGTCTTCCTCCCTCCTCCGAGGAGAACAAAACTGATCGAACAATTATGACGGTTGATGACAATGCATACCCCAAGGTATGGAACTATCTTCCAAGTCCTCGATCTCATGGCATCAACCTTAAGAACATAAGAACATGCCATACTGGGTCAGACCAAGGGTCCATCAAGCCCAGCATCCTGTCTCCAATAGTAGCCAATTCAGGCCATAAGAACCTGGCAAGTACCCAAAAACTAAGTCTATTCCATGTTACTGTTGCTAATGGCAGTGGCTGTTCTCTAAGTGAACTTAATAGCTGGTAATGGTCTTCTCCTCCAAGAACTTATCCAATCCTTTTTTAAACACAGCTATACTAACTGCACTAACCACATCCTCTGGCAACAAATTCCAGAGTTTAATTGTGCGTTGAGTAAAAAAGAACTTCCTCCAATTAGTTTTAAATGTGCCACATGCTAACTTCATGGAGTGCCCCCTAGTCTTTCTATTATCTGAAAGAGTAAATAACCGATTCACATCTACCTGTTCTAGACCTCTCATGATTTTAAACACCTCTATCATATCCCCCCTCAGCTGTCTCTTCTCCAAGCTGAAAAGTCCTAACCTCTTTAGTCTTTCCTCATAGGGGAGCTGTTCCATGCCCCTTATCATTTTGGTAACCCTTCTCTGTACCTTCTCCATCGCAATTGTATCTTTTTTGAGATGCGGTGACCAGAATTGTACACAGTATTCAAGGTGCGGTCTCACCATGGAGTGATAGAGGCATTATGATATTTTCCGTTTTATTCACCATTCCCTTTCTAATAATTCCCAACATTGTTTGCTTTTTTGACTGCCGCAGCACACTGAACCGAGATTTCAATGTGTTATCCACTATGATGCCTAGATCTTTCTTGGGTTGTAGTGCCTAATATGGAACCCAACATTGTATAACTATAGTATGGGTTATTTTTCCCTATATGCATCACCTTGCACTTATCCACATTAAATTTCATCTGCCATATGGGCCCTTGTCCTGTGGGCAAGGGCCCATATGCGACCGCTCCAGCACTCATTACTGTCACGATGGAACCCACTGTCCCAGGACTACTCAATTTGCCTCCAACTACCAGCTCCAGTGGTGGCTACAGGAAGACCACCTAAGCAGAGGAGCAAGCCTATCCCCACTGAACTGGATCTTGCTCACTAAGGATGTGAGCCTGTAAGGGTGGAGAGCCCACTGTCAGGAACTGACGACCCATGGACAATGGAACAAGAAAGGCAGAATGAAACATAAACCGCCTGGAAGCTCGAGCAGTCAGACTTGCGTGCCTGCGATTCAGTCACAGACTCCGAGGCAAAGCAATTCGAGTAATGTCTGACAACGCAACAACGGTTGCTTACATCAACTGCCAGGGAGGAACAAAGAGCCAGCAGGTGTCTCTGGAGATAGACCCCCTCATGGCATGGGCGGAGATAAACCTACAAGGGATCTTGGCCTCCCACATCACAAGAAAAGAGGTCTCAGACTTCCTCAGCATAGAGAGCCTGGACTCGGGGGAATGGATGCTGTCAACCACAGCCTTCCAACTGATAGTAAATCGCTGGGGCCTCCCTTCTAAGAAGGGTCACCCTTCTTAGTGCCCAAGTCCCCAAGTTCAACTGCAGACGAGAGCCACAATCCCAAGGAATTGATGCTCTCGTCCAGACTTGGCCAGAGGAAGACTTACTGTGCTGTACGCTTCCCCCCCCACCATGGCCACTATTGGGCAGGGTCATCCACAAGAGAGAACATCACAGGGGAATAGTTCTACTAGTGGCCCCGGATTGGCCAAGACAACCATGGTACGCAGACATGCAAAGACTCCTTGCGGGGAACCCTCTGTGCCTACCTCCACACAGGCACCTTCTCCGGCAGGGCCCAATTCTCCACAAAGATTCATCTCGATTCTCTTACGGTCTGGCCCTTGAGAGGACTCTCCTGAAGAAGCGCAGTTAACTCAGAGGCCGTGATTGACACCCTGCTCCGAGCACGCAAGTTCTCCGCATCCCTGTCATGCATACGGATCTGGAGAGTATTCGAAGCCGTGTGAGGACCCCAGGATTCTCCTGTGGACAGCCAAGATTCCAATGATTCTGGAGTATGAAGGGGTTCTCTCAACTCCCTCAAGGTGCAAGTAGCTGCACTGGCCTGCTTCATAGCAGAAGTGGGCTGTATCCGGCTATCAACCCATCTGGACTTGTCCCGCTTCCTGAAAGGGGTTAAACAACTCTGACCACCTCTAAAGTGGCTGGTGCCTCTATGGAATCTCAATCTAGTATTAAACTTCCTAGGTGGAGCTTCCTTAAGACCAACACGCGGTCTGTCACTATGCCTCTTAACATTGAAGACTGCATTCCTGGTAGTAATATGTTCAGCTATTCGCATCTCTGAACTACGGGCACTATCCTGTCGGGAACCGTTCCATAGGTTCACACCTGCAACCATACAACTGCGCACTGTCCCCTCCTTCCTACCGAAAGTGGCTTCTGAGTTTCACTTGAACCAAACCATCTCGCTACCATCTCCAGATGAACATAAGGACTCTGAAGAGTCGCGCTTCCTTCGCCATCTAAATGTCGGCGGACTCCTGGTGCAATACCTGGAAAGATCAGAATCGGTGTGCAAAACAGATTCCTTGTTCGTTCTTCACAGCAGGAAGAAACAAGGAGAAGCGGCCTCGTGACCATAGCATGCTGGATTAAAGTAATCAAGGCAGCCTACATAGAGGCAGGAAAGCCCTTACCTCTACAGGTTAAGGCTCATTCTGAGGGCCCAGGCAATCTGTTGGGCAGAAACCAAGCTGCTGTCGCCTGCTGAGATCTGTCGGGCGGCAACGTGGTCCTCCATACAGACCTTTTCCAGGTTCTACCGCCTGGATGTTCAGGCCCGGGAAGATGCAGCCTTCGCAAGGGCAATATTAAGTGGGCCACGGGCAGCCTCCCGACCTGTCTGGGAGCAGCTTTTGTACATCCCATTGGTCCTGAGTCCATCTGGCTACATGTTAGGAAATGGAGAAGTTACCTGATAATTTTGTTTCCCTTAGTGTAGACACTCAGCATCCCGCCCACGGCTGCCATGGAAAAGGAAAACCTCTGATAGCAAATATGGGTAAGCTGTGTCCTACCCCCTAGTTCAAGACACCCATAGTTTGTCTGAAACTTGAGTAAAACTTGAACCAGTTCAAGTTTTACTCAAGTTTAATCAAGTTATTTAAGCAAAGATATATCTACAATGGCTTTTCAAAGAGAATACTGAAGAGCTGAGGTCACTGCAGGGGTATATCTAGTGACGTCAGCTTTGAAACCTGACTGTCTCCCATGTGCTAGCAGAAGAGCACAATATCCATTGGTCCTGAGTCCATCTGTCTACACTAAGGAAAATGAAATTCTCAGGCAAGTAATTTCTCCATTTTTTGGTCTCCACCAAAATGCTGTCCAACCGCTACAATTAATCCAGAACTCAGCAGCACGCATCCCCACTGGCAAGTCACGTAGAGACCATATTTCACCTGTATTATACACTCTACATTGGTTACCTATTGAATTCAGGATCAAATTCAAAATTCTTTCCATTCATGATTTATTAAATGATGACACTTCAACTTGGCTCAGCTCTCAACTGCGCATCTATAGACCCTCAAACTTACGTTCATCCCAAAATAACTTTCTGCAAGTCCCTAGACATAACGAGATGCCATGCATTTTCAGTAGCTGGCTCTCAGCTCTGGAATTCTATCCCAGATAATTAGGCACCTTGATAGGTTTTTAAACTTTAAATTCTGTCCTATTTCTTTAAATAAGCTTTTAACATCTAGGCCATTTAATTGTGCCTCTTATATTGCCTTCTTGAACTGTGTTGAGCTTTACTGCTCTCATTCTGTCTTTCCTCTAATAGCTTTCAATCTGTTCATCTGTATTTTATGAAATATACTGTTAAGTTCTTTAGTCCTTCCTTTGCATTATTTGTTTATGTATGTTACATTGTAAACCATTTTGATTACATTTAGTATAAACGGTATATAAAATATTTTAAATATACATGGTGGAAGTTTGCAGTATTCTGGAAGTGATACAGGAAAGAGAAGTACTGGAATTTCTTAGCATTCCTTGGGATTTGTTCATGGTATCTCCTTTCCACTCCCCGCAGAAGAAGCAGGCAGTGGAGTCTACGCTTGAGGCTCCTCAGACTGAGGTCTCTTTCCCGTGCCTATGTCTCAGGAAAATACGGGGCACCATTCTGTCTGTTTTGTTGTACCCAAGGAGGGGAGGTTCTGTTCTGTTTCTAATCCTGGACCTCGAGTGTCAACCATCATCTATGGGTGACTCATTTTTGCTTGGAAACCTTACAATCTGTGATGGGGAGTTTCTGACCTCCCTGGATCTGTCCATTCATATTCCCATCTGGAGCAGTTTTTTTATCTTTGTGATGCTGGGTTGCCTTTATCAATTTTAGATGCTGCCTTTTGGGGGCTGTGGCCAGACCAAAACTTTTTCCAAGGCTATGGTGGGCGTGGCGGTGTTGAGAAGATGGGATCCTGGTATACCCATACATGGGATGACTGGCTGATTCGGACCAAGTCTTTGGCACAGAGCAGTCTGACAAACAAGGTAATTTTTTTGCTGCAGGAGCTTGGGTGGTGAACCTAGCCAAGAGCAGTCTCCAGCCTTCTCAATCTGATTATCTGGGAGTTCTCAAACACGAGGCTGGGTAAGGTTTTTCTACTGGATGCACGGATCCAAAAGTTGTCTCAGGTGAGTCAGTTGGTGAACACTAACTGCCAGATGGTGTGGAGCTATCTATAGATGCTCGGTTTGGTGGCAACCCTGGAAGTGGTGCTGTGGACGAGGGCGCATTTGCCTCCTTTTCAGCGCTCACTGCTGTCTTGTTGGAATCCATAGTCTCAGGACTATTTGTTTTGGCTCCGCTTGCCAATGGAAATCTGCTCTTGCCTCCAGTGGTGGTTGCAGGAGGCTCATTTGAGAAAGGAGTCTTTGCCTTCCAAAACTGGTTGGTGCTCATGACAGATGTGAATCTTCAGGGTTGGGGAGCTCACTGTCAGGAACTGACAGCCGAAGAGGCTCTTTGAAACATCAGTCACCTGGAAGCCCAGGCAATTAGGTTGGTGTGCTTGTAGTTCAGCTACTGCCTACTGTGAGTGGTTCGTGTGGTGTCTGACAATGCAATGATGGTGGCCTACATCAATCGCAAGGAAAGAACCAAGAGCCCAGCAAGTGCAGCAGGAGATAAACCAGACCAATTTATGGAATGGGCGGAAGGACATCTTCAGATTTTGACCTTTCACATTGCAAGAAAAGATAACATGAGCAGACTTTCTCAGGGAGTCTGGACCCCAGACAATGGGTGTTGACCACCGAGGCATTTCAGCTGATAGATTGTTGGGGCCTTCCGTCCTTAGATTTGCTGGTGACTTCTCGCAATGTTAAGGTTCCTTGATTCTTCAGTTGCAGGAGAGATCCGTGGTCCTTAGGGCATTGATGTGCTCATACAGGTCTGGCTGGAAGACTAGTTGCTTTATGCCCTTTCCTCCATGGCCCTTGCTGGGCAGGGTCATTTGCAGAATCAAAATCCACAGGGGACTAGTACTCCTGGTGGCTCTAGATTGGCCCATGTGACCATGGTATGCGGATTTGTGGAGACTCCTGGTGGAGGACCCCCCTTCATCTTCCACCACATATGGATCTGTTGCAGCAGGGGCCAGTTCTTTGAGGATCCAGCTCAGTTCTGTCTTAGTTTGGCCCTCAAGAGGGCTCACCTTTTGAAGTGTGGATATTCTTCTGCAGTGATTGCTACCTTTGTGCTCGGAAATTCTCCACTTCTCTAGCATATGTGCGGGTTTGGAGAGTGTTTGAGGTCTGGTGGGAGGAGCATGGTCTTTTCCTTGTTTGGTTGATCCTGCTTATTCTGGATCTTTTGCAGGACGGATTGAATAAGGGATGGGCCTTTAAATCCTTGAAGGTTCAGGTTGTGGCTCTTACATGTTTCAGAGGCATGGTAAATAATGTATCTATTGTCCCAACCATGATGTGGCTCATTTCTTGAAGGGAGTAAAGCACCTACAGCCTCCCTTGCAGTTGCTAATTCCTTTGTGGAGTCTTAACCTAGTGTTTTTTAGCAGGCCCTACGTTTTGACTGCTGCATAGCATTTCCTTGCAGTTATTGACCCTGTAGACAGTGTTCCTGGTGGCTATATGTTCTGCATGTCACATTTCCGAGTTGCAGGCCCTGTCATGCTGGGAGCTGTTACTTCGTGTGACTCCAGGGGCGTTGCAGTTGTGTACTGTTCCATCCTTCTTGCCTAAGGTTCTCTTGGAGTTTCATTTGAATACGTTCATTTCCTTGCCGTCCCTGGATAGTGTCAGGGGAGCAGAGGAGTATCGCCTCAGTTCCTTGGATGTCAAGAGACTTTGTCATGTGGTATCTGGAGGCTTCTGAACCTTTTTGAAAGTTGGATTGTCTGTCCATGTTGGAAGGAAGCGGGGCAAACCAGTTTTGTGGGTTACAATAGCTTGCTGGGTTAAAGTGGTCCCAGCCACGAATGTGGATGCTGAAAAACCATTGCCTACTCAAGTTTGAGCTCATTCCACTAGAGCTTGGGTAGCTCTAGTGGAGTGAGCAAATGTCGACAGGAGACAACCTAACCTCTGCCCAGTCATGGGCAGAGGTTAGGTTGTCTCCTGTCGACATTTGCCGAGCTGCGACTGGTCGTCCTTACACACCTTTTCCCGGTTTTATTGTCTGGATGTGCAGGCCCAGGAGGATGCAGCCTTTGCATGTGCGGTGTTGACTGGACCGCAGGCAGCCTCCCACCCTGTTCGGGAGTAGCTTGGTACATCCCACTGGTCTTGTGTCTATCTGTCTACATGCTAGGAAATAGAGAAATTACTTACCTGGTAATTTTGTTTTCCTTAATGTAGACAGATGGACTCAGCTTCCCGCCCTCGGCTGCCAACTGATTGCATCAGTCCATCTCTTATGGAGATACGAATCCCATGGGATTACTGGTAAGTGTTCATCCAGTCCCTAGCTTGGGGTACCTATGTTGAGGTCAGTTTTTAATTCATTGAGTACAGTAATGGTTGACTGTTTTTAATCAAGTTTTTTTTTACTAGTCTGTCCAGTTGCTTTTGAAGAGAATACTGGCAGGCTGGGGTTGCTGCAGTAGTATATATACTGTGAAGTCAGCTTGCTCAGTCTCCATTTGCTTGGCAGGGGAGCTCATAATCCACTGGTCCTGAGTCCATCTGTCTACACTATGGAAAACTCAATTCAGGTAAACTCCAATTTTCTGGGCCTAGCCTGGTGGCTCTGTAGCAGAGCTATGCACTGTCCTGGGGAGAGTCTGGGTGTCATTCCCAGGTCTGCCAGCAGGAAGAAAGTGGAGGGCTCAGCTTATTTCCAGGTTTTTGCTGGTTCTATCCCTCAAGGTGTTATATTTTTGGTTACTTGAATATTTTTTAGAGACAATGTTTTAATTGTATGTTCAACTTGAAAGCAAAGGAAAACTTCTGGAAGCATGGTTGCCAGCTTTTTCTTGTATGTAAAAAAGACCATGGTGGGAATATGGCTACATGTTTTAATTGTTCCTTTTATATAAATAAGATACCAGTTTATTCATGCGCCACATTTCTGTATTGAAAGTTTAATCGACATGGCAGAAAACTTTGTTGGTTTCACCAGGCATGGCACATAGCACAAATGGACTCCTGACTTTCTTGTTTGAATAAACTATGAAGTTCAGAGAAGATGAGAATTCTTAAGGTACCATACAAAAGTGTTAGGTCAGCACCCTGAGTCTTTAACAGTACACTTTAAAAGGGATTCATTCACCTTACTCAAACTTGAACATTTTTCAAAAAAATCATAGCAAAACTTGAAGCAAATACATTGACCCGAGAAATCCAGATGGAGTTATTGATGTCCTTAAGCACTGTACAATGCTCTTCCAAGGCAAAGAATACTCCTCTGAAACTTTCTAATGTATGCGTTCTCCACTTGATACAGAGTATTGTATGTTTCCAACATTTCAACACCAAATGCCTGCTTCAAGGGAGTGTTTCATGAATTCTGATTTGCCAACTGTATTCCAGAAAGTTTCTCCATATTTTTTAGTCTAAAGCCCCGCACAGACCCTGCAACCACATGGGACCAGGCATTTATCTTCACCCAGTTAATGCAGGAGGCGGAGTCTACCAAAAAGCAGGAATAGATTTAAGCCAATGAGCACTCACTATCAAAATGACAAGGCACATGATGCAATACAAATTTTTAAAATGCGTCAAATTTGAAAACACAAAAAACCCAGGCACTTCAGCATGGGATTTTACATTACAGGCTTTTCAATAACATTTTTGACCTGACAATTTCCTTATTTGGGCTTCCAGCTCAATCAGGACCAGTCTCTAATGGGCTACTGTGCCATTAGTCTTCATTTGTAATTGGGTTTTTTCCACCTATTATATAATCCCATCTAGCCCAACCATTGCATTAGTGATCCTTGTCCAGGGTCCACAAACTGCAGTTCCCTCTAGAACCCAATATGTGAGCCCTAAGTCTGCTCAGTAGGTATTCACTTTTAAAAAGTGATTAAATCATGAATATTGCCTCTGCAGTAAACTGAACTGGGAATCAAAAACAGGTCTTCCACATGACAGTACACACTTTCTTCCAACCCATATACCTCCAGATCCCCTGCGCTTCACCACTCACAACCGCCCCACTAGAAACTCTCTCAAAGCTACACTACACACCCCCTCCCTCAAGAATGCCCACCTCACCTCCACCAGGGAGCGAGCCATTTCCGTGGCTGGTCCGTCCCGCTGGAATGCTCTCCCCTTGTAACTTCGCTCTGAGCCCAGCCAGTACAAATTTAGAAAAAAGCTAAAGACCTGGCTCTTTAAGCAGGCCTTCCCAGCATGTCTCCCCCTCCCTCTCTCTCTATTTATTCTCCTCCATTATTTCCTTAATGTTGTACCCAACCAAACCTTTTATATTATCGTTATGTTTTGTTATCTTATTGCTGCTTCATTACCTCTCCTTTATCCTCATTAGTTAAGCTATATATATTATGTGCTCCCGGTTCCCCTTTGCCATGTTCTCTGTATTTTCTCTTCCCAGTTATCTGTAAACAGATATGATGTACCCACGAATGTCTGTATAAAAAAGTTGTTAAATAAATTTGTTTGTATTGAGAATTGGTGAGGAATGGTATTTATCTCGGGACTTTGAAGCTGTGATCTAATGTGGCAGGAGATGTGAAGAAGACTCAGCTTCCTGTTGGCGCGTGTTAACTAGTTGCTGTGTGATTCCAACATTTTAAAACAATGCCATTTTCAACCTGACAAGATTACTAATGTTTGAAGAGTATCAATGGGTAAATAGTAAAGCAGGATTTTTTTTGAAACATTAGAAATATGGATTCAATAATTAAACCAATCCAAAACTACACAAGTACATGTTGACTTCTATTTATACTTCAAAGATTTGGTGACTTGTGGCAGTAATGGAGAATATTTACCTGAGAATAAACCAAGCAGTGAAAATGGATTCATTATGGCAGTTCCTGGGCACTTGGCATTCTGCCTATTCTATACATTTTGTGAAGGTTTCTGCAAGCTTCCTAGAACAATTAGTTCTACCCTGGTTCAGTTTGAGCTGGAAGCCCAAAGGAATGGGAGGAAACTGCAGGGCCAAAAAAATTAACTAGACCTGTTTTAAAGTATGACACAGGCTGATTTCATAGAAACACATTTTGAGCCAGGGCTGTTGCCACAGTAACAGTAATTACTGGTTTGGGCCTCCTGCCAAGAATGTGAGGAAATTCCAGTTCCCTCTTATGGCATCAGTTCAAAGGCTACAACAAGTTAGTTGAAGGGTGTGTTTGTAATAGGCATGATCATGCATGCAAACAGCATATGCAGAAATCAGTCTGATTCCAAGCAGTATTTTAGCCTGCCACCTCTCTGCATTCATATTTGGAGCTTGCTTTTAACATTGGACAATGTCACCCCTAGCTGTTTAGTATTGTAGTAACTCATTGGTTTAGCTGTGTGAGGTGGGAACATGAAGCATGCTTTTTACTAAACTGTTTCTAATGACCTAAAGAAAGCAACAGCCTAAAAGCCAGTAGTATCTTTGGTAACAAAAGCTGTTTGAGAGGTACAGATATTTGCAATCCAGTGTCATTGGTATTCCTGCTTTAGGTGGGTGAGAGGGTGACCTTTGAAATTCATGGTTGCACAGCATTTGTTTCTGGTGTTCTTGCCCTGAATTGGGTTGCAATATACGAGCTATATTTGTGGGACTGGAATGAAGATTATTGGAAGGATGGAATTACCTTGTGTTCTCACACACTTTAATTTTTTTGTCTTGTTTTTCACATGACTGCTGTTCAATGAGTATTGACAGCATCATGTACATGAAACTACATGCGCCCTCAGACATGTGGGAGATCTTTACAAAGCATTTCTTTTCCTGAAAAGTAATGAGCCCAGTGTTGGGGTAATTTGATTTGAATGTTTGAATGTTCTTGTTGCACAATGGTATGACCCTTGGCTGCATCCTGCTGCCTTATGACTTGTGAATTGCCCCAAAACGTATGGAATGCAAATACCATATAAAACCAAAAGAACATTCAATAAATCTTATACTTTTTCAACTGCATTTCACAAGTGCAGTACTTATATAATTGACCTTCATAATATCAATATAAAGGATTTATTTTCAAGACTTCCTTTAAAAAAAAAGTTTGGATCATAACTAATCATTGTTCCATAAATGTCCTTACTATATTCAAGATTTTAATAAGATTTTCATTTGCAAGTAAAATTGATACTTGTATAATTTAAATGTGTGACATATGTTTTATCATTCTGCATCAGAGCTCATGCTGCAAGTATGAATGGCTTTATTGCTTCAGTGTTTCCAAGTGGCTGTCATTATTTTGGAAGCTGTAAAGCTGATTCTCCCCCCCCCCCCCCCATTAGCAAGTTAATCTGCAGGAGAAAATGCAGCATGAGTTCTGATGGAAGGAAAAGTACCAATTTTATTTGCAACTGAGAAACTTACTGAAAAATCTTGTATAGTAAGGATATTTATGGACCAGTGATTATGGGTCTAAATGTTTTAAAGGAAGCCTTGAACATAAATCATTTATACAGGTGTTAAGGTCAATTAAAGTGAAATGCAATCGGGAAAAATGACTTACTGAATCCTTTTGTTACTATGGTTTGTGCCATTGAAGTGTGCTCAGCTGTGACCTTTTGTACCAGTAAAAAGTACACGTCTGTGTGGGGAAAAAATATAAAACCTTCCTTCACTGAAGAAAAGTAACAAATGTGCCAGTAAGCAGGCAAATGTAAATTATATAGTTTAAGCAGTTTTAGGAATTTTCAGCAAAAGGTTGAAAGTAAGCTGTGGGTAAGAAACTCCTGCCACAGCTATGCCAGCCTGCTTAAATGTCATTACCACAAGCATGTCCAAAATTTAACCTGCCTACTGTGCCGATTTAGGGGCTGATATAATGGGCTATGAAGCTGCCGCAGGTTTGTGGGTGCGTTTTCGTACGCAAAGCCCTACACAGGGATGTAATGGTTTTGTGCGCAAGAAAAAAGCGCATGCAAAAGTGCTCAGACCCGCAGGTTTTTCCTGCGCGAATGCATGCTAATGGCATGCAAATGCGATTAGTTAATCATAGGCAATGCAGGGAACCATGCTAGTTCGGGTTTTTTAATGCAGGTTTTTTACCGCCATGGTCAGGACACAAGTTAGGCCCCCCAAGTTGGCGCTGACACCTATGTCGGTGAATGAGCGTCCTGAAAACTGCCTATCAGTGGTTCTAACTAGTCAGCTTACCTAGGTTTCATAAAGGGTGCCCTAATTCCTAGAAAACCACATTAGGGGCTATTAGTGGTCAAGAGACCAGCTTAGGTGGCCACTCGACTATGCTTTTCATTGCACTCAGATGCCCGGAAAAGCACCTAGTTTCAGATACCGCTTGGGCAGGGGACTAAGCGCTTACTTGGTCACGCCTGAGTGGCAACTTTAGCTTGGCGCCTAATCCGTACAGATTAGCGACCACGTAAGCACCTAGGTCACAGCACGAGTTTAGAGTCAGCAGATACCTGATTGCCCAGCTAAACCAGGGACTTTCTGCCTTATTGAGCGGCCAAGTGGATGCCTTAGCTAGGGGCCACTTGTTGGCAATAGTTATTGCACAAATACTTTCCGTGACTGATTTTCAATTGATATGGAGACCTGTACACTTGGATTATTGGTGTGGGTTTTGAGCGCGGATGTGTCTGCTTATTACATAGAGCCTCACCCTGCTTAAATATGCGCTTTTTCCTGCTTGTGCGCAGATTTCTGCACGCAAGTCTTTTGCATAATTTTTTTTTACATCCCGTGGGAGTGGCCGCTTCAGCTGCACGCAGTAATCAAAACCCTTGCAGATAACGAGTGCTTGTTTTGCAGTGGGTCTTATTACATTGGACCCTTAATGAATTACGAGATCAGTGAGCCTGTCCAGTTGAAAATGATTGATTTGCATGCCAAGTCTTCACATGCCACAAGTTGCCAACCCCTGAACTTTACCTTCTCTCACAAGCTTCTTCAGTGTGTAGCTTTGAAGTTGGGTTATATTTTCCTATCTGAGGAAACACTGCAAAAGTTTAGGAAACTTTTTCAGTGTTCCAGTGTCCCAGAAGATTCTTGAGCCAGGAAATCACTGCCAGTATGCAACTTCTGAAAGAATGGAAATACTTGCAGTTTCAGATCTTAATGTAACTACTTTGATCTCTTAATTAGCCTATGCAGAGATCATGTTCTGAACAAGGGATTTCCAACCTGTTACTCGGGTTTTTGTCCTGGCTGGGACACATGCTTTCTTGCATACAAAACTCGTGGAACCTGTAACAAATTACCACATCTCACCTTAATGAGTCTGGTTTTGAAAAACTAATCTGGTAATGTGTAAGTTTTCTGGTTTATAGCTAGCGGCTTAATATGCTAGCCCTGATTTTATGGTGCTGTCCCAAGGAAGGCCAGTGTTCTGTTCTTCCTAGGGCTAGAGCTGAAAGAATGAGAGCAGCTACCTCCATGCACTTTCTGAGCACAGGAATTTCTGGCAGTTACTTGCCCCACCCTTTTCACTCAAAGGGCAGGTTTGTTTTGTCTCCATAGAGCTTGGTGAGGAAGGCTCAAGTCTTAGTGACAATGAAAATAACTTAGGAAATAGTGTTTAAGGAATGCTAAAATTGTGTAGTGCTAGTGGATTTATTTAATGCAATATGAAATGTTCATTTGGTTGTATGGTTGCATCTGAAATACTTAAGCTCATGCAGTGGTAAATTAAATGAGAGATGTAACACAAGGGAAGGGCCTGACTTTACCCCAGAAGTAGTCCATTTTACCTTTTTATTGTATTTTTATTTATTTTTGAATGTTTTATATACTGCGAAATGGTCAGGCTCTGACAGTCTAGGCGGTTTACAGTAAAACATAATGTTACTTACCAACAAGTGAGTAATCAAGCTGGTACCACTGCTTTAAACATTTTGCCAAAAGTGTAAAATTCTTAAGGTTTGGGGGTCATTTGCTTTTTGTCATACTGCATCTGCTTAAGTGCATTACCTGCATAACACTTTAACACCTCCTGTAAGCATGTCTTGAGAAATGCAGAGAAACGGGCTGGGTGTAAACGTATATTTGTAAATATTTTGTTTATAAATGAAATTTACCCAATACTCTGCACTTTATCCAGTGTTCACATCTAATACTATGTTCTTGTCAATTTTAATAGTTGGCAGAACTATTACAGAGTACACAAATTTTATTTTATATAGAATGTATATTGTCTGTTTGAAATTTTAAATTTTCTGACCACTGTTTTGAATGTCTCCTTTTGAGACTGCTTTTACCCTCATGTACCACTCGGCAGTTGTGATAGAAATCACTGGAGTGCTCCATGTTCCCAAGTTGATAGTGATAGGAATGAAAGCCTTCTGAAAACTTGCCACTTTTCTCTGGCATGAAACTAAATAAAGCACCAACCTAAAAACTATAAGCAACTCTTAACTTCAGGTTTTTTGGAATACAAGTGGGAATATGGTTGATTGTATACAGCAGTTCTAGATGCAAGAAATTGAGATTAGATGTTTAAGCAGAAGTTGTAACTGGGTGTTAAGATAAAGGATTGTAAAGATTGCTGTCATAGATTAACAGATAAGCTGCTAGTCCATTTTTTTTTGTCAAAATACTTTTGGTAAGAAATATCACCGTGCTGTCTGAAACTCACAGCATTAATATTGCAAAAATACAGAACAGTTTACAAGTTACAAAACAGGGAATGCCAGCAAAATACGCCATTGAACTGCTGGGATATCTTTCCCATCATTTTCACCACTTTGTCCCCCCTCCCCTGCCTACCCTTCCCAGCCTACATCCCCGTCCCTTGCACACCACAATCACGCCCTTATCCCATGCATACATCCTCAGCCCCCTCTTCCCTTCCCATCCCTCGGAATATATCTGATATCCTGCAGTCCATCTTGAATGTCAGTTGGCAACAGTTGGACATACATAGCCCAACAAGCCCCATATTCTTTGTCCGGTTTGCGCTTTCCAGCCAGATAGTCCAGATGTTCCATTTGTAGAAACGATGCCATCTCTGGAACCACACTTGGCCGAGGGTGATGTGCGACTCTGCATGTCATTCTATCCTAGCTGTATGGGCAAACAGAACCGCCACTCTGCTGAATCTGTCTTTGGATTTGCTACATTCTGTAGAGCAGGCGAGTAGACTAGAGGAGGAACTGCCCAGTTGTCAGCATTGGTACTCCAATACGCTGAGAAATAGTAGCAGAGATGTCTCCCCAAAACGTTGCCAGGGACTGGCATCTGAAGAGACGGTGTAAGAGCTGCCCTCCTGGCCACATTTAATATAGAGAGGGGAGTCCATGTATCCCATCTTGAACCTTCGAACATCATCGTAAAACATACAGTGCAGAATTTTAAATTGCACTTCCCTTAACCCAATATCCAGGATTTGCCAGTGGACTGCTGTGAAACATTGTGCCATATATTGTGGGGATAATGGCCTAGCCAACACAGTAGACCATTTTGTTGCCAAATATTCTAGTCTGTCCCTCTTCAAGGATAGACTTTAGTCCACCCAGTGATAGTATTGGCTAAGTTGGCTGTGTCGAAGATCTTGGTAGCAAATGCTGACTCAGACTGAACCTCTGGCGAACATTGGAGACACAATTTTATTTTTATTTATTTATTTAATTTCTTTTCCTATACCGATGCTCAAGACTAGGTCTTATCGTACCGGTTTACAATGTAACTGAGGGGAAACCAATTAACATCAAGGTAGAAAGTAAAGTTACATTAAACAGGGAGCATAAAACCTGGGCAATGGAAGACAGTACAGAGTTTAAACTAAGAAACAATTAGAGAGAGAAAAATATATAAATCAACAAAAACTGTAAGATACAAAAACATAGGTTTATCCTAGGCAGTTATTAGCCTGGTATGTCCAGAGGGAGAAGGAAAGGGTGATGTTGGGTGGGGGAAGGGATTGGGGAGGGGTGGGGGAGTGAGAGTCAGTGATGGTTGAGGAGATCCTTCAGCGGTAGGCTTCTGCGAAAAGCCAGGTTTTCAATTTCTTTCTGAAAGTTGAATGGCATTGTTCTTGGCGTAAGTCTTGTGGAAGTGAATTCCAATGTAGTGGACCTGCTGTTGAAAGAGCTCGCTTGTGAATAGTGTTGTGGACCGATGATTTGTTGGGGGGGGTTGCATATCTGTTGGGGGGGGTTGCATATTTGTTGGGGGGGGTTGCATATCTTGCATATCTGCAAGCCCAGCACTACAAGAAGTAGTGCTGGGCTTGCAGATATGCAAAAAAGTGTTTAGCAGGCCGGTTATAAGTCCGGGCGAAAGTGAAGTCCAGCAATACACAACTAGCATGGTCATAAAAATGAAATGCATAAACCGCACCTTTACGGGCCCATGTCTGAAATAAAGCGCCACACTCCCTGCCTGGCACAAATCCCACATTTCCCAGTAAAGGCATTTGTAGGGAGGTGACACCCCCTCATATCCCCTGCTTTCGGAGCCACTGCCAGGCACGACTGCAGGGTTACATAAAGATTTTGGGGAGTTCGAGCTTGCGCCGGTTACCCCCGCTCGTTTGGATAAGGCTGAGGTGTCCAGGGGGCTGTCATTCCTGCTAATAATCCCGGTTCGCAATATTTGTTTCTGTAATCCACTCCCCCACGAAGCACATCTGACAAGCCACATTATAAGCCCTAAAGTCAGGCATGCCGTATCCCCCTTTATCTCTAGGGCATTCCAGTGTTGCGTAACTCAGGCATGCTCTTTTCCCCTTCCACAAAAATTGCTGGATTAGGTTGCACAAGCGGCGAAGGTCCCCCACCTGCAGCCAACAGGGTATCTTGTGCAGTACATAAAAGATCTTAGGAGTCACCACCATTTTGAAAAGGGCCCACCTACCAAACAGTCAGCGGCAAAGTGTGCCAGCCCTCCAATTGGGTCCATATCATATCTATAATAGTGGTAACATTAAGTTCATACAGTTGCTCCAGGTTTCCGGGAACCCAGTTCCCAAGATACTCCAACCCACCTGAGGGAAGGGGCCATCCCAAGAATGCTGCAGCTGGGGGTCCACAGCCAGAGCTTCAGATTTCGCAAAATTAATGCGAATGCCCGCCACTTGCTGGAATTTTTCAAAGGGCGATAATTACCGGTATGCTGGTACGAGGCAGACTGTCAAAAAGCAAAATGTCGTCTGCATACATTGCTATTTTGAGTTGATGACCCCTCACACTAAGTCCCCAGAAGTGGTGTTCACCCCTTAAGAGTGTCCAGGGGTTCCATTGCCAGGACAAAAAGCAAGGGAGAAAGGGGACACCCCTGTCGCACCCTGCAATGCAAAGCAAAAGAGGGAGTCTGCATGCTGTTTACTAAAATACTAGCCGTGAGATTACTATATAAGCTCCATCCACTGCAAGAACGCCCCCATAAACCCATATTGCCGCATTGCTCAAAATAGGTACTCCCATGACAAAGAATTGAAGGCTTTTTCGGCATCCAAACTAAGGATTGCTGCCTCCACCCCTGAATTATAGCTTAACGATGCAACCCGGCGGCGTATGTTGCGTACCCAGTCTTCCCCGGACAAACCCCATCTGATCACTGGATTATAGAGGGAAGCACAGCATTAAGCCACATGGCTAAAATAGCAGCTAAGATTTTAACATCAGCATTTAGGAGAGAAATGGGCCTATAAGAGCCCGCTTCAACAGATCCTTGCCTTTTTACTGTTACTGAGTGGTTCAGTGTCGCTGCCAGGGAGTTGGTTTCCAGAATGCCATTAGAAATTTTGGAGGGGCGCTAAGAGTAGAAATTTTAAGATTTTATAGAACTCAGTGCCCAGCCCATCCTGTCCCGCAACCTTTCCCAGTTTGAGCTGCTGGATGACCGAAAATATACTTCCTGTTCACCAATGGGGGGGGGGGGGCATTAAGGGCTCGCAGTTGCTCGGGCACTATCTGCGGCCAAGGGAATGAACTAAACAGGGTCTCAGTAATCACTGGATCTTGATGCTTTGCCTCATACAGCTTTTGATGGTATTCAAGGAATCTCTCTGAAATGTCCCTTGGGGCAGTCTTGTGGACACCCTCCCTAATACCCACAATAGCTTTCCTATGATCCCTAGGCCTCACCAAATTGGCAAGCAACCGACTAGCCCTGTTACTATCAATGCCAGCTCTATAAATATGGTATCAGATTTAGAGGCTCGTTGGTAGAACAAACAATTCAAGGGTTCCCGAGCCTTTTCCATTTGTCCTTTCGTTTCCAGGGTTATATCAACCACGTGCTGGCGCTGTGCATTTAACACCTCTGTAAGCCTTAATATTTTGGCATTATGTCGTCAGTTAGCCTGGGCCAGAAAAGCAATGATCTCCCACCGCATAACTGCTTTCCCAGCCTCCCACAGTGTCACTGAGGAGACATCTGGTGTGGAATTAGTTGCCATATAGTCTTTCCAAAAGCCCTGCAAATGGAGATGAAATGCTTTGTCCAGATACAGATCTGGGCGCAGTCGCCAAGAGAAGGGAGATCTGGGCCTTGGCCATAATGCAAACAAGCAGAGACAGGCACGTGATCAGTGACCATGTTAGGGAACCACCTATCAGACCCTAGCAGGTAATCTAAGCAGGAGTAGGCTTGGTGAGGGTTGGGAAAGAAAGTGAAATCTAGCTCTCCCAGATGGAGGACACTCCACACATCCATCAGTTGCAGTTCAGTGCATAAAAAGGTAACCCCCCAGGTGATCCTTAGCAGTGGCGAGCTTGGGCGGCTTACAATCAAGCTGCTTATTAGCTACCACATAAAAATCCCCCCTGACATGGTCTGAAAAGTCAACCAGCATACCCACTAAGTATGGGAAAATCTGGGGAATAGACATTAGGAGCATAAACGTTAGTGCCACCTTTTGCTGACATAAGTCCCCGGCTGCAACCACATACTGTCCTTCCTTATGGGCAGGTTCGTGTGATTTGGAATGGCAACTGTTTGTGAATGAGGATGGCCACTCCCCACCTTCAAGCCGCATAGGAATGTATACACTGGCCCACCCACTCCCTTTAAGTTTGTGGTGTTCAGCATCACTCAAATGAGTTTCCTGCAAAAATACAATTTGTGAGTGCATGCAATTAATGTTTAGCAATTTCTTCCTCTTTATGGGGGAGTGAATGCCATACACATTCAATGTGGTGATTTTAACCATCGCCATCCCATCTTACAGCACAAAGGTTAGTGCCGAGCCCCCACATAGGGCTCTGAACCGCTGTATGTCTGTCTTGCGGGCCCCCCCAACCTAGGCCGCAAGCACAGATAGCTGTGCATCTGTCTAGTCATGTACCATGGTCTTGTGTTCTGCAAAGCGGCCACCCTTCCCGTACCATACATACCTCCAGTCAACCGTCTCAAGCATTCCCATCCATTCATTAATTTCACCACTCTCTCCTGCTCCAAGAGGCTATGGGTGTTTCCTTCCCCCACCAACATAGTAGGATTCAGGGGGGTGCCCCCTTCAACCCTCCCAAACTGGCTTCCCATCCCCATTACCTATTAGGGCATTACATTTCTCTCAAACAGTACAAGAATTTCTGAACTACAGGCCCAAACCTCCCGACTGTGATGCCCAGAGGCTGTTCGGCTAGGCATCATATAACACAACTAACATTTATGACCACTGGCACTGTCTCAGCGCTCCTAGGCCTCTGGTTTGTGCAGTAGCCTCCACAACTTATAAATCCGGTGGGAAAAAGTTCTGGTCTCCACAGTGGCTAAGAACCGCAACAATCAGAACTGAAGATGTAAATCGTTAATGGTAGAGACCCCTCACACTTCCCCAGTGCGCGGCAAGGTAGCAATAAATCCATCCGCTTCTGCTGTGGATGTAAAGTGTACAACCTTGTTGTCATCGTAGACACGTAGCTTCGCTGGGTACAGCAACCCAAACTTAATACCCCATTTATGCAATTCGGCGCAGGCCGGCAACATGGTTTTCTGCTGCGTTGCTATGCTAGCAGAAAAGTCATTAAACAGTAAGAGCTTGTACCTTGATAGTCCAGTGTATCTGCTTTTTGCTTGAAAGCTCTCAGCAGGTGTTTTTTGTGCGCCCAGTTTAATATTCTCACCATCACCGGTTGTGGCCGATTGGCACCTTCACGAGGCATTCCCATTCAATGGGCTCGCATCGCACAGGGTCTGTAACAAAGTCCAGGCCCAACTGCACTGGGAGCCACCAGGTCAGCTAGTTCTCCATCTTTTACGACTTCTGGTAGCCCTATGATTTTGATGATATTCCAGCGTCCACGGTCCTCCAGGTCTTCTATTTTGGCTAGCAGCTCCTTTTGCTGAGCCTGGAGGTCGGCCACATGGCGTTCCGATTCAGCCAGATGGTCTGACTCCGTGGTCTGACAGCACGTGCTCTGCTTCCTCTATCCGCTTAGCCTGCCCTTCGACTGCAGCTTTAATTTCCTCCATAGAGGACTGAATTTTAATGAGGCACAGGTCAAGGGCTGCTGTAACGCTCTGCGCTATCTGGAGCAGTGCGTCTTCAGAGACAGCCTCCAGCACTTGCGCGGTGACGGGGGGCCGCCGCCATTTTGTAGGAGCCGGGCTGGCGAGCAACACTCTTCTGAGTGCTGCATTGGCGCATCACTCACGCGCCTCCTGCATGACTCGAGACACCCGGAGTAGCAGCACTGCCCGGGGTAAGAGCCCTGGAATTTTTATGCCAGATTTCTAGGGTTTGGCAACCAGTTTTGGGAAGCGGGGTTGTGGAGCTCCAGGCTTGTTGCCACCCGGATTACGTCATCGCGGGAAGTCCCCCATTTTTTATCATGTGCTTAGCTGCTGTACCGGAAATAAAAGATCATTCAAAATGTGATCTTGACTAGGTCTCCTGAATATTTTCATGTATTGGCCATAATCTTCCTTAAAAATGGAGAAGCTATTCAAGCAGTATTTTGACACGTAATGCTGTAGCTGGAGAGCAGCATATACTGCATAAGGCCCCATCCAAGAGGAGCAGTATTAAGGGATCTCCAAAAATGTCATTACCAGGAATTACCACAGAACTGTAACAAATGTCCACTTTCATATCCTGTCAGATTTGGATCTGGTAAAGCACAGTGTTAAATATCTGGGAGGCTAGATGCTCCTATGAATGAATTTGTGTATTCACTACAAAAGTTCACTAATTGTATGTCTTCAGCGGTAGACTCTCAGCTAAGTTTTACTGCTGGAAGAAGGAAGTTTGAGACTCCAGAAGCCTCAAATTACCCAGGATGGAACTTGGATGGGGGAGAGAGGCAAGAATCTGTGGTAACTGACCTTTAACCTGTGTCAATATCCTTTATTGCTCTTCATTACACATGCTAACTATACTCCCTAATATAAAAAAAAAAATGAACCATGTGAGTTTGTAGGGTTTTATTTTGGGGGTAGATTGTGCAGTATCTTAACTATTTGCCAGTGTGCTTTTAGATCTGATCAGGTCTGCCACAAGTGTCACCACTGTCTAATGCTTAAATTCAGGCCAGTACCTGGTGTCTACTCTAAGCAAGACACACCTCTTAAACATGTAGGAGCTGCTTTCTGAAAACATATAACCATACATGTCTCTTCTCCCTATCCTATAGCATGAGTCTTGAGTGGTAATTAATGGACAGCATGCAGGGCACAGATAGCTGGGCCTTGTTTTGTGTAGCGCGCACAGCACCTCATCTTCCTCATGAGCTGCCTCTTGAGTCCTAGCCTGCCTTCTCCCTAGGCCGAGTAAGATGGACACAGCATGCACTGGATGTGGCTGAGTGAGCAGCAGTGCAGGAGCTCTGCCAGCCATATGCAGCGGCCAAGGTAACTGTGCCAGCTGCCTGTATCTCACTGTTATCCCCTTCTCTTGCACTTGTATATAGAGGGAACAGGGCCACTGTGGTTTCATGTCTCCATCCCCCCTTTCTCCTTGTTTTAAAATTGTGGGACTTTCACTGCTTCCTCTTTTGGCCAGATAGGTCCTCTTCATATCTGCACTGCCTTCTCCAAGAAGGCTGGTATGCCACATATTAATGTAGATGTGCCTTGGGCTTAAAATTGGGAAACATGGGTTTAAACCTCAAATCCCTATAATCTGGATAATTGGTGAAATTGGACTAAACTGGAGCTAATCTTTCTCACATTAAGGGAATTAAAACTACAAATTGGTACATATCTACAGCGTGGCATAAATTTTTGCATAAAACTATTGAATGGTGTAGAGTGCTAGAATACAGGCAAGCTCTCTGGTACTTTAACTTCATAATTTAGTACATTTGGAAGAACTTACTCGTTTTGGCCAACAGATCATAATCGCCACTGACCACTAATTACGTATTTCTGAAGATTTGAATTTGGAAGCCTGGGTAATGCTTGAGTCCAACAGGGCTGTGTACTTTACAGGGGCTGGTCATTGTGTACAATGGATTTTGAGGGTCTTAGGCTTGAAGAATTGTAAATTTCAGGAGCCTTTGCTGATCGTTTACTATTTAGTATTAGTTTTGTCCACTGCCAGACTTGACCCTCCGTTCTAGAGGTTTTTATTTGGTGCCATTGTAAGATTTTGAACCTTTGGTGACTTCTTTCACTTGTTGATTGAAGGAGTGGATGAGCTTACACTCGTCACTGGATAGCACCTGATTAAGTGCATCTTGCATTTCCTCTAATCGTACTGCATGACAATGTGTGGAGGTTCTCATTTCATTAGACAGTGGAAAATGAAATGTTCACCTCTTGCTCATGGCAGTGATTTAGGGAGAAACAGGAGCAGCTCGCATATGATTGAAATGAAGGGCATCTGCTCAGTTCACTTATAGAAAGTTTACATGATTTTTGATGGTCTGTTTCTATCATGTGTACAGCTTTAGCTTTCTGCACATAGTGGATGTCTACGCAAGCTATTGTAAAGAGGCTACAGTGAATCCTAAACAGTAATGTGCTCCTCAAAACACAGCTTACCTGCTTGTTAAATATTAACTCCAGGTTCTAAAAGTGGAGCACAAACATCAGATCACTAGTTTGTATGGAGCAATGTCTGAAATTCTTTTGTTGAGCATTCAGCTAAGCCGATAAATGTGTGATTTACCAGGACAACTGAACTCAAATATATAGTTTGATTATGTAGTACAAAGCATATAAATTAATGTTAACAAAATTAATGAAACCTGTTGCCTGCTGCACTTCAGTTGGGATATGAGAATGTTTGTAGTGTAACAGGAGAGATTCAGGAGAAAAGTACAGACAAGGAATTTCAATGAACTTAGATCCAGTTTGCTTTGTTCTTGGTTCTGCAATGCTTTGTTCTTGGTTGTCTTCAGCCACACGTTTGCACATAATGCAACCATTGATCTTACAAAACAGTCAGTAGCTGCAGGAATGGGTATACCCTCATATTGAGATATATTGTGGTTCTTCCGCTGACCTCCCTCTTATTTCACACAGCTGTCCTGCCTAGCTGGTCTAAACATCTGCACAGTTTCTCCCAGATTTTCTACCAGCTCCATTTCTAATTTGTTCTTCTGTTCTTAATGTAGACTACTTACATTTCACAAAATGCTTTCAATTCAATTTTCCTTCTTCTTTTCCAGCGGGGATCTGACGAGCTTTTCTCTTCTTGTGTTACTAACGGATCCTTTATCATGAGCAGCTCTGCTTCTGCAGGTAAAACCTTTCTGATCTATGAACTTTAGGCTCTGGTTAAAGGAGCAGATTCATCTTTCCTAGATGTCTGTTTTCATTTCTACTTGTTCTAACTTCGTTTCCTGACAGCTCATGGAATAATGGGAGTCTTAGTTCAGATTCCTATGCTTTAGTCTACCTAGTTATAACAGTTCAAAACATCAGACTTGGTTATTCTGTAATGTCAGTGTTATGCTGTTACTGAATGTATTGTATAGAAACAAACAGATGGGGATAAGATCAGAATTGGAGTTTGTAGTAAGTGGATATGACTGATGCAATATGTCTAACATTTGTTTTATGCGCTTCATGGCTATCATATTGTCTGTTCGTTAAGGTTGGAACTTTTCTGGCCAAAAGGTTTGATATGCTGAACTTTTCATTGTATCACAAAACAAAGGGATTCAATTGAAAATTTCTCTATTAATCAATAACACATAGAGAAAATACCATCTTTACAAATTCAATGTATATATTTATTCAAACCAAATGTACAAAATAATCTATCTAGACAATTAAAATCTAACTTATCTCACACATACTACATTCATACCAATTAAAACAAATAGCATATATCAATGTTAAACCCAAATGATATAGGAACATAATATATGGGAAAAACAAAGGCATGAGAAGCAAGAAAGGATACATATAAAATGTTATAGAAATTGAATGTAAAAATTGAGTAACTATTTATAAATATTGATTGCTATTTGTTTTTTAATTAGTATGAATGTAGTATGTGTGAGAAGTTAGATTTTAATTGTCGATGTTTTTGTACATTTGGTTTGAATAAATATATACATTGAATTTGTAAAGATAGTATTTTCTCTGTGTGGTGGTGAACTTTTCATTGTGCCACAATCTCTGAAGGCAGAAACATCACTTAAAATGTTTATGCTCTGACACAAGCATTTTTTTTTAGTTTCTTCTGTTTAGAATAGATGGTAAGAAAATACCTGTCTCTACATGGCATGACTGGTAATTTTCCAAGTTGGCTGGTGTGTGGTCCCTTAATTTTGTATGGTATCTCAAATTAAAGGGGGATAGGAATCAAGCAGTGGAGATGTTTGAACAGACAAAAGCATAGCCCTTCTGACACATGCATCATACATTAAAACAAGAATTCTCTAGGAACATTTTAAAACTATCCTTGCCAAAGATGACAGATCCCTGGCTTGACTGTAACATTGCAAGACCACGTGAATTTGAACCTTCTGGTTAGGATTGGTCATGTAATGGAGGTGATGTGCTCAAGCGCTAGGGAAGGGATGGAAAAGTGGTTGCTAGAACTAGGGCAGCACTGAAGCTTGTTTTGGAGGAGACTTCTCAAGTCTTTGGCTTCAAGGAGACTTGAGGTGCCATGGGCATACTTCTAGATAAGACTTCTAAGGGGCAAAAATTGTGCTAAGTGCTGATCTAATAATTTCACACATGAATTCTGAGGAAATCATGGCCCCAGGTGGTTTCTAGCACATAATATTAGTTATTAATGGTAGGAAATTGAGATTAGCTTGTGCTCAGCTATATTGTGGTTTGGGCCCTCCCTGTGTTAAGATGTTTTGTGAAGGAGGGGTGTCTGTGAATTTCTCAAGTGCGATCTGTGGTAAACTTTCATTACAGTAATCTCATTACCTGCGTCTTTACTTTTTAGCTAATGGAAATGACAGTAAAAAATTCAAAGGTGACAGCAGAAGTGTAGGAGTTGCGTCTCGAGTGATCCACGTACGCCAACTTCCTAGTGATGTCACAGAGGCTGAGGTCATTTCTTTGGGATTGCCATTCGGTAAAGTCACCAACCTCTTGATGCTGAAAGGGAAGAATCAGGTAATGACTGCCGAGGGAGGATAAGTGGAGTTTGTATTGCTGTAGCTGAGCTTGTTCTACTCTTAGTTATGCTTTTCTTATGTAGGCTTTTATAGAAATGAACACAGAAGAAGCTGCAAACACCATGGTAAGTTACTACACTACAGTCACACCAGTCCTGCGAAGCCAGCCCATCTTCATCCAGTTCTCAAATCACAAGGAGCTTAAAACGGATAATTCTCCAAACCAAGCTGTGAGTAGCATACTTTTTGTTGCCTTTCACACATGTTAATTTAAATCCTCTGGCAGCTAGAACTTTACATGTTGGGGTGGGAGAGAGATGGGGGCTGGTTTAAATTCTGCTATGAAGCAGAGAGCTAAGTTGTAAAGTGTTGAAAGCCTCAACACACACCCCAGACCAAATTAATTCCATGAATGCATTTTTTGGCAGATGGTTTCTACCTACTCATAACTGGTCTATTTCTGCATGCCTTTTCCATGCATACAAATGTTTTGATAATGCCTAAATGTTCATGCTATATTTTTGTTGAACTATGCTAGTTTGGCCTTAATGTGTAATAACTTTTTAATGTACAGGGGAAAAGACTATTCAATTATCTTGTGATGGAGTCAGTTGGCCAAAGTGATCTTAACACAATTTGACACCACTAGGGGGAGGATAAAACTACTGCAGTAGGCATTCAGCTTTAAAAAGGGAGACTGATCAAATGAATTTAGAAGGAAACTAAAGGGGAAATTTTGAAGATCAGGTTTTGGAGGTGGTTTAAAAATGTATTTTATCTGGGATTTCAAAATGGTATTTCACACCTTCATAAAAGGTAGAAAGAGGACAAAACTGCCAGCATAGCTAAATAGTGCTGTGAAAGAGGCTATTAAAGCAAAAGGACATTTTTTCAAAAGGAAAGGTCCTAATGAGGCAAATAGGAAAGGGCATAAGCACTGGTAAATTAGATATACAAGGCAGAACAGGAGTTTCTAATTTTATATTTAAACAGCACAGTAAGCATTCAATAGGTTAGAAATGCAGAAAAATACACTGGAATATGAAACAATCTTCCATACAAACTTCAGACCCCCTAGAGTACATGTCTCATGACAAGCAGGGTAGCAGTCACATTGGATGGAGCCCAGTACAGAAAACCTGTCAGTCTCTAGCACGTTGAGCCTCTCTGAGCATGCTTGGCATGCATTATACATGCATCCAGGTTGGGGTCCCCTTGGTCTTCTGCAGAGCCTTGTGTTGACAAGATTTTCTCTCCACTTTATGACTTCTTAGTAAGTTGGTTTTGTTTTTTTGTTTTTTTTTGCAATTGATGTTGGGTTCCCTATCATGTTAGCCAATTTTGGTATTTCGGAGTGATCAGACCCATATCGCTGTATCCTCCGCCTCACACATCACATCACACCAGGAGCTCTTTGCATCACACATTTGGGATTGCATGTGATGCAAAGAGCTCCTGGCTCTCAGAATGAGTCCGGTCTCTGGAGGCTAGAGTGGCAGACCTGGAGGAGCTGAGGCAGACAGGTATATAGATGAGACCTTCAGGGACATAGTAGCCAAGTCCCAACTTCAGACTGGCAGCCCTGGTGCTGCCTTGCAGGAAGAAGGTCTCATGATGGGAGAGCATCAACCTGGACCAAGGGGACCCCAACCAGGAAAGGATCCTGTAGCAAGGACCTGCCCCTCCCCTGGCGGTGCATTGTCCTTTCGCACCGAGGATATCTCCCCAAGGCCTACTGCCCAGGATGTTAAGGGTTAGGTCGGCCGTCATAGTTGGTGAATAGATTATTAGGAATGTAGATAGCAGGGTGGCTGGTGGGCGTGAGGATCGCCTGGTAACATTCCTACCTGGTGCGAAGGTGGTGGACATCACGCGTCACCTAGATAGGATTTTAGACAGTGCTGGGGCGGAGCCGGATGTTGTGGTACATGTGGACACCAACGACACAGGAGAATGTGGGAGGGAGATTCTGGAAGCCAAATTTAGGCTCTTAGGTAGAAATCTTAAATCCAGAACCTCCAGGGTAGCATTCTCTGAAATGCTCCCTGTTCCACGCGCAGGTCCCCAGAGGCAGGCAGAGCTCCGGAGTCTCAATGCATGGATGAGACGATGGTGCAAAGAAGAGGGAATCAGTTTTGTAAGGAACTAGGGAACCTTTTGGAGAAGGGATGGGCTCACCTTAACCAGGGTGGAACCAGACTGCTGTCACTAACCTTTAAAAAGGAGAGAGAGCAGCTTTTAAACTAGAACAAAGGGGAAAGCAGTCGCTCAGCAGCGCATGGTTCGGCGGGAGGTATCTTCAAAGGATACTAATGATGCATTAGAATTAGGGCATCCCGACAGTGAGGTTCCAATAATAAGAAAAGTAGTCAAAGTGCCTGCAACTAAAAACTCACCTGAGCTAAAAAAATTCTCTTATCCCTATCAATTAAAAAGCAGAATGAAAATACAAACAAAAAACACTTTGAAATGTTTGTACGCTAATGCCAGAAGTCTAATATGGGAGAATTAGAATGTATAGCAGTGAATGACAGACTTAATTGGCATCTGAGACATGGTGGAAGGAGGACAACCAATGGGACAATGCTATACCGGGGTAAAAATCATATCGCAATGATAGAGAGGATCCTGGATGAGACTAAATGCAGAATTGAATCTTTATGGGTAGAAATCCCTTGTGTGTCGGGGAAGACTATAGTGTAGGGGGTATACTACCGTCCACCTGGTCAAGATGGTGAGACGGACAATGAAATGCTAAGAGAAATTAGGGAAGCTAACCCAATTGGTAGTGCAGTAATGGGAGATTTCAATTACCCCCAATATTGACTGGGTAAATGTATCATTGGGACATGCTAGAGATATAAAGTTCCTGGAATAAATGACATTTTTATGGAGCAATTGGTTCAGGAACCAACAAGAGAAGGGATCAATTTTAGATCTAATTCTCGGAGCACAGGATTTGGTGATAGTGACCATATGATCAAATTTGAATTAATGACTGGAAGGGGGGACAATAAGCAAATCCATGGCTCTCGTGCTAAACTTTCAAAAGGGAAACTTTTTGATAAAATGAGAAAAATAGAAAAAAAACAAGAGCAGCTACAAAGGTAAAAAGTGTGCAAGAGGCATGATCATTGTTAAATACCATCCTAGAAGCACAGTCCAGATGTATTCCACACATTAAAGGTGGAAAGAAGGCAAAACAATTACCAGCAAGGTTAAAAGGGGAGGTGAAAAGCTATTTTAGCCAAAAGATCGTCATTCAAAAATTGGAAGAAGGATCCAACAGAAGAAAATAGGATAATGCATAAGCGTTGGCAAGTTAAATGTAAGACATTGATAAGACAAGCTAAGAGAATTTGAAAAGAAGTTGGCTGTAGAGGCAAAAAATTTCACAGTAAAAACTTTTTAAAATATATCCAAAGCAGAAAGCCTGCGAGGGAATCAGTTGGACTGTTAGATGAATGAGGGCTTAAAGGGGCACTTAGAGAAAATAAGGCCATCGTGGAAAGATTAAATGATTTCTTTGTTTCGGTGTTTACTGAAGAGGATGTTGTGGAGGTCCCCATACCAGAGAAGGTTTTCATGGGTAATAATTCAGATGGACTGAACCAAATCAGTGAACCTAGATATGGTAGACCTGATTGAAGAGTAGTAAATCACCTGGACCGGATGGTATACATCCCAGAGTTCTGAAGGAACTCAAATGAAATTTGAGACCTATCAGTGAAAATTTGTAACCCATCATTAATCCATTGTACCTGAAGACTGGAGGGTGGTTAATGTAACCACAATATTTAAAAAGGGCTCCAGAGGCGATCTGGGAAACTACAGACTGGTTAGCCTGACTTCAGTGCCAGGATAAATAGTGGAAAGTGTTCTAAATATCAAAATCATAGAACATATAGAAAGACATGGTTTAATGGAACAAAGTCAGCATGGCTTTACCCAAGGCAAGTCTTACCTCACAAATCTGCTTCACTTTTTTGAAGGAGTTAATAAACATGTGAATAAAGGTGAACCGGTAGATGTAGTGTACTTGGATTTTCAGAAGGTGTTTGACAAAGCTCCTCGTGAAAGGCTTCTAGGAAAAGTAAAAAGTCATGGGATAGGTGGTGGTGTCCTTTCGTGGATTACAAACTGGCTAAAAGACAGGAAACAGAGTAAAAACATAAGAAAATGCCATACTGGGTCAGACCAAGGGTCCATCAAGCCCAGCATCCTGTTTCCAACAGTGGCCAATCCAGGCCATAAGAACCTGGCAAGTACCCAAAAACTAAGTCTATTCCATGTTACCAGTGCTAATGGCAGTGGCTATTCTCTAAGTGAACTTAATAGCAGGTAATGGACTTCTCATCCAAGAACTTATCCAATCCTTTTTTAAACACAGCTACACTAACTGCACTAACCACATCCTCTGGCAACAAATTCCAGTTTAATTGTGCGTTGAGTAAAAAGAACTTTCTCCGATTAGTTTTAAACGTGCCACATGCTAACTTCATGGAGTGCCCCCTAAATGGACAATTTTCTCAGTGGCAGGGAGTGGGCAGTGGAGTGCCTCAGGGATCTGTATTGGGACCCTTACTTTTCAATATATTTATAAATGATCTGGAAAGAAATATGTCAAGTGAGGTAAATCAAATTTGCAGATGATACAAAATTGTTCAGAGTAGTTAAATCACAAGCAGATTGTTATAAATTGCAGGAAGACCTTGTGAAACTGGAAAATTGGGCATCTATATGGCAGATGAAATTTAATGTGGATAATTGCAAGGTGATGCATATAGGGAAAAATAACCCATGCTATAGTTACACAATTTTAGGTTCCATATTAGGTGCTACCACCCAAGAAAGATCTAGGCATCATAGTGGATAACACATTGAAATCGTCGGTTCAGTGTGCTGCAGCAGTCAAACAAGCAAATAGTGTTGAATTATTAGAAAGGGAATGGTAAATAAAACGGAAAATGTCATAATGCCTCTGTATCGCTTCATGGTGAGACCGCACCTTGAATACTGTGTACAATTCTGGTCGCCGCATCTCAAAAAAGATATAATTGCGATGGAGAAGGGCGACCAAAATGATAAAAGGGAATGGAACAGCTCCCCTATGAGGAAAGACTAAAGAGGTTAAGACTTTTCAGCTTGGAGAAGAGAAGGCTGAGGGAGGGGGGGGGGGGGGGGACACACACACATGATAGAGGTGTTCAAAATCATGAGGTCTAGAACAGGTAGATGTGAATCGGTTATTTACTCTTTCGGATAATAGACAAGGGGGCACTCCATGAAGTTAGCATGTGGCACATTTAAAACTAATCGGAGAAAGTTCTTTTTCACTCAACGCACAATTAAACTCTGGAATTTGTTGCCAGAGGATGTGGTTAGTGCAAACTTGCCTGACTGGGGGTCCCCGATCTGTCAGGAAGTGTAGGAGCGACTTGCTGATGTGCTGTGTAAGGAAGAAAGTCTTTGGAGATGAGGTGAATAGGCTACTCCTCCACTACCAGGGAGCAAGCTGCTTCCTGGACAAATTGTTACTTTCTCCATAGGAACTTTGTTGCATGGCGATGTGGTCTTTGTTTCATACTTTTACCAAGCATTACCATTTGGATGTTCGGGTGCTAGAAGAGGCTTCTAGTGGTGGGTTGCAAGACTGTCTTGAGTTCCTGCCCAGTATAGAGGGGCTTCGGTCCATCCCACTTGTCTAGACTGATCTGGGTTATGTACAGGAAAGGAAAATTGGTTATCTGGTAACTTTTTTTGTTCTGAAATACCACAGTTCAGTACAGTCCCATTCCTGTTAATTTCAAAAGACCTGGATTGCTACAGTTGTAAATAGGGCAGAAGAGTTTGAGGTTTCAAGTTCCTATGGGAGGTGAGGGCTCCCAGTTCAGGAGTTCAAACCTTTGCCTTGCTCTCCTTGGAAGGGGAGTTGGTTTACAGTTGACAGTTAAGTTTGTTGGGTTCATATTGGCTCGGGTACAATAAATACTGAAGAACTGTAGGTGGTGCTCTGTGTAGCAGTGTCTGAAAAGTTTCTCTGCCTCCATCTGCTGGTAGGGATGCAAAACCCACTTGTCTGGACTGATCTGTGATATTTCAGGAAAAAAAATTAGCAGGTAAGAACCAGTTTTCCTTTAGCTGCTGTCAGGATGCTGAGCTTGATGGACCATTGATTGGATCCAGCATGGCACCTACATTTTCGTCCTACAAGGGTTTTTTGGGTTTTTTTGTATTAGGTGGCTGGGAAACAAAGCATAAAACATGCCATATTAATGGATTGATAAACCTTGATTTTACAGAGAGCCCAGGCAGCACTGCAGGCAGTGAACTCTGTCCAGTCAGGAAACATTGCACTCTCTGCCTCAGCTGCAGCAGTGGATGCAGGCATGGCTATGGCTGGCCAGAGCCCTGTCCTGAGAGTCATTGTGGAAAACCTTTTTTATCCTGTCACTCTGGATGTGCTGCATCAGGTAAGGCTGACAGACACAGCATGAAGATTCCTTGTGTCTAAATTCAGATCTAATTTGTGCTGATCTGCTTAGATGGCATAGACTGGAAGGACTTCAGAACTGCAGAAGCAGTCTCCTCTTGATGTCAACTCAGTAATGTAGAAGGGGAGAGGAATGATCAGGTATTCTGTGCCGCAGCTGTATAAAGGCCATAGAATTTTGGGCACCTTAAAATCCTAAAAGTTGCCCTTTATCGCAAGAGTTCTGGGTCTGGTATCCATATTAGTACCTTTGTTTGTGCACATCACTTAGCTTCTGGGTAGTGCACTGTTTGTGGGGGGGGAGGTGATCCTAGAGAAGGTTGCTAATTACAGCATGCAGGCTTACAAGGAATCAATTTGGTGTTTGTTTATTCTGTGTAATTGGTTTTGTTCAAGTTGGCAGACAATTGTAAACTTGGTGCTCAGTGCTGCAAGTTTCTCTGAAATCTTAATCTTCGGGAAGTCAGGACATACAGGCCGATTCAGAAAAATGCGCGGGAGAACTGGTGAGCGCCCGCTCTCCCGGCGCACGCACAGGCCACTTCTGGGCGCACGATTCAGGAGGGTGGCCTACGCAAACTAGGGCCCACAGTAAAAGGAGCGGCAGCTGTCTGCAGGTTTGACAGCAGACACTCAATTTTGCCGGCGTCTGTTCTCAAACCTGCTGACAGCCATGGGTTCGGAAAACGGATGCCAGCATAATTGAGCGTCCGGCTTCCGGGCTGCGGGCCGATTTTTAATTTTTTTTAATTTACTTATTTTTTTTACTTTTGGGGCCTCAGACTTAATATCATCATGATATTAAGTCGGGTGCACAGAAAAGCAGTTTTTACTGCTTTTCTATGCACTTCCCCAGCGCCGGCAGAAATTAACGCCAGCCTTTGGGCAGGCCTTAATTTCTGAAAGTAAAATGTGCGGCTTGGCTGCACATTTTACTTTCTGTATCGCTCGGGAATAACTAATAGGGCCATCAACATGCATTTGCAGGTTTTGGGTGCTATTAGTTTTGGGGGGGGGGGGGGTGGATGCACGTTTTCAATGCACTATTACCCCTTTCTGAATAAGGGGTAAAGCTAGCGCGTCAAACGCGCATCCAAATGTGGGTTAACAGTGCGCTCTGCCGGAGCGCACTGTACTGTATCGGCCTGATAGTAAATTACAGCAGAATTGGCCAGTTGTGATTATCACTGATTCCTATACTCAAACCTATACTATCTCCCCATCCACTGTCTTGAGTTTAACTCCTTTCCCAACACTCTGATTCATTACTCCCAAACATACCCAGAATCTGTTAACATACTTGCCTCCATGTCTGCTAGTAGGCCATTCCAGGTCTTAAATGTTTCTAGTTCTTACAAGACAGCACTAAATTTATTTAGATTTTGTTTACATCCTGCTTTTCAGCTCTTCAAAGGGTACATCAAATCTAATACCCAGCTTCTGTCATCTTAGTGCCAAATTATCTAATCCCCACAGCCACCAAAATTAGCAAAGCCATTATAAAGAGCATCCGGCCTCCCCATGTTCATTGAAGTTAGTTTTAACCTTGGTCATTCCATGCAAGATACACCAGCTTGTTGCAGTTATACTGCTGCTAAGTCATAACAGCTGGCTTACCCCTATGATGTGCGGTGCCACTAGATCATACTTCCACTATCACTTCAGTTTGCAAGTAAGAATCCTCTGTTTAACAATTCTTTGAAGTCAGTTTATGGTTTTAGCTTCCAAGCATAGGGGATCTCTGAAGGAGTGGTAAGGGTTGTAGAATGAGCAATTGGTGTGGATAGGCAGAATAGGCACTCCGGTCTTTCTGCTTTCATGTTTCCACCACCCATTCTGGAAGGGCATTTCAAGCATCCACCACACTTGGAAAAATTTCCTGATATTCCTGGCACTACCCCCTTGTAGAACTATAGGTTATGATATGAAGCTCCAACTCCCCCTGTCTTGTCCTTCCTCTAGAGTATACATATTTAGGTTCTTAAGACTTGGGTCTTAGTGTAGACCCTGCACCATTTTGGTTACCTTTTTCTGGACTCTCTTCTATCCTTCTTGGAGGTATGGCTTTCAGAACAGAAAACAGTATTCTAGGTGAGGCCTTACCAATGACTGTAGAGAAGTGTTACCACCTAGCAGTTTTTCTGCTGATCACGTCTCTCCCTATCCAACTCAGAATCCCTCTTGCTCTGGCTATCAACTTAGCTTCTCTATCTTGAGATACTGTCACCCCAAGGTGTCTCTTGGTGAACATTGGCTTTTTGTTCCCCATTGTATACTGCTCCTTCAGATTTCTGCACTCCAAATATGATTCTGCACTTTATATTAAACTAGAAAAGCTCAGCAACCTATTAGTAACTGTTGGAGTAAAGAGACAGCTGTTCAGACCAGTCTCCCCCATTAAGATATGAAAAGTTATCTTGCCTGGGTGGCATTTGTTCAGTTGTCTTACATAGGGGTGTGTTAACTTTTGTTTTGCAGATTTTCTCAAAGTTTGGCACTGTGCTGAAAATAATTACATTTACAAAGAATAACCAGTTCCAGGCACTGCTACAATATGCAGACCCTATGAGTGCTCAACACGCCAAGTTGGTGAGTGTTTGCTGCACTGTATGTTGAGAAACCATATTAAGTTGAAATAAAATGGAGTGCTGTAGAACATGTTCATCCCAACCATGGTGAAGTTTTTATTTCATTAGCTTTCTCATAACTTAAGCCTAAAATAGTAATGGGATGGAGTTGGAACAAGCGTCTCACCATGTTCTCCTTAGACACCTTAACTTCTCTTGCCCTTGTTTTCCAGCATGGTATGAGGTTCCACATGCATTTTACCTTTCCTCCTTCCAGCTCTGAGTTTGAAGGGAATTAGCTCCTCTTAAAGAAATGCTGTGTAATATTGGTGCTTACATCAGTGTTTTACTTTAGTCCTTAGATGGGCAGAATATCTACAATGCCTGTTGCACCTTGCGCATTGACTTCTCCAAACTTACCAGTCTTAATGTGAAATATAATAATGACAAGAGCCGGGACTATACACGACCAGACCTGCCTTCTGGGGATGGCCAGCCTTCTTTGGACCAGACCATGGCTGCCTTTGGTAAGAAAATGCATATATCATGATCATCATGCACTGTCCAGTGGCATGGGAGTTTTCATTTGATTATTGCATGTTAACATTTGCTCCCCAGTGTTGGAAAGGATTTTTCCCTGTTCGTACCCAGATCAGTCCAGACTCCTGGGATTTGCCTCCCCTCCAGCAGATGGAGACAGACGTTTTAACGGACTCCATCCTATACCCCTGAGGTGCCACCTAGAGTCTCAGTATTTGTCTCCAGCAGATGATGGAGGTGCAATCCCTTGAGTCTGGCTTAGTTAAGATTGGTTTTGTTGGTTAGGCAGTGTAGTTCAGTTTTTTTGGTACAATACTTATTTCTATGTAAGATATTGGATTAAAAAAAAAGTTGGATTGATCTTTTTAAGCCTCAGGGGATTGTCAGGTCCTGGTGGGACCATCCCCCCTTGTAGCAGAGGTGGAGGAGCAGAGGGTTTGAAGACCCTGAAACCTGTCCTGGCTGGCATCTGAAGGTGTGATACAGTGAGGCCTGGATCACTCGCCCTCAAGGGGGGGAGACAAAGCTTCTAATTTATAAAAGAAAAAAAGACTGACAAATTGCCTGAGGTAAATTTTTTTTCTTTTACTAATTCTCCTGACCCAGCATCCCCCCATCCCACAATTATCTTTTCAGTCTACTCAGCGGTTGCTGTTTTGGAGCTCCCAAGTTATTTTTGGCAGTTTCATCATGCCGCATGATGCGGCCTGCAGCAGCACGTGCGCGGCTCTCCAGAGCTGGTCTGTTTAGACTGCCTCCCGGGGGGGGGGGGGAGGACACATCAGGGAGGGCGGCGGCCAATTTGTCCTGCGATGGCGTTTCTAGAGCTCGCAGAGAGCCTGAGAGGCTCGTCAGTTGCCAGCAGTCCTCAGACCCGTTCCTGCTTAGCGTGGGAATGGAAGCCCTATTACAAACATTCAGGGAGCAGGCTGCTTTGAGGAGAGGAAATTCTCCACCGCTTTCCCTGCGGCCTCCAGGGGGGGGAGCGGAGCAATTTGCAAGCGGATCACAAGCATTCATCAGCAGAGGACCCATATGGTGCTTCAGGCAGCTCTTCTTCGTCGTTCTCCTCCAAATTTATTTTAAGGCTCCACAAGGCCTTTAAGGCCCAGAAGGTGGCTAAGAAGCATGGCAGCAAAATGTCAGTTCCACCGCCCTTAGAGGGGGACAAGGGTGCCATTTTCTCTTGTAAGTGCTCCAAGTCCACATGGGGGACAGTCAATGAAATCCAAATGGCCTCTTCGTTCTGTGGTGGGCCCGTGGGACACTTCATCCTCGGAACAGTCAGATGCGGAGAAGACTCATCCCAAGAAGATTTGTGGATGGGAGCTGTGGATCATGGTCAGACTTAGGGGTCCAGCTCGTTCCTTTCCATTTGTCAGTTGAGGACCTGTTCCGGGAATGGGACACTCCGGACTTGGGCTTGAAGGTCATTCGGGCCATGGACAAGTTGTATCTGTTACCAGAGGACGCTTTGGACCTCCTCAAGGTGCCAAAAGTGGATGCAGCGGTTTCCACGGTCACAAAAACTACCATCCCGGTAACTGGAGCCACAGCCCTTAAGGATTTACAAGATTGCAGATTAGAGCTGCAACTTAAGAAGATTTTTGAAGTTTCAGCTCTGAGTCCAGGCTGCCATGTGCAGCAGTTTTGCACTGAGGCCCAGACTCTGGGTGTAACACCTACAATTGGTGGCATCCCTTTCTGATACAGAAGCGGTTCAGGCTGGTTGCCTGGAAATTGCAGTAGCTTACAGTGCAGATGCTCTCTGATTTGCTGCATACTTCAGGCAGAACCATGGTTTCGGCTGTCTCCACCCGCAGGCTTCTCTAGCTTAGGAATTGGTTTGATTCTTCAAAAACCCAGCTGGGCTCCTTGCCCTTCAAGGGAAGGCTGCTTTTTGGCCAGCAATTGGAGGACTTAAGTGTCTGGGAGAGAATAAAGTCATAAGTTGCCAGAGGACAAGCCCAGGGCCAGGGGATCTTTCCCCCAGCGGTCGAGATTCTGGGGGAATCGCCGTTTCTGCTCTTTGCGGTCATCGGGATCTTCTCGCCAGGGTCACAACGCCAACATTCTTGGAATCGGTCCTTTTGAGGCCGGCCTACCAGAGATGGCGGAGCCCCTCAGACTCATGGAAACATCAAGTCTGTACAATGAAGCGAGGCTGGTTCATTCCTCCGTTCCATGAATAGGAGGAAGGCTATCTTTTTCTAGAGGAGTGGACCAACTTGACCTCTATCAGTGGGTCTTAAACGTAATAGAACATGGTTACACCTTAGATTTTGCTCAGCCTCTCCGGGAGCACTTTCTGGTTTTCCCGTGCTCTTACCAAAAGCATTGGGCGGTGCGGGACACCATATGGCGCTAGCTGGATCTGGGGCCAATAGTTCCGGTACCTGCAGGAGAACTCAGGCGTGGACACTATTCCATCTACTTCATGGTACCCAAAAAGGACACCACCTGTCCCATCCTCAACTTGAAGAGAGTCAAACGACATCTAAAAGTGCCCCGGTTTTGCATGGAAACTCTTCGCTTGGTGATAGCCTCTGTTCACAAAGGGGAATTCCTGGCGTCTCTAGACCTGACAGAAGCATTCTTGCACATCCCCATCCACCCGGATCATCAGAAATGTGGTTTGCAATCCTTGGGCATCATTTCCAATTCTGTGCAATCCCGTTTGGTCTAGCAACAGCACCCAGAGTGTTCACCAAGGGTAATGGTGGTAGCAGCGGCCCTGCGAAAGGAGGGGGATCCTCGTACATCCACACCTGGACAATTGGCTGATCCAAGCGAAGTCGGAAGATCTTTGCCGAAAGGCTGTTCAGAGGGTGCTGCAGCTGCTCTGCTTGTTAGGTTGGGTTGTCAATCTGGACGAGCCATCTAGTTCTTCCCAGTCCTTGGAATTTCTGGGTGCTTGGTTCGACACTTTCCTAGGGAAAGTCTTTCTTACCGAGGAGAGAATAGCCAAGCTTCTGTCTCAGGTGGAGTCTCTGTAGTCCATACCTTGTCCAATAGCCTGGGATTATTTGCAGGTCTTGGGTTCGATGGCCTCCACGCTTGATCTGGTACCTTGGGCATTTGCACATATGCGTCCTCTTCAGTCTGCCTTACTCTCCAGATGAAACTTTTCTGAGAGCCTACCCCTGACTGAATTGGCAAGCTCCAGTCTGCTGTAGTGGCTATGCCCGGAAAATTTGCATCGAGGGGTGGATTTGGAAATTCCCTCTTGGATAGTGGTAACCACAGATGCCAGCCTCTCAGGTTGGGGAGCAGTCTGTCAAGGGAGAGCGGTACAAGGTCAGTGGACAAGGACTGAGTCGTCCTGGTCGATCAATCTGTTGGAAACCAAAGCAGTTCATTTGGCTCTGCAAGACCTCCTTCCCTTAGTGGAGGGCCGATCAGTCAGAGTCCTCCAACAATACGACGTGGCTTTCATCAGTCGGCAGGGCAGAACCAAGAGTAGTCCTGTGGCGACGGAAGCTCAGCTTTTAATCAACTGGGCGGAGCAGCACTTGTACAGGATAGCGACCTCTCACATCGCGGGGTGGACAGTGTTCAGGCCAACTTCCTCAGCCGCATCCAGTTGGACCCGGGAGATAGGGAGCTCTCCGAGGAAGCCTTTCATCTTCTCTGCAACCGCTGGACCAGGCCTTTCATGGACCTGTTGGCAATGTAGCGCAATGCCAAGGTACCTTGATTCTTCAGCCGATGTCGGGAACCAGGCGCAGAGGGAGTGGGATGCTCTGGTCCTTCCCTGGCCAAAGGACATTCTACTGTCTTTCCGCCGTGGCCATTAGTAGGCAAAGTTCTGCACTGCATCGAGACTCATCCGGGTGATGTGATCCTTGTGGCGCCAGAGTGGCCGAGACATCCATGGTTTGCAGACCTTCTGAATCTAGTGGTCGGTCTGCTGAGATTTCATCCCTCCCCGAATCTCGTGCACCAAGGACCCATTTATTTCAGAGGCAAATTGCTTTTGTCTAGCGGCATGGCTTTTGAGAGGCAGAGATTAAGGAGCAAAGGTTAATTGAATGCCGAGGAAGTGACGTCATCGAGACTGATGGCAGCCTAAACCCGAGTCTCCTCCGATGCCTGACAGTATCTATGTCCATCAACCCTCCTAGCGGGACATTCTAGGCGTCAACTATCATTTTTCTGCAATCGGATCAGTAGCAGATGACGACCAGACGAAAAACCTGTGATTTAAAGAAGTATTCGTATCACAAATTGGCGCTAGAGGGAGAGCCTCAGGAACCCAACATGGCGGATGTGCACGAGGCCGCTACGACTCCGGCGGACAGCCGGGCGGAATCGCCGCAAGGTTCACTTGAACTACCTACCAAATCCGAAATGCGGGGCTGGTTTGAAGAACTGAAAAAAGATATAGCGGCCAATACAGCGGATATTAAGATCTCGATCGAAGAATTGCGTGGGGATATCGCAGAACATGGGCGGCGCATCTTTGAAGAGGAGACCCGAGCGGAAGCTAACAGTGACGGGCTGAAAACCGCGCGGGAGCAACTAACCACTTTACACAATGAGATGGAACATCTCCAAGATAAAGTAGAAGACCTTGAAAATAGGTCCCGACGCCAAAATCTACGCTTTCGTGGTGTTCCTGAGCTTCCTGACTACGCTGACAGTGCAGCAGTGGTTGCACAGATAAGCGTGATGCTGCTTACTGCAGGTGAGGCGGACAAAGCCGCGATCTCAGATACAGAGATTAAATTAGTCCGGGCGCACCGAGTGCTGGGCCCATGGAACTCGACTGTACCTAAAGACATTGCCTGTTATTTTGACTTTGGCCTCAAGGAAAGAATCGCTAGCATAGCGAGAAGGCAGTCCTCGTGGCAATGGGAAGGGCACGAGATTATGGTTTTTATTGATCTCGCCCCGTCCACAATTAAGAAAAGAAGGGACTTTCAACCTATAACCAGCTTGCTCTGAAAGGAAAGTGTTCGTTATCGCTGGCTGTTCCCGTTTGGGATCAGCTTCGCCATTAAAGGGGAGATGCACAGGGTGCGGACCCTAGCGGAAGCCTCCCAAATTCTCAAAGAGGCGGGCTATTCAGATTGCGCCGGATTAGCAGGCCCTCCACCGTCTCCTGCACGTAAGGACGAACCGCCACGATGGCAAAGGGTGATTCGGGGAGACCGAAGGCTGCGCCGCCAAACGGCTACCGAACCCCACGGATGATATTCTACCAGCTGGGGAATTCCTTCGGAGTTAATCTTCTTTTCTCAGAGATGGAGCGTTGACTTGGCACAGAATGATGCAGCATACTTTATGGGCGTTTGTCTAGCAGCTTATATGGGACAGCTGCATGGAGCGGTGCCTGTGTCTATCTTTAGGTTTCAAAGTTTTATATGTTACTGAATACTTCTTTACTTGGCTAGCGGATGCTGGCTCTTTTTGTGCTTTATAGAGGGGAGCCTTAAGGCTCAGTTTGAGTATATTTTATTCTGTAAGATGTCTGGTTGAAGGCAAAGGTTGGAATGACTGTTTCCTCCATTATACACGTAGTATTGTCCTCGAGAGAGGAACATGCTGCGACAGGGTTGGGAAAGCGGGAGGGGGGGAGGGGACTGAGGTGGGTAACGGTATTTATGCTTTATTTTTCTGTTCGAGGGTTAAGCAACAGTTGCAGATCAGAGGGAAGACTGGATTCAATGCATAGTGGGATGCAGGGGCCTATCCTAATGGCTTTTCTAATCAAACATTATGGCGAATATGACCATTTGGTCCCTTAAGGTCAAGGGGTTGAACTCGCCACTTAAGAGGCAGTCTTTATTTTCTGACTTAGCCTACCATAAGGTCATGATTGGGATGGTTCAAGAAACACATTTAAAAAAGAGGTACGAACGTTTACTTCAAAATATGACTTATACCAGGCAATATTGGGCGGCCAGGCCTTTGTCCCACAAATATCTTGGGGTTGGAATATTAATTCATAGGGATCTCATGTATGAAGAATTGGCCTGCTATTCTGACCCCGAGGGTAGATATCTTATGCTAATTATTGCTATAGGAGGGGTAAAATATTCCTTGTTAAGCGTCTACACTCCCAACAGTGCCCAAGGAGCTTACCTTGACCGCTTATCTAAGCTTATTGATCAATGTGCGGAAGGCCACTTGCTAATAGGGGGCGACTTTAATTTGACCTCTAATCCTAGATTGGATAACTCCCATGGGAATACACAAACTAAGAAGAAGGATCGGCAGTGCTTTCACAGCTTTCTTCGCCGGTACAGTTTAATTGATACATGGCGGGTGTGGCATCCCAATAGAAGGGGCTATACCTTTTTCTCTAAGGTTCATAAAACATATTCTAGAATAGACTATTTACTGGTCGCAAAGAGCTGCTCTAATTATGTTAGTGCTCCGACGATAGGGGTAACCACTTGGTCGGATCACAGCCCAGTATCTTTACAGATAGTTTTTTCTGCTATGGATAAAGGCATCCGATTCTGGAAGCTTAACGATAGTTTGCTGGCAGATGATGACTACTGCGACCTTTTAAACTCGAATATTCAGGAATATTTGCAGCTTAATGAGACCCCTGACATGGCTCCGTCCATGCTGTGGGATTGCCTGAAAGCAGTAGTTAGGGGCAGGCTCATTGCCAGGGGTGCCCACGTGAAACGTCAGAGACAGAGAGCTAAGACCGAAATTATTGGGCAGTTACAAAGGCTGGAACTATTACATTCTACGTCCGGCAATAAATGCCTTTTGGCAAAAATGGACAAATTACGCATGCAATTGGTGGAACTAGAGGCGGCCCAAGTAGCGTTTGGTTTGGAGCGGGCCAAACAGGCCTTTTACGAGGGTGGGAATCGGGCTGGCAGATATTTGGCACGGAAATTAAAGGCCCAACAATCTGTGCTTAATATAGTCAAGTTGAAGGATGAACAGGGGAACATCATTACCTCTAATACTGATATTCGACAAAGGTTTTTGCGATTTTACTCAGCTCTATATGCTAATAACCCTAATATTGACCCTGGAGAGATCGATCGCTATCTGTCGTCTGTACAGCTTCCCCAGATACCCCCGGATGCTCAAAAATATCTAACCCGGGATATGGCGGCGGAGGTAATGTGGGCTATACGGGCTCTGAAGCTGGGTAAGTCCCCTGGCTTGGACGGCTTCACGGCCATTTTTTACAAGAAATTTGCCGCCACAATAGCCCCAACGCTAGTAAAGTTATTTAACTCTTTGCAAGGCCAAGGTTCTCTATCTAGAGAGGCGAATCTGGCGGGGGTGACACTTCTGGCCAAGCCGGGGAGAGACCCTACTTTATGCGGGTCATACCGCCCCATATCCTTAAACTTGGACATGAAGTTACTAGCAAAAATCCTGGCCCATAGGCTGAACACCTTTCTACCTGATTTAATCCATCAAGATCAGTCGGGTTTCATTCCGGGACGCATGGCGTCGGATAATGTCCGGAAGGCTGTGGGCGCTATGGGGTGGGCGAGATCTCAGCAAATCCCCATGACACTCCTGGCTATCGACGCTGAGAAAGCCTTTGATTATGTGCATTGGCCCTTCTTATTTCAGACACTGCAGCGTTATCAATTGGGGGATAGATTTATCACCTGGATCCGCAAACTCTGAGGCACCCACAGCGTGTCTAAAAATTAATGGGGGGGTACTCCTCATCTTTCGATGTGCGGAGGGGGACGAGGCAGGGTTGCCCCCTCTCCCCATTATTGTTTGCGCTTTATTTGGAACCCTTTGCCCAAAGGATCAGGAGTAATCCCTTACTTTCAGGGATACAGGTTGGTGGCTTCTCCTCCAAGCTTTCATTATTCGCAGATGACATACTATTTGCTATTACTGACCCTATAGCATCGCTGCGGGAAGTCTCCACTGAACTCACTACATTCAGTTCTGTTTCGGGGTTCACCGTTAACTGGGACAAATCCGAATTGCTCAACGTGTCCTTACCCCTGGGAATGGCGGAACAGATACAGCAGGGTTTCCCTTTTAAATGGGCTCGGCAAAAATTGAAATATCTGGGGGTTTATTTGGGGGTGAGTGATAGCTTGTTCCAACTAAATTACCCGCCTTTAATGGCAAAACTTTATAAGGATCTCGAAGAGTGGGACCGCTACCATATATCTTGGTTAGGGAGGTTGGCGGTGGTTAAAATGAATATTCTTCCTCGGGTATTGTATTTACTGCAAACTTTGCCTATTATGGTCCCAGTTAAGCTTCTGGATAAATGGCAGAACAGATTGAATAAATATTTGTGGAAAGGAAGGAGAGCTCGTATTGCGAAGCAGACTCTATATTTGCCCCGGTTGCAGGGCGGTTTGGGGATGCCTAATTTAGCTCGATATCAGGGTGCAGCTCAGCTCAAAGCAGCTATAGAATGGCATAAAGTTAACCCTAGCAAGCCCTGGGTACAGTTGGAGCAGGCAATCATAGGGGATATGCCCATCACTGCGCTGCTGTGGCAGAGGCGGGCTACATGGCCCCAGAGCGGGCAACTACCTGATACGGTAGAGGTCACTCTATCGCTCTGGGAGTATTGGCGAAAACATTTAGTGGGTATGCAAAAATTCTTCAGCACTCATTTATTCCACCATAAGGCATTTAGGCCTGCTGGACATCCTTTGGCTTTTTCCCATTGGATTTTTAGTGGGATCACGCAATTTGTTCATGTGTGGGCACCTGGAGGTGCCCACAATCCCATTCCAGACGCTGTGTGCTCGCCATCAGCTGGCACCCACAGATTTGTTTCAATACTTACAGATACGTCACTTTTGCAATAGTAATCAGGTAGCCAGTGATTTGATAAAAGGAATGTCCACATTTGAAAGCATGTGTCGACATGCTAATAAGGTGGATAAACATATTTCTAACATATATGGTTTGTTGAGTAGTGGTTTCTCCATCTCCGCATCCCACGTCCGAGCTTGGCAAAAGGACTTACAATGTGACTGGAACAGGGAGGACTGGTTGCGGGTGTTTCAAGGATTGCGAAAAGGCTTAATCTCTGCTAAACATATCGAGAACGGATATAAACTGTTCTTTCGCTGGTATATTACACCTGCCCAGCTACAACACATGCGGCCGAGCTCTTCCGGACAGTGCTGGAAGAACTGCGGGGAAAAAGGAACATTTTTTCATTTATGGTGGACTTGTCCTAGGATTCGGGCTCTGTGGATCTTGATTTCTGCCTGGCTTACAACTATATTACGTATTACAGTACGATTGACTCCGTCCCAGGCGTTGCTGAATGAAGACCTCAAAGACATTTATAGGTTTCATAATTACTTTAAGTACGTGGTTACAGCGACCAGATGCCTCATTGCACAATTGTGGAAAGACACGAAGGTGCCTACCCTGTTGATGGTACAGGCGGAGGTTCGAAACATGCATAACCTTGGGCGGATTACTGCCTATAAGAATAAGTCGGTACATAATTTTTCCAGGACATGGGGACTCTATGATAGATGGATGCAAAATAATATGGGAGGCTGGTAACATGAGATACTTCCGTTAACCTGTGACCTTGTCCTGAGCTACGGGGCCTCATTTTTGGCGTTGATACTCAGCCTACCTTCCCTTGTCTTGTTCCTGTCTGTAATTGTGCATTGATATCACTACATACTGTTTGTTGGACAACAGTGGTACACCTCAGTGGGGGGGAGGAGGGAGGGGAATTCAGGGTTAAAAACTTATTATGGCGACGTGTTCTTGATGATGGTGTTGATTTTCACATCTCATTTGTTTCTGTACGTGTTCTGTTTACTTATGCTAGTGGAATTTTGTATAGGCTGTGGGTAAGTGGCCAATAAAAAGTTATAAATTCAAAAAAAAAGGTTAATTGAATGCCGTGATTGCCATGCTATTACATTCCTGTAAGACTTCCACCTCCAAGGCATACATGAGTTTGGGGCATTTTAAAGTCCTGGTGTCTAGACCATGGGGTGGAGCCATTCAGGGATTCGGTTGCAGATGTTCTGGCCTTTTTATAAGCGGGGTTAGCTTTTAATTCCTTAAGAGTTCAAGTATCAGTCCTTGGTTATTTTCGGGGGAAAGTACAAGGCGATAAACTGATGTCAGGTTCCTGCGTGGGGCTAAGCATCTGTGTCCCCCGGTTTGGAACCCCTGTCCTTCATGAAAGCTGAATTTGGTACTCCACACCCTTTGTAATGACCTTTTGAGCCATTGAAGCGTGCTACTTTGAAAGATTTGATGTTGAAGGTCGTTTTCCTTGTGGCTATCTCCTCTGCGAGGCGTGTTTCAGAAGTGCAGGGAACCCTTCTTACGTATTTCTGAAGCAGGAGTTTCCTTAAGAAAGGTTCCTTCCTTTCTGCCGAAGTAATGTCCTCTTTTTCATTTGAATCAGTGTGTGGAACGTCCTTTCTTCGCAGGCCTGGATTCCTCTACTCCAGAATCTAAAGATTTAAGAAAGCTGGATGTCAAGAGGGTTGGAGATCAACTGTTTCAATCTCTCGGACCATCTGTTTGTTCTGTGGAGTGAACCCCGGAGGGTCATAAATGCTTCGAGGGCCACTATTGCGCGCTGGCTAAAGGAGGCCATTGTTTCATTGTACCTGGTACAGGGCTGTCCGATTCCAGTGGGTCTTCGAGCGCATTCGACTCGATTGCAGGCAACCTCATGGAGGAATGTCAACAGGTGTCGCCGCCGCAGGAAATTTGTAGGGAGGCTACCTGGAAATCTACGCACACCTTTGCCAAGCATTATCGTCTGGATGTCCGGGCTCCGGAACCCAGTTCCTTCGGGGCCAGTGTACTCCGAGCAGGACTCAGTCCCACCCTGGTTAAGGAAGCTTTGGTACATCCCAGGAGCCCGGACTGATCCGGGTACGTACAGGGAAAGGAAAATTGGTTATTACCTGCTAATTTTCGTTCCTGTAGTACCACGGATCAGTCCAGAGTCCTACCCATGGGGAAATGGAGAGTCCGCTCGGCCGGTAGTTAACTATTTTCTCTGCTAGTTATAGATTGTTGGCAGGTATGTCCCCCTTTACTGGAAAAGAATATGGACATAATTTTGTTCATTGAGTTACAAGTGTTTCCCTCTGCTCTTCGAGGGGAGTTTGTTTAATGGGAGTTAAATTTAATTTTTCTGCTTGGATACAGTGTAATACTGACATTCTAGGTGGCACCTCAGGGGTATAGAACGGAGTCCGTTAAAACTTCTGTCTCCATCTGGAGAGGAGGCAAAACCCAGGAGTCTGGACTGATCTGTGGTACTACAGAAACAAAAATTAGCAGGTAAAAACCAATTTTCCTATCTGGGTCTATAACCCATCCAGTTAAGTACCAGCATGCTATGACACTTTGTAGCCTGGCTGTTTCCAGGCATACTGGGAATTTGCAGAGTATGTGCTTAAGTACTTAAACATTTAATATAGGGTGTCTTATCTTCTTAGCTATTTATATAGTGCCTTAAATTAGGGTGCTGTACATGTCCTGCCACAAAGACCGTAGAAACTAAATTAGTACCTCAAGCTATGGGCAATAAAGCAACTTGTGCAAAGGCAGCAGGGTTTGATGTTTGACTGTCCAGCTCATTGCATTAAATACTAGGCCATCTGCTCTCCTCATATTTTTGCAGACTGTGGAAATACAATATAATCAGTGTTGGAGTAATTCTGAATTAAACTGCAGTAGGAAAAGATGTAATTTGTTTGTGGAGCATTCCCTAGGAGTATTATAGCTGTGCACCATAACTAGGGCTTCTAGCTTTTGGTGTTTTTAACTTCACATTCTGCAGAAATCGTTTCACAATGGGGAATTCCCTAAGGCTGCATATTGTTCATGTCTTGGAATCTTTGCATCGTGCATGCATGTTAATTCCTTAATCACAGCACCTCTAGAGAGTGGAGTAGCAACCTAGTGGTTAGAGCAGCAGGCTGAGAACCAGAGAAGCCAGGGTTCAAATCTTGCCAACACTCCTTGTAATGGGTGAGTCTGTTCACCTTCCATTGCCTCAGGTACAAAGATTCATCTCGTCCTGCTATACCAGTCCAGTCCCTGACAAGTGGGTTGTTTCCACCTACCAGCAGATGGAGGCAGACAAGATGGTTTCCCTGGGCACTTTGAGCCCCCTTGCAAAATGGGGGACTGTCTATACTCCCTTGACTTGAAGGATGCATACACCCATATCAATCTTCCCTGGTCATAGGAAGCATCTCAGATTTATGGTGGGAACAGAGCACTTCCAGTATCATGTTGCCATTCAGGCTTGTGTCTGCCCCATGAGTCTTCACAAAATGCCTGGCCATGGTGGAATGGGCTAGACTGCCCTGGCTGTTAAGAGGCAGGAGACTGTTTGTAGCACCTGCTGATGTGCACTACCCCCCCCCCCCCCCCCCCCAAAGACAGAGGGCAATTTGGTAGCACCTCCGCAGACGGGGATTACATATTTTCTCCCAGGACAAGCAGGATGGTAGTCCTCGCATGTGGGTGACATCAGGATGGAGCCCAATCAAAGTTTCTAGAAACTTTGACTGGCACACTGAGCATGCCCCTAACCCTGCATCCAGCAGGGGTTCCCCTTCAGTCTCCCCCCCCCCCCCCCCCCCCCCCATGCAGCAGTACCCTCGCGGATCTTTGGAGCTTTGAAAATTTTACAACTTTTACCTCATGGAAACTAACTTTTAAAATTTAAACATTTTACCCCATCCCGGGGTCCCCAATCGACTGCCGATACCTGTTGGCCGATAAGTTTACCTCGTCCCTCGTGGTCTGTTCCCGGTGGTGTTCTTCATTGGTGCTCAACGGCCACAGACTGCGTGCTGCCCATATTTTAAAAAAATTATGGCAACCAGGTTCCGTAAATGCCCCGAGTGCCTGAGATCGATGTCCATTACGGACCCTCACGATGTATGTTCTATGTTTAGGCCCTGCTCACGACGTCCAACAGTGCACTAAGTGTGCCCAAATGACGCCAAAAGGCCGCTGGCCCCGTTTGAAAAAGATGGAGCTTCTCTTTAAGTGAGTATCTCCATCTACTCCAGCTAAAGTGACTCAGTCACCATCGAAGTCTCAGCGACAGTCATCTATGACATTCCTTCACCATCTTTGGTACGTTCGAAGGCATCGACATCTTCCTCTATGCCAGAAAAGATCCGGACGGAGCATCGAGACATTTTCGGCAGATGCCTCTACCACCAAGCCTTCCACATAGGCATGGATGGAACCACCGAAGTCCCGGGGAGAAGGGGCCCCATCCCCTTCTGGACCCAGGACATCGAGGCTCCCAACCGGCACCAGTCCTGGGAGCGAACCTCCACTAATAAATGTGGACCCTCCGGCAATGCCTTCTGAGCCTCCGCCCCCAATAGCTGTGCCATCGATGCCAGCTCCTAGGGAGGAATTGGACAGGATAGTCCAAGAGGCAGTTCTCCAGGCACTTCAAGGGTTCCAGTCTCCACCGGCACCCGACCCGATGCCTATCATGCTCGCTCTGCTGCTCGACCGATCTCAATGTCCTGATCGGTGCTTTGTCATCAGCACCACTTCCTGCCATGCCATCGGCACCTCAGACCACAGATACTGATTCCGTTATCCTTGGATGAGGAACAGAATTTACAGATGCCGGAGCCGGTTCCAGGACAATCTGGTCTCCTGCCACCCTAACGTGCATCGATGCCATAGATGCCTTCATCACCTCCATCGGTACCTCCATTTCCTTTTTTTTAAACATTTTTTATTTATGCTTTTAAACAGAAATAGACAGCAATTACAGCTTGTCATTGAAAGGATATTAGTCCATATACATAATACATATTAGCTAATTCAAATACATTTGATCATATTTAACAAGGGAATTCAAAACCTTCAGCCATACATATATATAACTTAAAGTAATACACCCGTTATAAGGTAATGAGATCCAGATTGCAGGAATTAGAGCAAATATAAGGAAAATAGATGAGGCATTAGAAGGTTACTAACATTCTTTACAATTTCCCATGATCAAGGTATAGTGGTAACTTTGGGGGAATGTGCATCAAGAAATTTACGAAACTCGGGTGGATCAAGAAACGCAAATCTTTCGCTGTTATATTTTACTACACATTTACTGGGGTAATATGTTATCTGAGCCCTAAGATTTTTGACCTCTTGGCTCATTTGAAGAAAATTTTTCCTATGTAATTGTGTAGTTTTAGGTCTGGGAAGATCCAGATTTTTTGTCCAAGATAAAGTTTAGCTCGATTCCTAAGAGATAATTTTAAGATTTTCTTTCTAGCGTGAACAATTCTTATGCATAAAGTTCCACAATATTCTACTTGCTCGTCCATTGTTCCAAAAAGTCTGAGATTACTCACACCATGAAATTGCAGATCACCTTTTTGCAAATCACTATCCTTTTTCTTACTGGATATCACAAACCTTATCTCATCCTTTCCATCGGCCGGATTTGGACTAATACCTCCATCTAAACGCCCTCAAGGTGCTGGGGATGCACCTTATGAAGAGCACTGCTGCTCCCCTCCTGAAGATCTTACATTTGCTAACTTCATTAAGGAGATGTCTGAAACATCCCTTTTAAGTTAAACTGAGGAGGATGCCAGGCATAAAATGCTAGAGGTGTTATAATTTGTCTGCACCTAAACAGGTTATGGCAGTTCCAATTCATGAGGTGCTCCTTGATCTGCTATAATGCAACTGGATACACCCAGGCACAGTTCCACCAGTAAATAGAAAAACTGATGCCACCTACTTAGTCCAGTCAGCTCCTTCGGGGTTCCAAAAAAGCTAACTTCCCCACCAATCTGAGTCTGCTCAGAAAAAGTTCAAAAGATCTCGACCCTGTACTTCTACCCTTCCAGCTAAAGAATAAAATTCCTTGGACGCCTTTGGCCACAGAGTTTTCCATGGCTCCTTGCTGATGGCACGGATAGCAACTTATCAGCTTTGACTTAATACTCCAGGAACCTTTGGAAAAAGGTCCAGGAATTTTCTGAAAGCCTACGGGATGAGTAAGAAGGCCTTAATTCCATCCTTCAGAAAGGACTCTATGCTGGAAAGCATGAAGTAAGGGCAGCATATGATTTTGACACTGCCTCAAGAGGGTCAGCAGCAGGTATAAATGCCAGGCTTTGGGCATGGCTCAAATCATTTGACCTACGCCAGGAGGTCCAAGAGAGGCTATCAGACCTTCCATGTACTGGGGACAACTTGGTGACAAAATTCAGGAGACAGTTACACAATTAAAAGACCATCATGACACCTTATGTCAGCTCGCCTCTTCCCTCGGAATTTCCAGCTACAGCCAAGAGGTCTTTCAGACGTGATCCTAGAAAATTTTCCTACAAACCACACCAGTACTATCCTCCGTCCCGTGTTCGGCAGACCAGACCTCCCCAGAGAGGCCAGCCTCGACAACGCAGGGTTCCAAAAGCCCAACCAGCCCCTCAGTCTGGTCCAGCATCGGGTTTTTGACTCCCTTCTATAGAGCAGAAGCCAACCTCCCAATTTCCACCATTCCTGTAGGAGGCCACTTGTGCCTTTTCCACAACATATGGTGCACAATTACTACAGACCAATGGGTCCTATCTGTGGTTAACCAGGGTTACAGTCGAAACTTCCTCATCCTACCACTGAACACCTCTTTTTCTGGCAGTAGCTTCCATCAATCACTCTCCACTTCTCGAGAGAGCTTTTGACTGTTCTGCACTCCCAACGCCGTGGAACCGGTGCCTCAACTGCAGTGGGGTCAGGGGTTCTACTCTCGGTATTTTCTAATACCAAAAAAATCAGGAGGAATTTGTCCTATTCTAGACCTGCGTGCCCTAAACAAGCACCTCTGCAGAGAAGTTCAGAATGGTAACCCTGGGCACCATGCTTCTCCTACAACAGGGAGATTGGTTCTGCTGTCTAGATCTCCAGGAGGCCTATGCCCACATTGCCATATACCATCCTCATTGGAAATATCTCAGGTTTGTGGTAGGCCATCATTACCAGTTCCAGGTGCTTCCATTTGGACTAGCGTCAGCACCCTGTGTATTTACAAAATGCCTTGCAGTCATCTCAGCTCAACTCAGACAGAACAACGTTCCTGTTTATCCATATCTAGACGATTGGCTCATCAAAGGCCCATCCCGGCAGGAAGTACTCCACTCCCTCCATTTCACAATCAGCCTACTACCCTTAGGATTCCTAATCAATTACCCCAAATCATGTCTCCTTCACACGCTCTTTAGTTCATAGGAGCAGATCTAAACACTATCCAGGCCAAAACGTTCCAAACGACCGAGCACACTCATGTGCAAACTTAGCCAATGCGGTGCAGGTGCGCCAGACAACCACAGCTAGTCATCTGCTCATCCTCTTGGGTCACATAACATCTACAGTTCGTCACTCCAGTGGCTCGACTAGCCATGAGGATAACACAATGGACTTTACAGTCCCAGTGGTCCCAGTCAACTCAATCTATGTCCCACATTGTTCATGTCACCAGCCAGCTACGTCTCGCTAGCTTGGTGGACAAGGGAGTCCAATCTTCAGACAGGACTACTGTTTCAGCTTCCAGATCCCCAAATTACTCTGACAGATGCATCCACTCTGGGTTGAGGTGCACATCAACCACCTCCAAACCCAGGGAACCTGGTCCAAAACAATCGAAGCACCAGATAAATTTCCTGGAACTTCGAGCAATTAGATATGCCCTACTGACCTTTCAAGATTGCCTCTCCAACAAGGTAATCTTAATTCAGACCAACAACCAGGTAGCAATGTGATACCTCAACAAGCAAGGGGGCACAGGCTCCTTCCTTCTATGCCAGGAGGTGGCACGTATCTGGGCCTGGGCTCTCTCCCACTCCATGCAACTAAAATAGGCAGGCGTGGACAATGTGATAGCGGACAAACTCAGCCGGTCCTTTCATCCCCACGAATGGTCCTTGGACGCCACTGTAAAACACAATTTTCCACCAGTGGGGCCGCCCACACATAGACCTCTTTGCATCAGTTCACAACCTCAAAGTGGACAACGTCTGCTCTCTACACTGCAGCCACACACACCACCACGCGATGCCTTCGCCCACTCATGGGCAACAGGTCTTCTGTATACCTATCCTCTACTTCCACTCATCAGCAAGACTCTTGTGACGTTACGGCAGGACAGGGACACAATGATCCTCATAGCCCCTCACTGGCCATGTCAGGTTTGGTTCCCCATCCTCCACGACCTCTCAGTCCAGCAACCAATTCGCCTGGGCATGGATCCAACCTTGATAACGCAGAACGGACTATTGTATCATCCGAACCTTCATGCCCTGTCTCTGACAGCTTGGATGTTGAAAGGTTGATCTTGCAATCTCTCAACTTCTGACAGTGTGTCCCAAGTCCTTGTAGCTTCACGAAAGCCTTCTACTAGGAGATCGTATCGTTCCAAATGGAAAAGATTCTCCATATGGTGCACTACTAAGGAAATATATCCTTTTTCCTGTCCCATTCCAAAGTTCCTGGATACCGTTGGTATCTCTCGGAAGCTGACCTGCAGACTTCCTCCATCCGTGTACATATCCGCACCATTTCAGCTTACCACAAAGGTATAGGAGATGCCTCGATCTTGGTGCAACCCCTAGTTTGGGCGCTTTGAGAGGATTACTACAACTAAAGCCTCCATTGGTCCTTCAGTTCCAATGTGGGATCTTAATGTGGTTCTGGCACAGCTCATGTGACCGCCATTTGAGCCTCTGCAAGCTTCGACACCTCACTTAGAAAGTGATCTTTCTAGTTGCTATAACATTGGCTCGCAGAGTCTGTAAACTACAGGCACTGGTAACATACTCACCATATAACAGATTCCTTCAAAATCGTGTGGTACTCTGCACATACCCTAAATTCTTGCCAAAAGTAGTCAGATTTCCACTTGAATCAATCAATAATACTTCCCACCTTTTTTCCAAAGCCTCACTCACAACGGTCTGTAAACGTGCTCTTTTTATTTGGACCGCACTGCAGCCCATAGGAAGTCCACCCAACAGTCTTCTTTGATAAAAGCAAATTGGGAGCTTCGGTGGGCAGGCAGACCCTGTCCGCCTGGCTGGCGGACTGTATCTTTCTGCTACCAACAAGCAGGCCTTCCACTACAAGAACGCTTGAGCGCATTCAGTAAGAGCTATGGCAACGTTGGTAGCACACCTACGGTCTGTCCCTCTTACTGACATCTGCAAAGCTGCAACATGGAGTTTTCTTCATACTTTTGCAGCTCATTACTGTCTCAAAGGGTGGCAGGCAAGATTCCATATTCAGTCACTGTCCTGCGTAATTTGTTTCCAGTTTAATAACCCAACTTCCTTCCAATAACCCACTGAAATTCAGGCTGCCCTCCTAACCAAAACCACCCCAGTTGTTGTGCTGTTGCACGTCGTTGGGTATTTTTGGCTTATATTTTGGCATCCTGTAGCTCACTACTCACCCACATGAGGACTACCATCTTGCTTGTCCTGGGAGAAAAAGTTGCTTACCTGTAACAGGTGTTCTCCCAGGACAGCAGGATGGTAGTCCTCACAAAACCTGCCTGCCACCCCGCGGAGTTGGGTTCGCGTATGTTTTTTTTTATTTTTCGCTTGTACTTTTTACTACAAACGAGACTGAAGGGGGACCCCTGCTGGATGCAGGGTTAGGGGCATGCTCAGTGTGCCAGTCAGTTTCTAGAAACTTTGACAAGAGTTCTGTGATTGGGCTCCATCCTGATGTCACCCACATGTAAGGACTAACATCCTGCTGTCCTGGGAGAACACCTGTTACAGGTAAGCAACTCTTTCCCATATTTGGATGATTGGCTGGTCAAGAGCACATCTCAGGCAGGGGCCATCTTGTCCATACACTTGATCATCCAGGTGTTGGAATTACTAGGGTTCATTCTTTTTGCATGGAGGAGCAGTCTGTAGCTAGGGATTCACTCATGTATGAAGACTACAATCCTGCTTATTCTTGGAGAAAACAGTTGCTTTACCTGTAACAGGTGTTCTCCAAGGACATGTTCAGTAGTCCCACTTGTCAGGAACTAGACTGGTTTAGCAGAAGAGATGGAAGATGTTAAACTTCCTTTCCATTAGTCCTGCTACACCAGTCCAGGACCTTCCCAGGAAGTGAGGCTTTATCAGTCAGGCTTGCTCTGTTGAATAGACTAAAGCTGATGCTCCCTCTTTTGCTGAAGCTTTGGTGATTTATTGGATTCCTGCTATGTGGCACTACCTCTAAGTGTTGATGTCACATGAGGAAAACAATATTGTCTGCTTCCATCTGTTGCTAGGGGGAAACATCCTACTTGTCAGCAGGGGCGGCTCAAGGCAATCTGCTGCCTGAGGGGAGGAAAAACACCCCTCACACTCAAGGCATGGTGCAAGTCACATCAGAGCGGAAGGGGGGGTTATCCCACTTGGAGTCTCACCCTCTGGGTGATTTGAAATGCTGGGGAAGGGGGGATGTGAAGGTCAGGATTCTGAGAGGAGTGGCAGATACGGCTAGAGATATTCCAAGAAAATTCTGCAAAAGCAAGATACTTGCAACCCATTTGGTATTAGGTCTGTTGTAAAGTTAGGTTTGAGCTTGTCAGGGACTGGACTGGTGTAGCAGGACTAATGGAAAGGAAATTAACAGGTCAGAATCCTTTCCTTGGAAGCTCTATAGGGATAGAGATACCTATTGTAGCTGAATGTAACTTGAGCTACCAATGAAAGCACAATGTAAATCTAAAAAAAAAAAGCAAGTTTGCTTACTGTAAATGGTGTTTCCGTAGATAGGATGAATTAGCCATGCTGTCATGGGAACTGTGAGTCAGGCCTGGGAGGCAGAGCTTCCTAAGTGATGTCAGAGCTTTGCTCTGAGGCTGCGCGTAGTTTCCCGTGCTGATGACTCTCCTCAGTCTGTGAAAGTAAACGTGGTCGTAAAGTTGATGTCGACTGATCAGGGAGGTGGGCGGGTCAGCATGGCTAATTATCCTGCTATCTACGGAAACACCGTTTACGGTAAGCAAACTTGCTTTTTCCCGTCGATGGGGCTGAATTAGCCATGCTGTCATGGGAGTCCTAAGCTCCCAGCACGCTGACGAAAAAGTCGAAGGTATTGTCTTATACAGCGTGGTAAATGTTAGGTGACAGTTGACCTCGTAGAGTCTATGGACAATGACTGTAGAAGTGTTTTACCAAACTTTGCATCATCCGCCGTCTGGTCAAGACAGTAATGGGAATTGAACGTGTGAAGAGAAGCCCATGTGGCTGCTTTGCAAATGTCTACTGGTGGAATATGTCTCAGATGGGCCATGGAGGCTGCCACCGCTCGTGTTTGAGCCGTGGGCTGAGATGGTAATACAGTGACGTTTGTTATGCAGAATTGTATACACTGGGTAATCCAGCTAGAGATGGTGCGTTTAGTTACCGGAAGGCCTGGGGCATTCGGGTTGAAAGAAACCAACAGTTGCGATGCCCTGTGGGGTGAGTGGGTCCTTTGTTTATAGTAGGCAAGTGCTCTTTTGCAGTCCAGGGTATGTAGTTTCTCTCGCTGTCGCGCTCTCTCGCTGTCGCGCTCTCTCGCTGTGTCGCTCTCATTCTTGTGAGGTTTTGGATAAAAAGTCAGTAACTCAATCGATTGGTTGAGATGAAATTGGGAAGACTACCTTTGGCAGGATCGAGGGGTGTGTCCATAAGAGCATCTTATGGTGGTAGAATTGAAGGTATGGGCTATAATGTACTAAGGCCTGTAATTCGCTAACTCGCCATGCCAATGTCACTGCGGTAAGGAAGACTGCCTTCCAGGTGAGGTATTTTGGATGAAAGAATTCCATTGGCTCAAAGGGTGAGACCATCAGTTGCTCGAGAACTAGGTTTAGATTCCACGGAATAGGTGGTTTTGAGACCGGGTGGCGAAGGTGTGAGCTCTTTTACGAATCGAGAGACCATCAGATGGATAGAGATGGGCTGGCCGTTGTGCGATCGGTGAAAGGCTGCTATTGCACTGAGGTGGACTCCAACTGAAGCTGTAGCGAGGCCAGCCACAATCGTGTGTAGGTAGTCCAGCAAGGTTTCTGGTGTACAGGTAAACGGGTCAACTTTCATGGATTCGCACCACGTGGTGTAGCGCTTCCATTTGAAGTTATAGTTCTTCCTCGTGGAAGGCTTGCGGGCTGCCAAGATTACATCTTGAACTGTGATGGAAAAACCTTGTTCTGACAGAAGGTGCCATTCAATCTCCAAGCCGTGAGATGCAGAGGAGTGCAACGGGTGGAGGAGGATCCTTTCGTCCTAGGACAGCAGGTTTTGTTTGGGTAGTTGGAATGGCACGTCCGACAGGTGTAGGAGATGTGCATACCATGGTTGGCGTGGCCACGCCGCTGCTACGAGGATCAATTGTGCCTCGTCCCTCATGCACTTTTGTAGCGTCTTTGTGATGAGGGGGATTGGAGGGAACACATACATCAGGGGCTCTGTCCATGGAATAAGAAAAGCATCCTGAGCGACTGGAGTCGGCCATACAGAGCAGAAGTGAGTCACTTTCCGGTTGTACTCTGTGGCGAAAAGATCTATGGATGGGTATCCCCATCTTTGGAAGATGGTCTCTGCTACGTTGTTGTCGAGGGACCATTTGTGTGGATGGAATATCACTCAGCCTGTCCGCTTGAGTATTCGCAATTCCCAGCAAGTAAGTGGCCTGCAATTGAATGGAGTGGTGAATTGACCACATCAGGAGGATGAGGGCTTCGCGGCACAGGGTCCAGGAGCCCTAGCCGCCCTGTTTGTTTTAAAACATGGCCACTTGATTGTCCGAGTAAACCATAACCCTGTGGCCTTGGAGGTGAGACAAAGGTGCGCAGGGCATATCGGATGGCTCTCAATTCCAGGAGATTGATGTGAAGAGACTGTTCCCGTTGCGACCAGAGGCCTTGCGTCTGGAGGCTGTTGAGGTGGGCCCCCCAACCCTTGTGGGAGGCATCTGTGGTAAGGACTGCATTGTGCGGTAGGCGAGTGAAAGGAGCTCCCTTGGTGTCTGTTTTCGTAACCACCAGTCTGTTTGCAATCATGGGTTTTGTCAAAGACACTTTCCAATGTAGTGGTTGAGAATGTTTCCACTGTCGTTTGAGACCCCATTGGAGGTGTCACATGCGCAGAATCTTGTGTTGGAGACCGCGTGGATTGAGGCTGCCATATGTCCCAATACTTGTAAGACTTGATGCGCCGTTGGCGACAGTCGACTTCAGGCGGTGAAAAAGGAGTCGCATGTTTTGTTTCCTGTTGGCTGGCAGAAAAACTTTGTATTTGATTGTATCCAAATGAGCTCCTATAAACTGTATTGTTTGTGCAGGATGCAAGTTGGACTTCTGATGATGATCAAGCCCAACTTGTCCAGGCACTGAATTGTATGTCGAAGATGCTGCCAAAGAGTGTCTGGACTGGCGGCTACCAGCAGCCAGTCGAGGTAAGGAAAAATCATGATCCCCTGTTGAGAGGAATGCCACCACCACTGCCATACACTTGGTCACTATTGACAGGCCGAAGGGAAGGACTTTGTACTGGAAGTATTGGCTCTGCACTTGGAAAGACAGGTATGGCCAGGAGGAAGGATGCATAGGAATGTGAGTGTATGCATCCTTGAGGCCTATGGAGCACATCCAGGCCTGGGGCTGGATCAAGAGTAGCAGAGATTTGAGAGATCATTTTGAACTTTTCCTTGATGAACTTCCTCAGTTCTCTGAGGACCAAGATTGGACGAAGGTCCCCGGATTTCTTTGGAATTAGGAAGTAGGGGGAGTGGAGAACTGCGAGATGTTCTGTCAGAGGGATGCGGAGAATCTCTTGCTGTTGTAATAATGCCTTCACCTCCTGTTCCAAGCGGTTTTGGTGGGGTCTGGCCCCCTGGCGCTGAATGAGGGAGCGGGGGGGGGGGGGGGAGAGTGGAAGTGAATTCTGTACCTGTGTCGAACGATGTCTAGTACCATTGGTCGCTGGTGATCTTCTCCCATTCCCGGATGTGTGCTGTAATTCTTCCCGCTAGCACTTGTTGCGGTGGTGGCAAGGCGATGTTCAAAAAGACAGGTTAGTCTTGGCCGGGACAGCGGGGTGGGGGGGTTTGTGGGCGCTGGCTCCGGGGTCGTCCCCGCCAGTTTTGATTTTGTTGATTCTGCGGACGGGAAGTCCACTGATAAGCGGGGGGACGGTACGAAGCATATGGCCGATAAAGTCGGCGTTGGAAGATTTGTTTACGAGGTAGTGTGGAATACTGGCGTGCAGCAGAATAAGCTTGAGTCCCGAACAAATTGTCCCCTTTACACGGTAAATTGGCCAGTTTTTCGTGGACATCTTCTCTAATGGAGCTAGCCCTCAGCCACACCATTCATTGTGCCGCAATGGCAGCTGCTGACGCACGCGAGGAGGTCTCAAATCCTTCGTAGACCATGCGCAACAGATGGCGTATGCCCTCCTCCAGGTCTTGTACGTGGTTAGTGTCCTCAATTGGGTGGGCGAGGTCCGAGCTTTCTTTCATCCATTGCACACACTCATAGAGCTATTGAATGATGTAGAATTGGTGATTAACGCGGGCAGCAAGCATAGACGCCTGGAATGTGTGCTTCGCAAATTCATCAAGCGAACGAAGTTCTCTGCCCGGGGGGGGGGGGGGGGGGGTGGTAGCTGAGTGTAACCTGGACTTCCTAGTCCTCGCCATTGCCAATTCAACTACCAGGGATGCATGAGGTAGTTGTGGCATTGAGTAGTAGGGCGATTTTTGCATTTTATATTTAAGATCGGTTTTCCTGGAAACAGATGGAAGTTGGACTATCCCAAGAGCGTTCCAGAACAGTCTAGTACAGCATGTGGAGGTAGAGAGGTAGGATCTGCTGGAAGATCAAAAATCTTTAGTATATCTAAAATTGCCGATCTCGGATACGGCACCTTTTGAATGTTAAGGTGGAGGACCGAACCCATCTTTTCTAAGAACTTTGGATAGGTGAGGTCTTCCGGAAGAGAGTATGGTTCTGCCGGTTCGTTCCCTGGTTCTGAGGGATACCCTGTGGAGCTATCCAGTGATGTGGATTGAGGGTCCAGCGACACTGGGGTAAGTGGCTGTTGAGGTTGCTGTGATGGTGGGGCTGGAGAGAGCGCCCGTGGGGACGGGGGCCTTATGTCTTGTGGAGATGGAGGCCGTGTGTTCTGCGGGGATGAGTGTCCTAATGGTTGTGGAGACTCCGAGTCGATACTGGGCGAGGAGTTCCCCATCTGATAAGAGGATTTCATGACCTCAAAGAAACCAGATAATGCCAGAGAGATTGACACAAGCAACTTTTGTCTTTGGCATTGGTGTTCGAGCTGGTACCTGGGGTCTGCCTGCCGGAATTGCTGCCAATAGAATATCGGTATCTGGTGGCTGAGACTCGGGCACGCGTGTGTGTAGTGTTTCCTGCAATTTGCGTTTCTTCATCAAGGGGTTCCTGTAGGATGTCACCCCTGGAGTGGCGTTTAGAAGCTAAAGATAAAGCTGAGAACACAGGAGCCGAGGAGGCAGAAGAAACTGAAGACGAAGAGTCGAATTTGACCCTCGTCCCTGTCTGATCTGGACGAGGAGGCTGGTGAAGAGGGCATTAGGGTCAATGGTGCATCCCTGGAAGCCTTCGATACAGTAGCTAGTGGTATGAAACGGGATTTCTTCCTTATCCCAGTAGGTTCTGGGGAATGTGGTCTAGGTTTGGCCATTTTCTTTGTTTTTGGGTGTCTGCACCGTTGGCGCCGTCTCGTGCTCAGCGCCGTGGTATTAGTCGGCTTGCTTCGGTGCGTCTGCGCCGTTCCTTCGCACCGCAATGGCGTCTTTCCGCGCACTGCAATGGCGTCTTTCCGTGCGTTGGAAGAGGGTGCGTCGGCTGAAGCACCTGCGTTGCAGTCGGCGCCCGGGGCGACTGAAGGTTACGTTGCATCAACCTTCCAGCACCATAGTCTTAGTAGATTGCGTCGCGTCCACGGTGCTTCGTTGACGGGCTGTGCGCAGATTTCGATGCATGGGTTGCTTCCTGGGTATGTTCCACTACCCGCCCCGGTGCATGCGACTTTAGTCGTCGGCGCCGGCTCTTGTCACGGGAGGGCCCTCGACTCCTGGAAGCTAGATCTTTACCTCTCATGCGATCCTTCGCAGTCAGAGGTTCCATGGAGGCCACTCGATGCTGTGGGGGCGGCGCAGTTGTAGTAGGCCCTGGGGAAGAGTGGGCTTCCTATGGTGGGGCATAGGATCCCATCCTCAGAAACCTACATTGGCTACCAGTAAATTTTAGAATCCTTTATAAAGCAATCACCTTAATACATAAGTCCATCCATCATCAACTCCAACTCGACCTTGAAATCCCCTTCAAAATTCATTCCTCCAATAGGCCTATTAGAGACAATCATAAAGGTACTTTGAATTACCCCCCAACCAAAGCCTCACGACTTTCCTCGACCAAAGACCGAGCTTTTTCTATAGCAGGTCCATCTATTTGGAACAACATTCCTTCAAGCCTCCGACTGGAACCCTGTCTCATTACGTTCAGAAAAAAACTTAAGACGTGGCTATTCCACCAAGCCTTTGATGAGCCTCCAGACAACCCTTAGTCTTCTTTTTCCTCACTTGGATTTTTAGAAGATGAAAGCCCTACAACCTTTCAGACAAAGAACTCTGGCACTCACCGATTAAAGCATCTTTTTGCTCTATTCCAAATTCCTTTGGATAATGCTTCTTCAATTATTTTTGACCTTTAACTTCCTTCCAGCTCTTAAGCTTCCCAAGTTTTTACTCCTTGTTAAATGTAACTTTTATCTTATTCTCTTCTCTTGTTAATTACTTTTATTTATTGCTTCTGTTATACCCTTGTTTTATGTAAACCGATCCGATATGGTTTAATTTACTATGAAGGTCGGTATAAAAAACTGTTAAATAAATAAATAGTCTTAGTAGATTGCGTCGCGTCCACGGCGCTTCGTTGACGGGCTGTGCGCAGATTTCGATGCATGGGATGCTTCCTGGGTATGTTCCACTACCCGCCCCGGTGCATGCGACTTTAGTCGGCGCCGGCTCTTGTCACGGGAGGGCCCTCGACTCCTGGAAGCTAGATCTTTACCTCTCATGCGATCCTTCGCAGTCAGAGGTTCCATGGAGGCCACTCGATGCTGTGGGGGCGGCGCAGTTGTAGTAGGCCCTGGGGAAGAGTGGGCTTCCTATGGTGGGGCATAGGATCCGGTCCTCTGTTTGAAGGCGCTCCATTTTCTCCCTTCTGTCGGCGTGCCTTCTGTGACATCCGACTACAATGAGGGCACGACTCGAGCGGGTGGTCTGGTCCCAGATATCTGTAGCAGCGGTCATGTCCACAGAGGCAGGGTTTGAACCCTGAGGGTCGGGGAGTGCCTTCTTGCCATGGTCCTTCATTTTGTTCGCTTTTTCTTCCTAAATTTAAGAATTGCCTGAGGAGGTCTGAGGCTCCGCGTGCAATCCCATGCGCGGAAAAACAGACTGAGGAGAGTAGTTATCAGCGCAGGAAACCACGTGCAGCCTCAGAGCAAAGCTCTGACATCACTTAGGAAGCTCCGCCTCCTGGATCTGACTGACAGTTCCCATGACAGCATGGTTAATTCAGCCCTGCTATCGACGGGAAAAAACAATTGTAAGCCCTGGGGAAGAGAACAAACTACTGTACCTGCATGTAACTTTGAAATCTAGTTTGGAATGGTAAATAAAATCCAAATAGTTTTCTGAACCTTTATGGTTGAGTTTATAAATGCCGGTGTTGTAATGGTTACTCTGAGATGCCTCACTTTCCTTTAGGAACTCTATCCAGCAGTGTTTCCTTATTTCACTCCTGATTTCCCTGCTGCTTTGAGTAAGTGATCACTAAGCTAGCTGCTTTTAACTAATCTTAGGCAAATCACCTAAGAAAAATGGAAGCAAATTCTCCATGTATAATCCGAGATATTTTAGAAAAATGTTCAGTACCTTTTTGTATTCCTCAAGCACAGTACTGTAAAATGCAGTAGGAAATGTCATTTTGAGATTAATGGTCTTTAATACTTTTCTGGGATTTGGGAGAAGTAATTGAAATGCAGTAGATCTGTCTTCGCTTATCTCTTGTTGGTCATGTTCCTTACTAGGCAGTCAAGTAGCTGTTTGATATTGAGTTTTTCATCTCTCCATTTCTGTACCAGGTGCACCAGGTATCATTTCAGCCAGTCCTTATGCAGGAGCTGGTTTCCCTCCAACCTTCGCCATTCCTCAAGCTGCAGGTAATATGGAAATCGAAATGAGCTTCTGCCACTTGCATGGAGCAATTAGGACATGGCATGCAGCTCTTCCAAGGAGCAGTGCACATATGCACCTTGCAAGTTGTGATGGCATGCCTCAGGCAGCGACAAGTGGTTTAGTTGAATCTTTGACAGCTTGAGCTAGTTAATGTGTACTGCATTATCAGTTAATGAGCAGGACTTTTGCTGAGGGGGAGCAGTGAAACTAGCTGCCTTTCAGAAATGGTAACTGGCTTTTATGCAGACTGGCAATTTCCTTCTCTATCCAAGGGGAGAGGGCTAATTTGCTTGCTTAATTCATAGTCCTTTTCATTTTAAATACCTGTTTTGGCATAGTGTTCATGAAATTGTTCACTGAATCCGTGCCATCCCTTATACTGGTGCACAGGAGGCCTACCCATCTCTGTGCTCACCGCTGGGAGGAGGGGTTGGCAAGGTTCATTCAGGAGATGGTTTTGTAGTGGACAGGGTATGCGGAGTGTAGTTAGAGTAAACCTAGGAGCAGGATATTAGTGCATACAATTTTCATTTTATGAACACATTTTGGAAGAATATAGGTCCTTGTATTTCCATATCACTTAAGATGCCATGAAGGTCACACGAGGGCTTAACAGTCGGCATGTGCTCTGTATATTCACTGTTAACTTTTTTCTGTTGATAAATCTTCAATTTGCAGGTTTGTCAGTGCCAGGTGTTCCTGGAACACTTGCTCCTTTGGCTATTCCATCGGCCGCAGCTGCCGCTGCAGCTGCCGCTGGCAGACTTGGCATCCCCGGTCTCACTGGGCCAGGGAACTGTGTTCTGCTGGTGAGCAGTCTGAACCCAGAGGTTAGTGCTGTTACATTTCGCATGCAGGAACTCTGGACTCTGAACTTTGTACGAATTGTCCAGAGCCCAGATAGAACTTCATGATCTTGTGCCCGATTTGCACCATGACTTTTTTATCCATGAGTCTGCTTCACAAGTTACCTTTCCAGGGTTCATCCCTCACTTCATGTGGAATGAGGTCTGATCTCCCATTCAGGCTTGCAGGTGACTGACTACTTTTAAGGGGCCACCTGCCAGCCTGTTGCAGACCTGTTTAGTCTTGCAGTCTCTCGCCCTCCCTTTCCATTGATCCAGAACACCTGTGGGTGGGTCACCTTCCAGCCCCTTGTTTTCCCTTAATTGTAATGGCTTAAATGTTAGTATGACCTATGTGTACCTGTCAGTGTCGCTCTGCCACAAGCTCCCACATCTTTCTCTTTTTTCCAAATATACTATGGTTTTACTTTTTATATTCCTTAATATCTGTTACATTTTCAGTTTCATTTAACTTTTCTCATTGAATTGTAATCTCCTTTTGTGCATATGAATAGCAGCAAGCCAGGGTTTTGGGAGGGATACAGTATTGTAAAATGTATGTAATCTTGCCACGAGTATTATGTGAGATAATGTACTTGTAGGTTAGCCTTGGTGGGGATTATCAAATTTTACTGCTGATTTCAAAAGTATGAAATCCAGCTCTAATACAAACACATTTTTCCATACAGCTTTATGTAAGAGCAGTTCTTACCCATATCTGCCCCCTTTCCTGAAAAAGGAAGCCTTGATAACTGATACAAGGAACAATTAGTATCTGATCTTCCCTCTCAAAGTTTATCATTTCAAATTACTTTTTCTTCTGACTGGCTAATTCCTCTTAAATGTTTCTCAGGGTATAAAATTAAGACAGATTGGTTTTGGAGGGTATGGACTGGTATTGAGCTAAGGTCTCATGCTTGCTCCAGAACAAATCTTACATTTTACTGCTTTGGTAGCAGTTACTGGCCCTTGTGTGGAAAGGTCTGAATGCCATTTGCATATAGAAAGGGCTTCCATTGTGGGTGGTGGTGGTCGAATAGTGACTTAAAGAACAACTCTCCCTGCTGGCTTGCATTAGGCAGAGAATAAACAGCACCATTTGCCATCAATCCTACATGATATAGGTATAGGCTAGATCTAATTTAAAACATGCATTTTAGAACTTTAGCAGGCACATAGCATAGAGTGCCAGGAAGTTGATGCATATTTCTCTTGGGCTTTAGTTCCCTCTGTATAGTGGTGACTTGATGGGAGTCCTTTGTTTCTGCACTATAAGCCATTCCCTCAATTCTTATTTCATTCTGTCCCTTAATTTTGAGTGAGCTCTTGACTATTCATCCAGCTTTTGTTTAGAGACAAACTCATAGTGATGCTGTGAACTAACAGACTGACTTTTTCTCAATGCTTGAGTAATCAGTGTTTGTAGAAACTTAACAATTTGCAACCAGTTAAGAAGCAATATTTCTCAGCGGTGACTGCCAGGATTGTGTACATTGAAACTTATCCTGGGCACTAGAACACTGGCATTTCAAATTCCTTCATTCCTGCAGAGGGATACTTCAGGCTCACACTATTAATGGCACATCAGAAATGAGATGACCTGGTGATATGGTGTAGGAATTCCCCACAAATCACATTCTTGTGCTACTATGGTTCCTACTGAGAGTTTCTAAATTCCAGGGGGCTCATACTTAGAATTTTAATGTGAAGCTTTCCCTCCAGAGCAGACTGGCTGTAAATTTTGAAAAGCTCTCAATTCTGCTTGAAGCCTCCATTTTATTCTTGTAGACAGCAGCAATGCCCAAACTCCAACCTCATGTAGAAAATGGAAGGTGTTTTTGAGGTCAGTCTGCTCTGAAACGAAGACATCAAGCATCAGTAAAGAGCTTTTGATAGCCAGTTGTCTGTTCAGATCTAATGCTTTTATTCAGGTGCAGCACACTTCCACCTGTATGGCAGGTGGGTTGCCCTAAGCATTGAGGGCATTGGACCCTCTCTGCCTTTAACATCCAAGGGTAGGGGAACAAATGTAAATAGTTTTGGGTTTGTTTTTTTTTTACATAATGACTTCTCCCATTAGTCATCAATCATATTGTCAGGTGCTTGGCATATATTACACATCAGTCACCCTGCTGTAATGTTGGCTCTTATTTCCTAAGTTAAAAAAAACTCTTTTCTTATTTACTTGTTTTCCTTCAAGTAAAACCTATGAACTGTTTCTGTAAACAAGTATTGTATGTAGAAACTCGGTATCATAAGTGATGGAACACTACCATATTTCCTTATGTATTTACTGACCTGTTTTTTGCTACTTTTTTCTTTTCTCCCCATCCCTTTTCCCAAATTTTCTTCCCTTGTTCCGGAATTTCTTTGCCAACTGACTGCACGGTACTTCTGCTTCCTGTTGTTGCTTGAAACAATTTTTTAAATCCCCCCTCAAACAAAAAAACCTTGCTCTTCGGAAAACAACCTGTCCTTCAATATTAACCATCTCGAAAACATCATCATCCATCAACCAATCCCGCCACTTCCTGCGGCGACTGCCTTTCCTCGTGGACGATTTGTGCAACCTGCGCTCTCCCCTTGATTCCTTTCCTCTCCCCTGTCCCTCCGCTGCCTTGCTCTGCTGTCCTCTAAAGAGAGTTACACCCCAATGCCTCTTTATTCTTTTCGGTATGTTATCGTTCACACTTTTATTACCTTTGTTTTCAGTTACTTTAGATTTCAGAAATGTACAGTTTTGATTTCAGATAATTTTGCATGCATAATTGTTTGGAGTTTGCTTTATTTTATTTTGTGTTAAACTACTGTTATGCATGGTTGATTGTGTTGCATGCCTTCCTAGGAATTTAAATATAGTAGTGTGATGAATCATTTTAAGTTCAATCCCCCTACCATTTGGGTTTTGGGTCTTTTGAAAATTGTATTTCCTGTAACCTTAGGTTTATATTCTGCTAGACAGCTGTGCTTTTTCATAAGCAGGGCAGAATACTTTCCTTTAGCTGGAATGAACTGCATTGTGAATTTAGTTAAGATTTGTTGCTTAGTTAAAAAAAAAAAAATCTCCTGCTGTCTGAACATTGTTCTTCCATGCTTTTCTCAAGGAGTGTATGGTGATGTGCAGAGGGTGAAGATCCTTTTTAATAAGAAAGAAAATGCATTGGTTCAAATGGCTGATGGAAACCAGGCTCAACTGGGTAAGTATCTGCAGCAATGCTACCTACTAACCTGTAACACGATCACTTCTGTGTGTGCATTCCTTTTAACCTGTTGGTTTTGGCTAGATACTTTCCTCTTGCTTTGAGCTTGGTTACAATCTGCCTGTACTGGGACTATGGCACCATGAGCCCATACTTGAGTTTTCCAAATTGCCAGCAAACAGGGTGGAATTAGCTGTGACACATGGGTGATGTCTAGTGCCAGACAAACCATCCCTGTACCTCACAGCTTGTACTATGGAGCATATGCAGGAAATCTTGCACATCTGTCGTGAGCTCCTCTTTTCCTGTGCCATGACAGATGTGTACCCTCTTGGAAATTTTTTCCCTATCCCTCAGACCAGTCCAAATGAATTACTTTATCTCCCCTACCAGCAGAGGGTGACACAAGGAAAGCTTTATTGTATGCAATCTGCATAGTCTACGTGTTCTCTTTCCAGGCGATGGTAGAGGTGCAGAACCTAAAGATGGACTTGGAGATTCACTCCAGGGGTGCTAGATCTGGTTTCATACCTTTCCCCTGGTAGAATAGGGATGAGCAGGAGTCTGTGGCCCTTCTTTGGCTTTTGCCCTTATTTTGAGGGTTTGATAGCCAGTGGTGCTGGCTCCTTCATCCCTGATCCTCTTCTACCTCTTGCTTGAATGAGTCCCTTATGGCTGTGGATGGGCTACCAAAAGGAAGTTTTTTTACTTTATGGTGATGGTCCTTTTTAAGATTTCCTAGTGTGTAGCCAGATGGACTCTGGAATTATGGGTTATATGCTCCCCTGCCAGCAGATGGAGACAGGTTTCAAAGCTGTCACCTTACACCCCTGCAGTGACCCCAGCCCTTCAGTATCTCTCAGTCTCTTAGCAGATGTGGACGTGCCTTCCCTGTCGGGATTGCAGTACTCTTTAGAAGAGGAAATTTTACCTTTAAATTGAAAAAGATTGCGCCCCGCTCTTCTGTGGTGATACCTAAAGGTCCCTCCCCCAGTTGAGAATTCCTGAGGCGATTTCTGAGATCCCTAAGAGGTGTGCCTTGGTCCGGTAGCCGGTTCCTGGCGAGGACTTTGCTGCTGAAGCAGCTGAAAGGCAGCGGGTGCGGGAAGCAGAGCGCGGAGGTGACTGCCAAAGCTTTCTTCCCCCAGCTGGAGACAGACCCTGTACTCAGCTGGTAAACGCTGAGCCCAGGTAAGTAACAGAAAAAGATTTCCCATTCAGAGTGGAGGGGTTTTGGTAAGACTTCCTCTGGTCTCTTTGCTCAGCATGCTGTACAAATGTCGTTCCCTTTCACTTGCTCTAATGGGAAGTGGGCAACAGAGTGGCTTGAGTAGGCCCCACTTCAGGCTTAGTTGGCACATTGCATGGTAGGCCACATTGGTGCCATCTTGCACGTGGTTTTGTGTGCATTGTATTGCTCTCCATACAGCATTGGCATGCGCAGTGCTTGCTGGCTCTGCGCACACGCTGTGCACGCAGTCATGCGCACACAACTTCTTAGGCACAGAATTCCCAAGCGCACAGGCTGTGCATGCACCTTGCCGTGGCCCGCTTAGTTGGGCATAGTCTTTAAGTGCAAGCAGACTGATTTCGCAACTGCTCTCTAATGACTCCGGCAGCAACGAAACACAAGTGCCATTCTTTCTACGCTGCTTGCCATATTAAGGTTACTCAGTCTGACCTGGATTCTTTGTCAGCACTGTGAGGAGGCCCAGGGAGAGGTGACCTCCCCAGACTTTACCAAGCCCGGTTCTTCCCATTTGGAGGATGGGTCAGCCACAACCTTAACCTGAAGCACTCCGGATCTGAAATCAGAAGCAACATATGTACCAGCTTCAAGTAAGAAGTCTCAAATTATGGCAGAACTGATGACCACAAATATCAAAATGACTTAAAATAGATACATGTCAAATCAAGTAAGGGAGTAAACCATATCTAAAACAAGAGGAAAAATCGAAACAAGTGTAATCTGAAACAGTTTTATTCCAAAGCTGCCATAGTGGATCTATGAGATTACAGAACACCTAAAGATGTTAAGATGGATTTGCAAGCCACTTAATGAATGTATTCCAGACACAAGTAGTTAAGCAGTCATGTTTCAGCACTGTAAGGTGTGCTAAACAATAATGGGAATGAAGGCGATGAATAACCATAGGTAGTGATGGGCCAGCAGTATGCTTCCATAAACTTGTTAACTCGCACCGTGCTGCCATGTACACATGGAGACAAAATAACTGGCAGTGATTGTGTAACCCAGTTGCTGGTATATTTAGCAGCACCACATAAGGGTCTAGGGTTACGCTCATCCCTATTAATTGAAAAACCCATTGTGTGACTTGCGTCCAGAATGGAATTATATTCAGGCAAGTCTCTTGTTTTTTTTCCCCATGATGGAGGCCATTCAAGAATTGATTTTGAGTGAGGCCCCCCCAGAGGCTAATTTCAAAGGGGGTCAGGTTTTGGAAGGTCTGTACCCTCTGGATCCAGTGGAAAGAGTGCTTGCTTTTTCTGAAAGTAGATGTTCTTTGTATGCAGTCTCCAAGCAGGCCACTAGTCCTGTGGAAGGAGGAATGGCCTTGAAGGATGCTCATGATAAAGATTGATACTATCCTTGAGGCAGTGGTAGTGACCTTGCAGATTGCTTCTTGTTCCCTGGTGGATTGCTCTTGTTTGCTTCTCTCCTAGGAGGTTGACTCTGGGGGAAACTCCAGGGCAGTTATGGAATTAGCTGCTGCTGCTTTGGCAGATGTGAGATGTGATTGGTCCACACTTCAGCCAGAGTGGCTTTGATAGCGGCCAGGTGTCAGTTATAGTTGAGAAATTGGCCTGCCGATGCGACCTCCAAGGCTAACCTCACCAACTTGCCCTCTAATGGCTCGCTTTTGTTTGGCAGCAAGTTGGATAAACTGGCCAGTAAGTGGTGTGAATCTCTAGTTTGTTTGCCGGAGGATAAGAAGCAGGTGCAGCGCTCCTTTAACACGAGTTTGTGCTAGAGGATCCAAGAGGTGTTTACCTTATACAGGAGTGACCTTTCAGAGGATTTGACCCTTCAGTAGGTCTGTCCTTTCATCCCCAACAACCCAGATGAGGCGCAGACTTTGATAGTGGAACCTCACAAGCCTCCTAGTGAAGGTTTTTCGACCCACCCCTGGGAACAGGATCAGTGGGTCTTGGAGGTGATACAAGGAGGATGTGTGATGGAATTCGCAGGGTTCCTTGGGATGTTCATGGAGTCTCCCTGCAGAAGAAGCAGATGGTCCCAGTGCCCACATCTCAAAATACAGGGCAATATTCCATTTTTCGTTGTGCCAAAGGAGGGCTGTTTTCGACAATCTTGGACCTCAAAGCTGTCAACTGTCATCTGCGAGTGAAGCATTTTCGCCTGGAAACATTGTACTCTGTGCTAATGGCAGTGCAGTTGGGAATTTGACTTCTCTGGGTCTGAGGCATGTATCCACTTTCCTAGCGTGTAGACAGACGGACTCAGGACCAGTGGGTTATGCTCCCCTGCCAGCAGATGGAGTCAGAGCAAGCTGATGTCAGAGTATATATACTCCTGCAGTGACCCCCCAGCCTGCTGATATTCTCAGTCTCCAGCAGATGGTGGATGTGCATCTCCCTCTGGGAATTGCTGTGAATTTTGGAAGGAGACTTTTAAATTGAGAACGAAAGCCCCAGTCCTGTGGTGATATCTAAAGGTCCCTCCACCAGTTGAGAAATTCCTGAGGTGATTTCCATGGTCCCTCAGAGGTGTGCCTTGGTCTGGTACCTGGTTTCCAACGTGGACTTAACTATTTGTATGGCTGAAAGGCAGCTAGTAAGGAGGCCGAGCACAGTGGTGACGGCAGTTCTCCCTGCAGCTGGAGACCATCTCTATACTCTGCCGGTAAGCGCTGAGTTTCAGTAAGCTAAAAAAAAAAAAAAAGGAAGTTTTACTTAGAGATGGGGTTTTAGGCCTTCCTTCAGTCTCCTTGCTTGTTGTGCCATACAGATGTCGTTCCTGGTCCTGATGGGGTTCAGGGACCTGGGCAGCCTGACGTGTTGAGTGGTCCCAGTGGACTAGGCCCCTCATTCAGGCTTTTCTCAGCACACCGCATGGTAGGCTGTGGTGGCATTTTTGTGCTGGTCTTACTGCTCTCTACAGGATGTCGGTATGCACAGTGTTGGCTCTGCGCATGCATTAGGCACAACATTTGTGCACATAACTTTTTTGAGCATGGTAACGCTCTAGCCAGGTGCACTGGTTGGTGTATGCCTTGCCACCCTTACCTCAGGGGTGCCTGAAATTTGTGCGCACAATTATTCAAATGCAAGCTGTTTAAACGCACAGTTACCGCTGCTTATGCTGGTAAATAAGTCATATTAGGACTTTTCAGCCTGACCTGTCTTCCAGCATGTCAGCACTGTTTGCATGCACAGGGAGGTTTGTCTTCCTTGGATTTTGCTAAGCCTGGATCTTCTGAAGGCCTGGTTCCAGCGTTGGTTGGCAGTGTGCCAGATCTTGGTACTCCCTTGACTGGCAGTTCATTTGGACCTGCTCCCAGTACCTTCTGGGATGGGTATGGATCCAGCTGCTTTTTTGTAAAGGTGCAGTCCTCCATTTGGCCCACTCCTGTCAGGTCGGGCCCTCAGCCAGTGGCTCCTCCCTCTTCCAATCCTATGGTTAAGTGCCGTGGCACTCCTCTGCTTGCCACGGGTATCCCTGGTGGGGACCTGGATGGCACGGATGAGGCGGATGCTGATTCTTTGGAAGATGGGGAAATTCCTCCTGGTTTAGAGCTGTATCCGAACCATGATGTGGTTCTTTCATAAAGATGAACTATCAGCCCTGATTTCCCAGACCTTGAAGATGCTGGTAATACCTGGTGCAGTCAGTTGAGGAAGAATCCAATTTTGGTTTCCTTACATAAAGCCTCTCGCTTTTCTTTATTTATTTATTTAAAGGTATTTATATACTGTTTTTTAAAATAAAATTTTATCAAAACGGTTTACAACATGTTAAAAATAAAATAAAAATAAAATATAACTAAAATAAACTTAAATACATAAATTTGACTAAATAGCTAGATGATAACTAGCTAAAAACAAATTATTAATTAAAATTAGAATAAAATAAAGGTAGCGTGCCTTGAGCAAGGAGGGCAGGGAGGGTAAAAGGGGAATGAGAAGGGACGAATTGTAATATCCTTAAAGAACACTGATGGGAAGATAGGGGAAGGGAGAAGTTAAAGTGACATGTAACTGATGAGAGAAATTTGGGAGATGAAGCTTCATTTATGATCAGGGGGTTGCTTAGTGGAAGTATTAAATGCTTGTTGAAAGAGGAATGTTTTTAGAGCTTTTTTGAAATGAGGATTTGATATTAAGCGAAGAGGGTTGGGTAGTGAGTTCCAGAGTGATGGTCCTGCTACTGAAAAAGCTCTTTTCCTGGTGATGTCTAATCTGGCCTGTCGTGGTGATGGAATGTCTAAGAGATTTTGAGTAAGTGATCTTAAGTGTCGGGTGGGTTTGTAAATACGGAGTAAGGTGCAAAGCCAGGTGGATGAGGAATTATTAATTAGACTGTGAATGATTGAGATTACTTTATATTTTATCCTGTACTTTATGGGTAGCCAATGAAGAGAATGTAGGATGGGTGTAATATGATTGCGAATGGAGGTACCGGATAATAAGCGAGCAGCACTATTTTGAACTAGTTGTAGCGGATGAATTGATGAATCAGCTAGACCTAGATAGAGAGCATTACAATAGTCTAGACCAGAGAAAATGAGAGATTGAAGGACAGTCCTGAAATCACGATAGAAAAGAAGAGGACGAAGATGTTTCAGAAGCTGTAATTTATAGAATGATTTCTTTGCTAGGGAGGAAATTTGTTTCATGGATAAATCTGTATTTATGGTTACTCCTAGATTTATGGCGTGACAGTTAATTGGGATGGTTGAACCATTGAATGTGAAATGGGATGGCGGACCTATAGAGGAATCTGTAATGGATGTTAAATGAACCAATTCAGTTTTTGATGGATTTAATTTTAAACTATTATGAGATAGCCAAGAATTAATGGTAGATAGGTAGAGTGAAACTAATGAAAGGGTGTCAGACCAGGAAGTTTTATAGGGTACCAGAAATTGAATGTCATCTGCATAAATTTTGAATTGTAAATTGAGTGAAGATAAGATGTGGCAAAGTGGAAGAAGATATATATTGAATAGTATGGGAGACAATGAAGATCCTTGGGGAACGCCAGAGGGAATTGTGTAGGGAGTGGAAAATTGATTGATATTAACTTGTTGAGGGCGATCTGTAAGAAAGGATGAAAACCAACTTAATACTGTTCCAGTGATACCTATTGCTTGTAGTCCTGAGATGAGAATTTGGTGATCAACCGTATCAAATGCTGCTGAGATGTCTAAAAATACTATAATATAGTCTGTGTATGAATCAAAGGCCCGGAATAATGTGTCAAAGGTAGATAGAAGAAGTGTTTCTGTAGAGTGTCCCTTTCTGAAGCCATGCTGGTTAATGTGGAGAATGTTATTTTCGGATAGAAAATCGGAAAGTTGACATAAGACTGCAGATTCTATTAGTTTAGCTAATGATGTGAGAGAGGCGATAGGTCTGTAATTATTGAGATCAGCTGTACCTTTTGTTTTTTATTTTAGAATAGGTAGAATGGATGTTTTTTCCAAATTGGATGGGAATTGTCCTGTTTCTAAAGATTGGTTAACTAGACTACTAAGAAAAGAGTATGCATGATGACCAATAGCTTTAAAGAAAGCTCCTGAGCAAGGATTGTATGGTGAGTTTGAGGGTTTTTGTTTGCTGATTATAATTTGAATTGAATTGTCTGAAACTGGATTAAATTCGGACCATTGATAATTAGGTTCTTTCTTGACACAGGTGGGGTAAGGTAGTTGTGAGAATTCTGTGGAGATGGTGGTTACTTTTGTTTTAAAGTGGTTGGCAATTTTATTGCAGAATGTTGTATCGTGTTCTGTGAAGTTTTCGTTGTGTGGAGTAATTAATGTTTTAACTATATTGAATAAAGTATTTGGATTTCCATTGGCTTTAGAGATTAACTTTCCATAATAGAGTTTTTTTGGCTTGATTTATTTCTTTGTAATAGTGCCGAAGGGTACATCGATATGTGTTTTTTGCTTCGGTTGTTTTTTTATGTCGCCATTTTCGTTCCAACTTTCTAAGGTGTGTTTTAAGTTGATGTAAAGATTTTGAGTACCAGGGAGCATTGGTCTTTTGTTTCCTGTTATTTATTTGGTGTTGTTTATATGGAGCGATCAGATCTAACGTAGAGGTAATAGCTGAGTTCCATTTAGATATTGAGTCTTCAATATTTGATGATATGGAGGTAGGTAAATTGGGTGTTACTGCTTCTACAAATGCATCTTGGTTGATAAATTTCCTTTTAAGTATTGTAGGTTGTTTTCTAGTTGTGTCTACTATGCTCTAGAGTAAGAGAAAAGTGAATTCTGTGATGATCTGACCAGGGGATGGGAATTACTTTAGTATCTTTCGAGGTTGGTGTGAAGGAGAGTGAATTAAAAAACACGAGGTCTAGAATTTGGCCTTTTATATGAGTTGGAGGCCATTCAAGAATTGATCTTGAATGGGACACCCCGGAGGCAAGTTTCAAAGGATCCAGCTGTGAAGGAGTGTTTGTTTCCCAAAGTGGATGCACTTGTCTGCACCCATCTCTAAATGGACGACTATCCCCGTGGAGGGAGGAGCGGCTTTGAAGGCTGTCCATGATAGGCAGATCTATCCTTAAGCAGGCCTTTGATGCAGTGGCTATGATCTTGCAGGTAGCTTCATGCTGTGCTCTTGTGGCAGGATCTTGCTTCTCTCAGGCGGCGGATGATTTAGGGATGCATTCCAGAGCAGTTATGGAACCTGCAACCGCCTTTTTGGCAGATGCGGGCTGTGAATTGGTCTGTACCTCAGCCAGAGGAGTGGCTTCAGTGGTAGTGGCCAGACGTCAACTATGGTTGCAGAATTGGTCAGCTGGTGCAGCCTCAAAGACTAATCTTACAAAAATGCCCTTTAAAGGCTCACTCTTAGGAGCGAGTTGGAAAAGCTGACCAGTAAGTGGGGTGAATCTCCAGTTCCCCGGTTACCGGAAGATGACCTAGTTGTAGCACTCACTTTCTGTGAGGGGTTATCTGAGGCTCAAAGCATTTCCATCCCTACAGGATTCTGACTTTTTGGAGGACTTTGCCTTTTGGTAGGTCTCAGTCCTTTCGTCCCTGTCAGTCCGAGAGGAGCAGTCTTGGGTGGCGGCCAGTCCCGAGCTTCCAAATGAAGGTTTGCAGACCCACCTTCGGGAGGAGGAGATAGGACTCTAATCTTTTAGAGGTGGGTCGAGATCATGTTGGATCAATGGGTCCTGGAAGTAATTCAGGAAGGCTATAAGCTGGAATTTCGCAGCATTCCTCAGGACTTGTTCATGGTGTCTTCTTGTCACTCCCTGCAGAAGAAACAGGCAGTGGAGTCTATGCTTCTGAGGCTCCTGCAGCTGTGAGCTGTGGTTCCCATGCCTGTGTCTCAGGAAAATACAGGGCACTATTCCATTTTTGTGGTGCCCAAGAAGGTTCCTTTCATCCCATCCTGGACTTAGTGTCAAGTCATCTGCAGGTGATTCATTTTCACATGGAAACCTTGCACTCTGTGATAATGGCTGTACAATCGGAGAATTTCTGACTTCCCTGGATCTGTCCAAGGCTTAACTTTGTATTCCCTTCTGTTTGGAGCACAGTCTTCTATGCTTTGCAATGCTGGGTCGCCATTATGTTTCGGGTGCTGCCCTTCGGTCTGGCCATCACCCAAAAATCATTTTCCAAGGTCATGGTGGTTACAGTGATGAGAAGAGATGGGATCCTGGTGCAGCCATACGTGGACGACTGGCTGAGTTGAGCCAAGTTTTTGGAAGAGAGCAGCCATGTGACCAACAAAGCGATCTCCCTGCTGCGGGAACTCGGGTGGTGAACCTGGCCAAGAGCAATCTCAGACCTTAATCATTGGTGTATCTGGGAGTTTGATTCGACACAATGCTGGGCAAGGTCTTTCTGATGGACACACGGATCGAAAAGTTTTTCAGGTGCGTAAGTTGGTGAACACTATCTGCCTGACAATGTGGAGCTATCTACAGTTGCTTGGTTTGACAGCAACCCTGGAAGTGGTGCTGTGGGCAAGGGCACATATGCATTCTCTTCCGCGCTCGCTATTCAGTTCAGTTCCACTTGCCGACGGAGATCTTTCTCCTCCAGTGGTGGATGCGGGGAGTGTCCTTGTCCTTCCTACACTAGCTAGTTCTCATGACAGATGCAAGTCTCCAAGGTTCTGGAGATCACTGTCAGGAACTAATGGCCCAGGGGCATTGGACATCTGAAGGTGACTCTGGAACAGCAATTGCCTGGAAGTCCGGGCGATCAGGTTGGCGTGCTTGCAGTTCAGCCACAGACTTCTGGGTCAAGTGGTCTGTGATGTCTGACAAACTACAACAGTGGTCTTCATCAACCGTCAGAGGAAACAAGAGCCAGCAAGTGTCAAGGAAATAGACCAACTTATAGGATGGGCGGAAGGACATCTTCATGGTCCAGACTTTCTCAGCAGGGATAGTCTGGACCATGGAGAATGGATGTCCAGAGGTATTTCAGCTGATAGTGGATTGCTGGGGCCTTCCGTCCCTAGAGCTGCTAGCGACTTCTTATGTGAAGGTTCCTCGCTTTTTCAGTCGCAGGAGAGATCTGTGGTCCCTGGGCATCGATGCTCTTGTACAGTTTTGGCCAGAAGACTAGTTGCTTTGTCTTTCCTCCATGGCCCTTGCTGGATTGAGGTCCACAGGAGGTTAGTACTTCCGATGTGTCCGGATTGACCCAGGTGCCCATGGTATGCAGAATTGCAGAGACTCCTGGTGAAGGACTCTTTGTTTTCTGTTGCAGCAGGGGCTGGTTATTCACCAGGATCCAGCTTGGTTCTGTCTTGCGGTTTGGCCCTTGAGAGGACTTGCCTGTTGAAGAGTGCATATTCTGTGATAACTGCTACCTTGCTCAGTTCTCCATTTCTCTAGCTTATGTGAGGGTCTGGAGAGTGTTTGAGGCCTGCTTATTTTGGAATTTTTGCAGGATGCATTGACTAAAGGATTGGCCCTTAATTCCTTGAAAGCTCAAGTTGTGGCTTACATGTTTCAGAGGTGCAGTGAATTCTCCTTGACATCCCATCCTATGTCCCATTTCTTGAAAGGGGTGAAGCACCTTCGGCCTCCTTTGCGGTTACTGGTTCTGTTGTGGAGTCGTAACCTGGTGTTGGATTTGTTAGCGAGCCCTCTGTTTTGACTGCTGTGCAATCTTTCCTTGCGATTGACCATGAAGACTGTGTTCATGGTGGCTATATGTTCTGCACATTCTGTGTATTGTGCGAGTTGCAGGTGCTGTCTTGCCAGGAACTGTTCCTCCAGGTGACTCCAGGGGCATTGCAACTGTGTACTGTTCTATCCTTTTTGCCTAAAGTGTCTTCAGAATTTCATCTGAATCAATCCATTTCCTTGCAGTCTCTGGATAAGGTCAGGGATGCGGAGGAGTGTTGCCTTCTGCATTCCTTGGATGTTAAGAGGCTTCTTGTGCGCACTATCTGGAGGTTTCTGAGCCTTTTCAGAGGTCAGATTGCCTGTTTGTCCTTCATGATGGAAAGAAGCCAGGCAAACCAGCTTCATGGGCTATGATAGCTCGCTGGATTAAGGAAGTGGTCACGGCTGCATATGTGGCTGCTGAGATGCTATTGTGTGTTCAGGTTAAGGCTCATTCCACTAGGGCTCAGGCAGTGTCCTGGGTGGAAGTGGTACCATGGGTAACGGCGCTCCCCGCTGTCTTGGTGGAACCTGCAGTCTCAGGATTTTGATTCGGTTCCACTTGCCAATGGAGGTCTCCTCCCAACTGCAGTGGTGACTGCAGGAGGATCATCTAAGGAGGGGAGTCTTCCTAGCCCCACCGGACTGGCTAGTACTGACAATTGATGCGCGTCTCCTTGGTTGGGGAGCTCACTATCAGGAGCTGACAGCGCAAGGACTCGAATGCAGAAGTCTCTCTGGAACATCAATTGGCTGGAAGCTAGGGCGGTCCGGATGGCATGTTTACAGTTTGGTGACAGGCTTCAAGGTCGATTGGTCCAAATGACCAACGCAATGACTATAGCTTACATCAATCGACAGGGAGGTATCAAGAGCCGACAAGTGTCGCTGTAAATAGAGCAACTTACAGAATGGGCAGAAGTGCATCTCCAGATCTCAGCCTCACACATAGCGAGGGCTGTCTTTTGCCTACAGTCAGTGGAAGGACGTTCGTTGTGACCGCATCGGCAGGCTCTAGGGTTTTCACTTCTTGGGTGCCTCCTGCTCATTCCGTCCTTGCAGCAGCCACGCCGCGCAGTGTTCACTGTTCTGCTTGCAGAGAGTCAGCCTCTTGGCTCTCTCGCACAGGCCTTTGCTCACGTTGCCTCCCTGGCGGGTAGGGGTCCTCGGGACGGGGGTAGGAGCATCAGGGAGGCTTGTGGTGTGGGCAAATGACCCGTTTTGCAGCAGAACGATGGCGACCTGTTCCCTGTAAGCATGGGAATGGTGGCCATCTTAAAAGCATTTTCGGCCACTCAGGAGAAGGCGGCTGGGGTAGGGGATCCCCGCTGGCCCTATCACCTGCTGCTTTGAGTCCGAGGGACCCTTTGGACTCTTTGCCTGACTTTTCCGATGACAACCCCGATCCCCTTGAAGGGGAATTGGAAGGCCAGCCCAGTTTTACTCCTGACTTTGCTTTTAATGCACAAAGCCTTTATGGCTAGCCAGTCTCAGCAGGGTGGTACTTTTAAGAAGGGTCCATATGCTGGTCCACCCAGGAAGATCCCAGGAGACTGGAGCCACAGGGTCTGAATCCAGAAGATCCAGGGCCCCTTGCTGAGGGGTGGCATAAGTGACTTTCCCTCGAGTTTCAGAGCTCGTGGGTCAGTTGAGTCATGATTCTGCCCCGGCTCCTCCTCTCATCGATGGGACCGAGCAGGACGAGGACCTGGAGAAGCCTTTGCCTCTGGATGGTGGTGATCCAAAAGTTGTCTGCTTGTTTCAGAGAGAAGAATTAGATCCCTTGATCCCATATATCCTGGAGGAACTGGGCATTGCACTTCCCCAGGCTGATCCGAGTCAAGACACAGTGGATCTGGTCATGGCCGGCTTACAAGGCCCAGCCAAGACTTTTCCGTTTCATCAGATGGTCCGGGAGTGGGATACTCCGAAGACGGGCCTGAGAGTGGACCGAGCTATGGACAAACTTTACTACTTGCCTGAGGAGACCTTTTTGCTGTTGAAGGTTCCTAAAGTGGATGCTTCAGTATCTGTGGTCATGAAGAGGACCACTACCCTGGTAGCAGGGGCCACGGCCCTTAAGGACCTACAAGATAGAAAGCTTGATGTCCACCTCAAGCGGATTTTTGAAGTGTCAGCCCTTGCTGCAGGCTGCAGCTCGAATGCCAGTTTCATGCTTAGGGCGAGTCTACGGTGGGTATAGCAGTTACTGAGTACCAAAGACCTGCCACCTCAGGAGTCTGCGCAGGCAGAACACTTGGAGGTGGTGGTGACCTACGGGGCAGGTGTCTTATACAACCACCTTCATACCTCCTCCAGAACAAAGGTATTGGTGGTGTCTGCAAGGAGGCTCCTGTGGTTACGCAATTGGTTGGCTGATGTTTCCTCTAAGGCTCAGCTTGGGGCTCTCCCTTTCAAGGGCAAGCTTTTGTTTGGGAAAGACTTGGAGCAGCTGATATTGTCACCCAAGGATTTTAAGGTTCATAAGCTGCCTGGGGATCCAAAGGTTTTCTCCCAACCCACTCTCGCTTTCGGGGGGCAGAGATGCTTCCACCAGAGCAGGACGGCTGGTCTGGGTCAGTGGCAAATCTGGAGGTCGTCAGTCCTAGACTCAGTTCTTTTGAGGGCGTCGCATGAGCCGATATGGAATGGTCAAGGTCCCTAGGGGCCAAATCCTCTCAATGAGATTTGGCTGACCCATTCCTGTCATCTGCTGTCCCTCTTCTAACATAGTAATGACGGCACAAAGACCAAAATGGTCCATCTAGTCTGCCCAGTAAGCTTCCCAAGGTTGTAACTGCCGCCTCGTGCAGGTTACCCCATGTTTCTCTTAAGGGTAGTAACTGTCACTCCGTGCCGGCTTAGCTTTATTTATTCCCATCTTCTAGCCTTTTAGGGATCCACAGTGTTTATCCCATGCCCCTTTGAAATCCTTCACAGTTTGTCTTCACCACTTCCTCCGGAAGGGCATTCCAGGAATCCACCACCCTCTGAGTAAAGAAATATTTCCTGACTGGTTCTAAGTCTTCCTCCCTGGAGTTTCAAATCGTGACCCCCCTAGTTCTATTAAATTGTCAAGATCACTTCGGATCAGTGGGTTCTAAGCATCAGGGAACACAGCTACGCTTTAGAACTTGCTTGCCTTCTCAGAGACTTGTGGTCCACTGATGCAGAAGCAAATTGTTCAGCAGACTCTCCACAGACTAGAGTGCCTAGGGGCTACCCATTCCCCTGGTAGAGCGGGGAGTGGGGCATTATTCCATCTTTCATGGTGCCAAAGGAGGAAGGCTTCTACCACCTGATTCAGGATCTGAAAAAGGTGAACAAGGCTCTAAGTGCCACATTTTCAGATGGAGACCCTGAGCTCTGTCATAGTGGCAATGTGCAGCAGGGAGTTCCTGGGTTCCTTGGATCTGACTGAAGCATATCTGCAAGGATCATCAGATTTCTACACTTCATGGTCCTCGGAATGCATTTCCAGTTTTGTGCTCTCCCATTCGGTCTAAGGCACCCTGCACTTTCACCAAGGTGGTGGTGGCAGAAGCCCTCTGGAGAGGGGCGGGGGGGTGGGGGAGAGAGTGTTGGTTCACCCATACCTGAATGACTGGCTTATTTGAGCGAAGTTGGCAGAACTCTGCGAGCAGGCAGTGACAAAGGTCTTGCACCATCTGAGGTCTCTTGGATTGTCAATCAGGACGAGTCATCTTCACCCTTCTCAGATCCTGGACTTTTTAGGAGCACGATTCGATACCCGGATGGGCAAGGTCGTCTTATGGAGGAACGAATAATCAAACTGCAGACACAAGTACATCTCCTCTTGTAAGCTCTTGTGCCCAGAGCCTGGGATTATTTGCAGGTCCTTGGCTCCATGGCGTCCACTCTGGAGTTGGTCCCATGGGCTTTTGGTTATTTGAGGCCTTTAAGGACAGCAGCGTTATCAGTTGGGATCACAAGTCTGAGGAGGTTGAGATTCCCTTACCGCTCAGTCCGCCAGGTCCAGTCTTGGTAGCTTGTCCGAAAACACTTGAGGCGCGGGTGGACCTCAAGGTGCCTCAGTGGGTGATAGTGACCACAGACGCCAGCCTCTCGGGTTGGTGAGCAGTGTGCCAATCGTCAGCCCAGGGCCAATGGTTGACAGAAGAAGCACAGTGGTCCATCAATCGCCTGGAGACCAGGGCGGTGTGGCTGGCTTAGTTTTCTCCCACTCTTGCACAACTGGGCAGTATGAGTCGTGTCAGACAATGTGACGGCAGTGGCCTACATCAACCGTCAAGGAGGAACCAAAAGTCACCCGGTAGCTCTTGAAGCGAAGCAGCTAATGGCCTGGGCGGAACATCTAGCCTTGGCCGCGTCCAACATGGGGACAGACAAGGCAAGCAGATTTTCTGAGCCACCAAAGGCTAAACCCTGGGGGAGTAGGATCTGTCAGAGGAAATGTCCCTCATCTCATGCAGATGGAGTATCCCTCATCTCGATTTGATGGCAACGCAAACAAATGCCAAGGCATCCTGTTCCTTCAGTCGCAGAAGAGAACATGGAGAAGGGGTCAGTGCCCTAGTATTCCCATGGCTGCATGATCTGCTTTGTTTCCCCATGGCCTCTTATAGGCATACTTCTGAGGAGGATAGAAGTTCACCCAGGACAGGTAATCCCCCGTGGCCCTGGTTTGCTGACCTAGTCAACCTATGGCTGAGTCATCCTCCAAACTTATGTCAAGGCCCTATATTTTTCAACTAGGCGGATCGCTTCTGTTAGCAGCCTGGCTCTTGAGAGGAAGCACCTAAGGAAAGGGCTATCTGGAAGGTTACCACCCTGCTTCGAGTCCGGAAGACCTCTACCTCTGACTTAGGTCCGGGTCTGGAAGGTCTTCGAATCTTGGTTCCGCAAGCACGGTACCCTTCCTCGGCAGTCCTCTGTGGCGCAGATTCTAGCTTTCTTGCAGAAAGGCCTCGGCAAAGGGTTGTCATTTAATTCCCTTCGTGTGCAGGTTGTGGCCTTGGGATGCCTGAGACGAGCTTCAGGGGGTGTCACTGGCAGCACATCTGGATGTGGTATGTTTCCTCCAAGGGGTGAAGCATTTGAATCCCCCAGTTCGTCCGGTGTGTCCATTTTGGAGCCTTAATTTGTTCCTCAGTTTTGTGTGAAGCTCCTTTCGAACCTCTCAGGAAGTCTACTCTGAAGACTATTTTTGGAGACAGTCTGCTCAGCGCGGAGTGTTTCAGAACTTCAAGCCCTCTCGTGCAGGGAACCGTTTTTACGCATTTCTGATTCCGGAGTTTCCCTCCTTTTTGCCTAAAGTTGTCTCTTCTTTCCACTTAAATCAGTTGGAGCTTCTGGCCTTTCCTAATGTCGAGAGGGATGCGCCTCATGCTAGAGAATTGAGGCAGTTGGATGTCAGGAGGGTCCTGTTGTATCTGTCACTAATCCTTTTCGGGTGTTTGATCATATGTTATGGAGTGGCGCTAAGAAGGGTCATAAGGTATCAAAAGCGACCATAGCCCATTGGTTGAAGGAGGCTATTGCTTCCGCTTATATTTGTTGCAGTTGGTTTGTCCCAGAACACAAGTTACTGCCGCCAATGGCTCCAGCAGCCAAGAAACAAGTGCCTTTCTGAGCTGCTTGTCATATTAGGGCTTCACAGTCTGACCTGGATTCCAACTTAAGTCAGCACTGAGGAAGCCCTGGAAGAGCTGGTCTCCCTGGACTTTGCTAAACCTAGCTCCTTCCAATCAGTCTTAACTGGAAGTACCCTGGATCTGAGTAACTTTGGGACTGGGTCATCCATGGGAGAGGGAAATTTAGCGGCACCTACCTCAGTACCTTCTGGGCTAGGCATGGACCCAGCTGCCTTCTCTTGGGTGGACTTTCCATGGCCTTCAAGCCTTCATACAGGCGCATTCTACCTCACTTGCCCCTGTCCAGAAAGAACCTCAGCCGGTAAGCCCTCTCTCACCCAGTCCTATTGGCAGACCACGAGGCATGCCTCGCCTCACCAGGGGTATCCTTGGCAGGGACCCGAATGGCACGAGCAAAGAGGATACAGATTCCTTGGAAGATGGGGAAATTCCCCTGGTTTAGAATCATATTGGACCATGTTACCATTTTTCCATAGACTAATTGCTGTTCCTGGATTCCCAGCCCCTGAAGATGCTCAGAGTTCCTGGGGCAGACTGATGGAACCAAAGAAGAATCCCATTCTGATTTCCCTACAGAAAGCCTCTTGTTACTTTCCAGTACTGGAAGCCATCCAGGAGTTGATTGACGTGGAGTGGGATACCCCAGAAGCAAGTTTTAAAGGGCTTGATGGACCCTTGGTCTGACCCAGTATGGCAATTCCTTAAGCACTAGAAGCTGTATACCCACTGGCTATGGCAGTGAGTTTGCGGTTCCCTAAAGTGGATGCACTGGTCTGTGCCATCTCTAAGCGAGCAACTATCCCAGTAGAGGGAGGAGAGGCCTTAAAGGGTGCACATGATAGGTGGATGGAGTCCATCCTTAAACAGGTCTCTGATGCAATAGCAATGACTGCTGTGCCCTGCTAGCTTGTTCATGCCTACTTTCTCTCAGGAGGTGGATAACTCGGGGGTGAATTCCAGAACAGTTATGGAACCAACAGCCTTTTTAGCTGATGCGGGCTTGGATCTAGTCCATACTTCGGCCAGAAGTGGCCTCTGTGATAGTGACCAGAAGACAGCTATGGCTATGGAATTGGTCAGCAGACACAACCTACAAGGCAAATCTTACAAAGATGCCCTTTAAAGAATCACTTCTTTTCAGAAGCGAATTGGAAAAGCTGGCCAGTAAATGAGGCGAATCTCCAGTTCCCCAGCTACCAGAAGATAAGAGCAGTTTCAGCACCTCTCGCCTATGAGGGGGTCGGTCCAGGGGCTCCCAATGTTTTCGTCCGTAGAGAAACTAGACATTTCAGGTCTCAACCCTTTGGGAGGTCTCTCTTCTTTTGTAGTCGGCATGTTCAGGTTAGTCATGAACCAACTAATGAATCTTAGCTGTCCCACCCTCGGAACAAGGATAGGGGGCCGACTGTCCCTTTTCTACCAGAGGTGGGTCAAGATCACTTCGGACAAATGGGTACTGGAGGTCATATACGAAGGATATGTGCTGGAATTTCACAGCACTCCTCAGGACATATTCATCATGTCTGTTCGCCATTCCCAGCACAAGAAGCAGGCAGTGGAGACTACTTTTTTAAGGCTCCTCAGGATGAGGGCTATAATCCCAGTACCTGCGCCCCAGGAAAATACAGGATGGTGTTCCATCTTTCATCATACCCAAGAAGGAAGGTTGCTTTCACCCCATCTTGGACTTCAAGAGTGTCAGCAGACATCTATGAGTGAATCAGTTCCGCATAGAAACCCTATGCTCCATGATGGCCATACAATCGGGAGAGTTTTTAACCTACCTTTCTGAGGCCTACCTACATTTTCCAATCCGTCAAGAACAGTTTCCTACACTTTGTGGTACTGGGTTGCCATGATCAGTTCCGGGCACTGCCTTTTGACCTAGCCACTGTCCCCAAAACATTATCCAAGATTGTGGTGGCCATAGCGGCAGCATTGAGAAGAGGGAATCCTGGTGCACCCATACTTGGACGACTGGTTATCCAGGCCAAGTCCATGGAAGTCTCCAGGTGACAAACAGGGTTGACCGCCTTGCTTCAGGAACTCTGTTGGGTATTAAACCTGGACAAAAGCAGTCTCAAGCCCTCCCAGTCCTTGGAATATGTGGGAGTCCGGTTTGACGCCAAGCAGGGCAAGGTCTTCCTTCCAACCATGTGGATAAGGAAGTTGATGCCCCAAGTGCGTCAGTTGATGAGCACAATACGCTCAATGGTGTGGAGCTGTCTCCAAGTTCTTGCTTTGGCAGCAACCCTGGAGGTAGTGCCATGGGCAAGGGCACACATGTGACCATTTCAATACTCACTACTGTCAAGTTGGAATCTGTAGTCTCAAGACTATCAATTTGCCTCCACTTATCGATGGGAGTATGTTCTCTGCTCCAGTGGTGGCTGCAGGAAACTCATCTGAGCAGTGGTTTACCCCTGTCCTCTCCGAACTAGCTGGTCCTCACAACAGATGCAAGCCTCCAGGGCTGGGGAGCTCATTATTAGGAACTGACTGCCCAGGGACTTTGGACAGAGGAAGAGGCCCTCTGGAACATCAACCGCCTGGAATCCTGGACAGTCAAATTGGCATGTCTACAATTCAGCCACAAACTCCAGGGTCAAGTGGTCTGTGTAATGGACAACACAATAACAGTAGCCTACATCAACCTCCAGGGGGAACCAAGAGCCAGCAAGTGTCACAGGAGACAGATCTCCTTATGGAATGGGCAGAAATCCATCTACAGATCTCTGCCTTCCACATCGCAGGAAAAGACAGCATCAGAGCAGACTTCCTAAGCAAGGAGAGTCTGGATCCAGGAGAGTGGGAGTTGGCCAAAGCCTTTCAGCTGATCGTTGGGGTCTCCCATCATTGACCTGGCTGCATCTCACAATGTGAAGGTTCCCTGATTCTTCAGTCGCAGAAGAGATCAGTGGTCCCTGGGGATCGATATTCTCATTCAGACCTAGCCAGAAGAATAGGTATATGCCTTCTCTCTATGGCCCCTGCTGGGCAGGGTCATTTGCAGAATCAAGCACCACAGGGGATTAGTCCTATTAGTAACTCCAGATTGGCCCAGGCGTCCATTGTATGTGAACATGCAGACACTCCTGGTGGAGACCACAGTGTCTCCCACTGCACAGGGGCCTGCTACAGTAGGGACTTGGTTCTTCACAAGGATCCAACTCTATTCTCTTACGGATTGGCCCTTGAGAGGGCTCACCTGATGAAGTGAGGATATTGTGCGGCAGTAATTGCCACCTTACTCCACGAATGGAAGTTCTGTCTCTAGGGATGTGTGGTTCTGGAGAGTATTTGAGGCCTGCTGTGAGGAACGTGGTGTCCCCCCCTCAGGCGGCCAAAATCCCACTAATTCTGGAATTTTTGCAGGATGGCTTGAATAAAGGTTTGACCCTTAACTCCTTGAAGGTCTAGGTAGCGGCTTTCCTATTTTAGGGGCGAGGTGAACGGAGCCTGCCTGTTGGCTCATCCAGATTTGGCCCATTTTCTAAAAGGGATGAAGCACCTCCGACCATCCCTACAGTGGCCTGTTTCCTTGTGGAATCTGAATCTAGTATTAGAATTTTTGGCAGGGCTCTCCTTTCGGCTACTGCATAGTCTTTCCTTGCATTTAACCTTGAAAACTATGTTCCTGGTTGCTATATGCTCGGCACTTTGCATCTCTGAACTATGGGCATTGTCTGGAACCGTTCCTCTGGATGACTCCAGGAGCGCTACAGCTCCATACTGCTCCATCCTTCTTACCCAAAGTAGTCTTGGAGTTTCGTTTGAATCAGTCCATTTCATTGCCTTCACTAGATAAGCACTAGGATGTGGAAGAATGCCGCCACCTCCATCATTTGAATGTCAGACTTCTGGTGTGGTATCTGAAAGTTTCAGAACTGGTCTGAAAGACGACCTGCCTATTTGTCTTTCACAGTGGAAGGAAGCAGGGCGAACCAACTTCGCGGGCTACCATAGTTGTTGGATTAAGGAGGTGGTCACAGGAGCCTATGTGGAAGCCAGAAAGCCAATATCTTCTCAGGTTAAAGCTCATTCCACTAGGGCTCTGGCAGTCTCATGGGCGGAAGCTTAGACTGCTGTTTCCCATCATCTAAGTGGCGACATGGTTCTTCTTGCACACTTTCTCCAGGTTCTATCGCCTGAATGTACAGGCACGAGAGGATTCAGCCTTTGCAATGGCAGTGTTAACCAGACCACAGGCAGCCTCCCGCCCCGATCAGGAGTAGCTATTGTACATCCCATTGGTCCTGAGTCCATCTAGCTACAAGCTAGGAAATGGGGAAATTACCTGATAATTAGTGTAGACAGATGGACTCAGCATCCTGCCCACGGCTGCCCAAGAACGGTGCGAAGGATTTGCCCGTGGAGTGGATATTCCAAGAAATTACGGGTAAGCAGTCATCCAGACCCTAGATCAGGGCAGCTCTATTGTTACTGGGGTTCACTGAGTACAGCGGTTAAGTTTTTAATCATTTTTCAGTAGTATGTCCACAGTGGCTTTTGAAGAGAATACTGAAGGGCTGAGGTCACTGCAGGTTCTATCTAGGGTGATTTCAGCTTTGAAATCTGACTAGTCTCCATCTGCTTGCAGGAGCGCAAAACCCATTGGTCCTGAATCCATCTGTGTACACCAAGGAAAACAAAATTATCAGGTAAATAATTTCCCCAGTAGCCACTCTCTGGACCAACTCTATCCATTATAGACTGGATGTTCGTGTCCCGGACATCATGGTATTTTTGAGTGTTGCAAGCGAGTGTTTCAGGAACTGCCCAGTTTAAAGAAGCTTGGGTACATCCCATTTGTCTGGGCTAGTCTGGGGGATAAGGAAGGAAAACGATATACCTGCTAACTTTTGAGTCCCACCAAACCAGTCCAGACTCTTGCCCTTGGTAGCTGAAGACAACTGTGTATATAGCCAATGCTATTAATTGCATCAGTAGCATGGGATCTTCTTAGTGTTTGGGTAATTGCCAGGTTCTTGTGGCCTGGTTTGGCCTCTGGAAACAGGATACTGGGCTTGATGGACCCTTGGTCTGACCCAGCATGGCAAGTTCGTATGTTCTCTGAAATCTGTAAGCATTCAAAGCCCCTTTTGGGGGGGGGGGGGGTTCAAGTTTAACTGAGGTGTTTACTGTTTTCTCTTTCCTCTGTTCAAAAGTAAGGGTTTTTAAGCTTGATCATAAAGTATATGGAGAGACTGCAGGTGGCACAGTAACTTAAGTACCTACAATACAGTAAAGCTTTTGTCTTCTGGTAGGGAAAAAAATTAATCTGGACTGGCTAGGTAGGACTTGAAGAATTATTAGCAGGTAAGAATTTTTCAATTGGCATGTGGGCCTTTTGCACTTTATCTGCCTCATTCAGCAACAGCATTTTCCAGAGCTACTTCAAAAAAATTAAATATGCTCAGTAAGAGGTCCACTCCCAGTAGCTTTGAAGATTGTGGCCAGATATTGACCTCAGATGGCCACATGACTTCCTACAAATGCTTGGACCTTGGGTTATGATGCTGCATACTGTTCAGATTGTGACAATGTCTTCCAGGACCCAATGGATTCAGGCATTTAAGGTGGCTGGTGCAGTGTCAAGCAAGAGCCATTTGTCTAAGGTCCCCTAAGGATCCAGATTCACTGTGGCCCTGTTGTCTAGCAATGCACAAAAACATGGGGCAGTGGGGTTTTGCACTCTACATCACACTTCCAAGCTTCATCCTGTTCAAGCTCAGAAGCACCTAAGTAAAGTATCGACACACCTGATGTCAAAGCAATTTGCGTTGCACCTGAAGTGCCTGGCACTGATGCATTGGGCCCTGACTCAACCAGTGTTATAGATGTACAAGGCTTCCGGGCAAGTTGCCATTGGACAGAAGATTTGCATCTGATACTCCTGGGAGTTGGACCAGGAGGAGATACTTTCCAGGTTTCCTCATCCTTTGAATGGAATCCCAGTTTCACCTCTTCTTCCCAGACCTTAAACTTGCCAGGCCTTCAGATCTGGAGGTTTGGACTGGGGAAGCAGTCATCTATCTTGCAGCTGGAAACCTTAGATCATATCTCTTGTGTGATACCCCTGTTTCTCTGTGGGCCTTGGTCTGGTGCAGACTTCTGAGGATCATCCTATTCTCATCTTTCAGGAGGATGTCTCCAACTCTGACCCAGAAGACTTAGCAATCTGTGGACCAGATATCTGAATTGATGGATTTCTCTACCTCAGTAACAAGGCACCCTTCAACTGTTCCCGACAGAAGTATCAGCTTTAATTCTGTAAGGGAGCTCCCAACATCTTCCATGCCATGAGACATCCCCCAGTAACCCTAGTGGTAAAAGTTGGCCCACCCTGCTTGGGCAGATATTCCCCCCCCCCCCCCCCCATGAAAGAGTAGTTGCCATTCAGAGGCTGAAATACAGCATGGCTGACCTGAATCTTCTCCATGATTTCCTCCTCCAAGGCAATGGAGGCAGTTGCCCTGATCACCTTTCTCTTCATCGGCATGCTGGACTAGTTTGCCCAGTAGCTTGTCTGAGATCTGTCTATTGAAGACATCTGCAAACTGCTAAGAACATAAGAACATGCCTTACTGGGTCAGACCAAGGGTCCATCAAGCCCAGCATCCTGTTTCCAACAGTGGCCAATCCAGGCCATAAGAACCTGGCAAGTACCCAAAAACTAAGTCTATTCCATGTTACCGTTGCTAGTAATAGTGGTGGTTATTATCTAAGTCAACTTAATAGCAGGTAATGGACTTCTCCTCCAAGAACTTATCCAATCCTTTTTTAAACACAGCTATACTAACTGCACAAACCACATCCTCTGGCAACAAATTCCAGAGTTTAATTGTGCATTGAGTGAAAAAGAACTTTCTCAGATTAGTTTTAAATGTGCCACATGCTAACTTCATGGAATGCCCCCTAGTCTTTCTATTATCCGAAAGAGTGAAAAAACGATTCACATCTACCCGTTCTAGACCTCTCATGATTTTAAACCTCTATCATATCCCCCCTCAGCCGTCTCTTCTCCAAGCTGAAAATTCCTAACCTCTTTAGTCTTTCCTCATAGGGAAGCTGTTCCATTCCCTTTATCATTTTGGTCGCCCTTCTCTGTACCTTCTCCATCACACCTATATCTTTTTTGAGATGCGGCGACCAGAATTGTATACAATATTCAAGGTGCGGTCTCACCAAGAGGCATTATGACATTTTCAGTTTTCACCATTCCCTTTCTAATAATTCCCAACATTGTTTGCTTTTTTGACTGCCGCAGCACACTGAACCGATGATTTCAATGTGTTATCCACTATGGCGCCTAGATTTTTCTTGGGTAGTAGCCCCTAATATGGAACCTAACATTGTGTAACTAGCATGGGTTATTTTTCCCTATATGCATCACCTTTCACTTGTCCACATTAAATTTCATCTGCCATTTAGATGCCCAATTTTCCAGCCTCACAAGGTCTTCCTGCAATTTATCACAATCTGCTTGTGATTTAACTACACTGAACAATTTTGTATCATCTGCAAATTTGATTACCTCACTCGTCGTATTTCTTTTCAGATCATTTATAAATATATTGAAAAGTAAGGTCCCAGTACAGATCCCTGAGGCACTCCACTGCCCCCTCCCTTCCACTGAGAAAATTGTCCATTTAATCCTGTTTCCTTTTAGCCAGTTTGTAATCCACGAAAGGACATCGCCACCTATCCCATGACTTTTTACTTTTCCTAGAAGCCTCTCATGAGGAACTTTGTCAAATGCCTTCTGAAAATCCAAGTACACTACATCTACCGGTTCACCTTTATCCACATGTTTATTAATTCCTTCAAAAAAGTGAAGCAGATTTGTGAGGCAAGACTTGCCCTGGGTAAAGCCATGCTGACTTTGTTCCATTAAACCATGTCTTTCTATATGTTCTGTGATTTTGATGTTTAGAACACTTTCCACTATTTTTCCTGGCACTGAAGTCAGGCTAACCGGTCTGTAGTTTCCTGGATCACCCCTGGAGCCGTTTTTAAATATTGGGGTTACATTTGCTATCCTCCAGTCTTCAGGTACAATGGATGATTTTAATGACAGGTTACAAATTTTTACTAATAGGTCTGAAATTTCATTTTTTAGTTCCTTCAGAACTCTGGGGTGTATACCATCCGGTCCAGGTGATTTACTACTCTTCAATTTATCAATCAGGTCTACCACATCTTCTAGGTTCACCGTGATTTGGTTCAGTCCATCTGAATCATTACCCATGAAAACCTTATCCAGTACGGGTACCTCCCCAACATCCTCTTCAGTAAACACCGAAGCAAAGAAATCATTTAATCTTTCCGCGATGGCCTTATCTTCTCTAAGTGCCCCTTTAACCCCTCGATCATCTAACGGTCCAACTGACTCCCTTACAGGCTTTCTGCTTCAGATAGATTTTAAAAAGTTTTTACTGTGAGTTTTTTGCCTCTACGGAGAACTTCTTTTCAAATTCTCTCTTGGCCTGTCTTATCAATGTCTTGCATTTAACATGCCAACGTTTATGCATTTTCCTATTTTCTTCTGGATCCTTCTTCCAATTTTTGAATGAAGATCTTTTGGCTAAAATAGCTTCTTTCACCTCCCCTTTTAACCATGACGGTAATCGTTTTGCCTGCTTTCCACCTTTCTTAATGTGTGGAATACATCTGGATTGTGCTTCTAGATGGTATTTTTTAACAATGACCATGCCTTTGCACACTTTTTACTTTTGTAGCTGCTCCTTTCAGTTTTTTCTATTTTTCTCATTTTATCAGTTTCCCTTTTGAAAGTTTAGCACGAGAGCCGTAGATTTGCTTACTGTCCCCCTTCCAGTCGTTAATTCAAATTTGATCATATTATGATCACTATTGCCAAGCGGCCCCACCACCGTTAACCTCTCACCAAATCTTGTGTTCCACTGAGAATTAGATCTAAAATTGCTCCCTCTCTCTGTTCCTGAACCAGTTGCTCCATAAAGCTATCATTTATTCCAGCCAGGAACTTTCTCTGTAGCGTGTCCCGATGATACATTTACCCAGTCAATATTGGGGTAATTGAAGTCTCCCATTATTACCACACTACCAATTTGGTTAGCTTCCCTAATTTCTCTTAGCATTTCACTCAGTCTCACCATCTTGACCAGGTGGACGGTAGTATACTCCTATCACTATAGTCTTCCCCAACACACAGGGGATTTCTACCCATAAAGATTCAATTTTGTATTTAGTCTCATGCAGGATGTTTATCCTGTTGGACTGTATGCCACACCGCCTCCCGGGTGCTCCTCTCTGTCAATGTGATATAATTTGTACCCCGGTATAGCACTGTCCCATTGGTTGTCCTCCTTTCACCATGTCTCTGAGATGCCAATTAAGTCTGTCGTCATTCACTGCTATACATTCTAATTCTCCCATCTTACTTCTTAGACTCCTGGCATTAGCATACAAACATTTCAAAGTGTGTTTTTTGTTTGTATTTTCATTCTGCTTTTTAATTGATAGGGATAAGTTAGAATATTTTAGCTCAGGTGAGTTTTTAGTTACAGGCACTTGGACTACTTTTCTTATTGGAACCTCACTGTCGGGATGCCCTAATTCTAATGCATCATTAGTATCCTTTGAAGATACCTCTCTCCGAACCATGTGCTGCTGAGGGACTGTCGTCTTTCCCCTTTGTTCTAGTTTAAAAGCTGCTCTATCTCCTTTTTAAAGGTTAGCGCCAGCAGTCTGGTTCCACCCTGGTTAAGGTGGAGCCCATCCCTTCGGAAGAGACTCCCCCTTCCCCAAAAGGTTCCCCAGTTCCTTACAAAACTGAATCCCTCTTCCTTGCACCATCGTCTCATCCACGCATTGAGAGTCCGGAGCTCTGCCTGCCTCTGGTGACCTGCACGTGGAACAGAGAACTTGGTTGTCTGCACACCTTCATATCCCATTACTTGTCTGGACAATATCTGACTAACTTTAAACAAGCAGTTTTGCACAACCAAAACTATCTACTCAATCCACTCTCCACAGTGGAGCTAGGATTATTCAGTAAGTGCTCTGTAGTGCAACTGTTTGGGACTCCCCACGTGTTATGACTAATTCAGCCCTGCTTTTCAACAGAGAAAGTATGCTTGCTTACTGTAAATGTCCTCCATAGGATGAATTGGCCATGCTTAATTTCAGTCCACTTCCTTGGAGACTCAACTATGTTGCTAAAGCCTAAGCTCTACAGATGGATTGAGAGGCTTATGAGGCAGCACATGTGTGGGAACTCCTGCATGTACTCAGTAATAAACTACTGAACTAGATGGGCCCATTCAGTATTGACACTTGTTATAGCTAATTCATCCCACAGTTTATGGTAAGCAAACGTTTTTTAATCCTCCCCACTTCCCCCTTCTGTGAAGTCTAGTCATTGCAGCCAGAATCCTTGGCCAGGGACCCCACACTGTGTGGCTCTCTAAAACAGGAGTCTGTCACAGTCGTGGCTAGGACTCCTTTCCCTTTATATACTGTGAGCACTGCCTCCATAGTCCCAGCTGGCCAGACCTGGCAACCGTGAAGCAGTTTCAGCACTTGAGTCTGACTTGTTATCTATGCTGGACTCTGAAATAGCTCTTCTGTATTTGAAAAGCTGTGCTTGGGGGGGGGGCATTCTGCACTGAAATATGCATCTGCAGCTTGTAGCATTCACTTTGGCCTACTCTTCTAGAGACAGATCAAGAAGGGAAAATAGTATTTTTTTTATCTAACTACCTTCCTCCTTTACAATTTTGCAGCCATGAGTCACCTCAATGGCCAGAGGCTTCATGGGAAGCCAATCCGTATCGCACTGTCTAAGCACCAGACTGTGCAACTCCCTCGTGAGGGCCAAGAAGATCAGGGTCTGACTAAGGACTATAGCAACTCTCCTCTCCACCGTTTCAAGAAACCTGGTTCAAAGAACTTTCAGAACATTTTCCCTCCCTCTGCTACTCTTCACCTGTCTAACATCCCGTAAGTATGTTGTATGAACGATGGTCTTCCAGCTCAAGATGGATCTGTAGCAGTGTCTCAAGCTTAACTTGAATGTAAGAGGATTGGTTCCCATTCTTTGTAAATGCTGTTAAACTGTAATCTGATAGTATCTTAGGTTATAACAGCTGGTATATTGGGGACTGGGTGTGAGCAGATGCAGCTCCAATTAGTTGAGACATAATTTTCCTATTTCTTTCCAGGCCCTCAATAACTGAAGATGATCTCAAGATGTTGTTTTCCAGTAATGGTGGCTTGGTCAAAGGATTCAAATTCTTCCAGTAAGTTGTAGGTGGTTGAGCTTTTTACATGCGACATACACTGGTTAGTGGCTGAGGGAGAGCTGCCATTTAAACTTTACTGTAGATAGCAAGTTTGACGAGGCTAGGAGAATGGAAGTTATTCAGAGGTGCATGTAAGTGGGATAATTGGCTTAAGGAATTGGTGGTGTACAGATTTATTTATTTATTTTATTTATTTATTTATTATTTTTGTTATACCGAGTTTCATGACAGATATCACATCAACCCGGTTTACAATTAACAATGTGTGTAAAGCATAGCGTAACGTATATTCCCAATAAACTGTGAAACTTTAAATACAGTGTATCAATACCGTGTGTGAGAAAGTTACAATAAAACAGGGAAAATTAACTTGGAGCTGGAATAGGGGGAAAATTGAACAATGCAATATATACATTTCTTCCAATTAATGAAATAGTATAGTAGAGTAAATAAATAAGCCTATGTGGATACATGTGATGGTACATAAATAAGAGACGGTAAAATAAGTGATCAAGGGAATAAATATGACACAGTAGTGCCTGGAAAGATATGATAATAAAATGAAACGGTAGTGAGTAACCAAGAGAATAAATAAATAAGACACAGTAGTGCAAGGTAATGATATGATAATACTCAGCAGGTAAGGACGATAGTCCTCAGCAGGTAAAGATGAGTATAAGTTTATGGTAGGTGGATTCTTGATTAGATCCAGTTATTGTAAACAAGTTTATGAAGATGAGTAAGGGTTTTATGACCAGATATGACCAGGGGGACTTAGGTGGGTGTGTTCTTGGTCAGGATGGACAATGACATGGGGTGTACTTGTTTCTGCAGGAAGGACCATAAGATGGCATTAATTCAGATGGGCTCCGTGGAAGAAGCCATCCAGGTTCTGATTGAGCTACATAACCATGACCTTGGGGACAACCATCACCTGCGTGTGTCCTTCTCCAAGTCCACCATCTGAGGAGAGGCAGAAAAATGGACCTGACCATCCTTTGTGGTTTGATCCTCCAAATCATTTAAAATTGGGAGGCTCCAAACACGGGGAACAACTTCCATCATTCCAGAAAAAGCCACTTTAAGAAAATGCAGCTGAAGTGACCTTAGACCAGAGATTTTATTTTTTTTTTTAAGACAAATCAGTTTACCTGTTTTTAAAACAATTAAATCTGGTTCACCTTGTGGTGACAGGTTAAGTCTTGCTGACTGTTCAGTAATCACAAGTTTACGTTCACTGCAAAAACCTTATGAGAATGCTCCCTCCCTTTCTATTAATGGACCTCAAATCTCATGTGAAGCCAATTTTTTTCCCAAACTTTTTGGGACTCACACTGATGCCTTGTCTTTTCTTTACCTATCTTAAGCTTCTAGGAGACCCAAACCCTTTTCCCATGTTATTGGACCTTTATTGCGCACCTGCCCTTCCCTCGTGCCACAAGGTTGAAGGAAGTGTATCTGGTGGTTTCCTAAACCAGGATTATGAAGACCACCGTTGTGCCTTAAATAGTTTCAAGTCCTTCGCTGTATGGGTGAGACTTGGGGGCATGAATTAATCTGAGCATCAGTCTGATTCTTGGTTGGAATGGGGGGGGGGGGGGAGGGTGGAAACCTAAGGGATATTGTGAGAAGATGACTGGTTTTGAGCTCTTTTGAGCAGCACTAAGTCCTGCAGACTTGCAGTATCCAGAAGCTGTTATCTAGTGTGTTCATGAGTTTCGAAGTGATCTGTTGACAAGTGTGTGCATGATTCTGGCTAATGTTCAGAACAGAATTAGAAGGGGTTAAACCGGTGTTGGTAACAAGCATCACCATCCTATCCCCCAGCAGATTCATTTCTGCTCATTTACTTTTATAAGTAAGATGTTTCTAGTTTGGACCATTTTCTGAAATTCCTCTAAACCCTTTGTTCCTTTTTTTCCTTTTTTTTTTTTTTTGTGGGGCAATGACTGCCTCTTTTTATTTGAAATACTTTGTTTTATCTGTTCTCTGTAGGTTAAAGCCTTATATTCTGCAGTTGCTGTCACCTGTGCCTAGCAATATCCATTTGACCAAATATCTTTTCATTTATATGCAAAAATTTAGCTTTTAAGTTTTTTTTTTATAGAAAGATGGTATAAATATAATCGAAGTTACTATTCTAACATTATCCTTGTATACAATGTAGATTCTTTAATTTCTTCTTTTAAGGTGGCTGGTGGAGGTGTTATGTCTGGTGTTAGGGCATATGATATGGCTATTCACCAAGACTGAATGATCAGGTTCTTGGGAAGCAAGAGTCAAAGTAACAAATGGACAGGTGGCTTGTGAGCGGGTATTCAGTGTTTGTTCTTTAGGCTAGAAGAAACCCCAGGGGGTCTATTTCTAGGGAGCCATAATTTTGAAGGTGGGGGTGTTGAGAATGCAGGAATAAGAGCTCAAAGGGAATACAGAATTTAATCTGTCCTCCTGTTAGCTTCCTCCTCATACACATTTTAGCTTCCTCAACTCTCCCTACACTTGCTACTTGCCTTTTGCCTTTCTGTATAATGCCTTACATTTCCAAATTTTCAATTTGTTTAGATGCAAAACATAAAACCTTACTTTGTTTTCAGGGTGTTTCCTGAAAACATTATGGACCAAAGCTGTTTTTGTAAGTCTTAAACCCCTTGGTTCCTCACTACCACCTTGTGAAGGGTGCCTGCTGCATTTGCTGTGGAGTTGAGTTCTGCCTGCTTCTAGGGTGAGAGTTACTTGGCAAACCATGGGCTCAACTCTGACAAGTTTGGGTAGGGGGTGCAAGTTCTCATTGGGGTAATCCATTTTATATTGCTAGATAAGGACCAATAACCCTGCTCCTTATTTACACGTCCACAGGGTTTGATAGGCATGTTCATATGCACTGAGAAACTGAATAGCATGAACGTTTAAGCTGCTGAGGCCTCTTGCAGGAGTGGCCCCAGCCAGGATAGAATCTGGCTGCAGATCCATCTATCGTGACTCGCACTTCCTGTCTCTAGCCCACACAGCTGAGCTACAGAAAATACACTAGGTTTCCTGTGATCGTTATGGGTCCAGGAATGCACAAATACTAGCAAAAAAACATGCTTGCAAATGTGAAGCAAAGAACTTTAATTTGTGAGCTGCCTTTCAGGTCAGGGGTGCCCAAACTAGCCAGTCAGGTTTTCAGGATACCTCAAATATATGCATGAGATTTATTTGCATGCACTATCTCCTATGTATACAAATATTTCCTGTGCATATTCATGAGGGTTATCCTGAGAACCTGACTAGCTGGAGAGCCCCAAGGACTGAGGTTTGAGCACCTCTGTTTTAGGCCATATTCTGCCCTGTAGAACTTAGGCTGGGATATGGCTCATCCCAGTTCATGGAAAATCTGAAACCAGCTGGATTCACCTCTGGGGAGGTTAAAATCAGGCTGTGACCATAAGGATATGTGTTTAAATTACCTTTGTGGAAGAAATGGAGGGATTTTCATTTTTCTCATCAAATGCCTGTATTTCTGAAGCATGTTGGGAGATCCATAGAACTAACAGTAGCTTAGAAATCTGCAGGAGTGGAATTGCAGAATTGTTAAAAATACGTTTCCTGCTGGGGATCTACATGCAGACTTGCTGAATCAAGCTTGAATTCACATCTCATGGCATTCAGAATGAATTTCCAAACATTTGAAAATACTTGTGGGAAGGGGGTGTGAAATTAATTCTTAGTGCTGGGTTCCCTCCTTGCTCCCTTGTGGCTGCTGGATGGTGTCTCTTAAAAGCGGATGTGTTTTGTAGGATGTGTGAGAGACTTGTCAGAAGCAGGGGGGTGGCATTTGGCAGCAGCTTGTAGCAGTTGTGACTTGGTAAAGTAATACCATAAGCAGTGGAACATACCCCCCAAAACCTCATTTAAGTGCTTAATCTGTGGCTCCCTGTGTTTGTGTGTAAAGTGTGCAAGTAGCAAAAAAAAAGGTGTAAATATTTATAATTTTTTATACCTGTTTGAGACATAAGGGGGCAGCAAAAGCCAGTTTTATATAGAGAACAGATGTATTGTATATTTTGATAACAGCTATTCTAGGTTCAGTATTGTGAAGGAGGTGCTGGACAACCACAACAAAAAAATACCATTACCTGTTTCAGTGACTGTTTGTAATACAAAAAAAATTTGAAAATTAAAAATTTTATAACAAGCCTTTTGTACCTTTCTGTAGACTGTTTATTTTCTGTGCAGTTTGTACCGAGCTACCATTCATCAGTCTGTATCTGGGCTTTCAAATAAATATCTGTATATCCTCTGCTTCTGGGTTTTTTCCTCCCTGTCCTGTGTGCTTTTCCTTGCTGTTTCCTTAGAATCCAGCTACTTGCTTTCACCTGAACTGTTCTGTTGGCATCTGTGGTCTTCCAGGCTTTCATAAATACTTAGTAAAATTTAAGAAAGATGGAAAGAAGGCAAAACTATCACCGGCATGGCTAAAAGGGGAGGTGAAAAGCTATTTTATCCAAAATATCTTGATTCAAAAATTGGAAGGATCCAACAGAAGAAAACAGGATAATGTATAAGTGTTGGCAAGTTAAATGTAAGACTTTGACAGGCTAAGAGAATTTGAAAAGAAGTTGGCCGTAGAGGCAAAATCTCAGTAAAAACTTTTTTAAATATACCAGAAGCAGAAAGCCTGTGAAGGAGTCAGTTGGACCGTTAGATTATTGAGGGGTTAAAGGGGCAATTAGAAAAGATAAGGCCATCACGGAAAGATTAAATGATTTTTTTGCTTCAGTGTTTACTGAAGAGGATGTTGGGGAGACCCGTATCAGAAGGTTTTCATGGGTGATTCAGATGGACTGAACCAAATTACGGTGAACCTAGAAGATGTGGTAGGCCTGATTGACAAACTGAAGAGTATTAAATCACCTGGACCAGATGGTATACACCCTGGGGTTCTGAAGGAACTCAAATGAAATTTCATACCTATTAGTAAAAATTTGTAACCGATCATTAAAATCATCCATTGTACCTGAAGACTGGAGAGTGGCTAATGTAACCCCAATATTTAAAAAGGGCTCCAGGGGTGATTTGGGAAACTACAGACCAGTTAGCCTGACTTCAGTGCCAGGATAAAAAGTGGAAAGTGTTCTAAATATCAAAATCATAGAACATATAGAAAGACATGGTTTAATGGAACAAAGTCAGCATGGCTTTACCCCCATGGCAGGTCTTGCCTCACAAATCTGCTTCACGTTTTTGAAGGAGTTAATAAACACGTAGATAAAGATGAACTGGTAGATGTAGTATATTTGGATTTTCAGAAGGCATTTGACAAAGTTCCTCATGAGAGGCTTCTAGGAAAAGTAAAAAGTCATGGGATAGGTGGCCATGTCCTTTCGTGGATTACAAACTGGCTAAAAGGAAACAGGATTAAATGGACAATTTTCTCAGTGGAAGGGAGGGGGCAGTGGAGTGCCTCAGGGATCTGTATTGGGACCCTTACTTTTCAATATATTTATAAATGATCTGGTAAGAAATACGAGTGAGGTAATCAAATTTGCAGATACAAAATTGTTCAGAGTAGTTAAATCACAAGCAGATTGTGATAAATTGCAGGAAGAGCTGAAACTGGAAAATTGGGCACCCAAATGGCAGATGAAATTTAATGTGGACAAGGTGATGCATATAGGGAAAAATAACCCATGCTATAGTTACACAATGTTAGGTTCCATATTAGGAGCTACCACCCAAGAAAGAGATCTTGGTGTCATAGTGGATAACACATTGAAATCATTGGTTCAGTGTGCTGCGGCAGTCAAAAGCAAACAATGTTGGGAATTATTAGGGAATGGTGAATAAAACGGAAAATGTCAATACCTCTATCTCTCCATGGTGAGACCACACCTTGAATACTGTGTACAATTCTGGTCGCCGCATCTAAAAATAAGTTATAGTTGCGATGGAGAAGGTACAGAGAAGGGCGACCAAAATGATAAAAGGGAATGGAACAGCTCCCCTATGAGGAAAGGCTAAAGTTAGGACTTTTCAGCTTGGAGAAGAGACGGCTGAGGGAGGATATGATAAAGGTGTCTATCCCCTCCTTGCCGCCTCAAGAAAAAGACCAAGGAGATCATCGTGAAAAAGTCATTGCAAGCCTCAGGCTGCCGATCCAGGCAAGCCCTTGGTATCATTGACTGAGCCACCGACAAAGAAGCCCTGTCCAGAAAAGGCCCCATCCTCTTCTGTGACTGGGTCACCGAGGCGTTCCCCCACCTTTAGTGGTGCTGGGATCCACGATTCCACCTTCACCAGTGGGCCCTCCAGCTACGCCAGTGCTGCCTCCTACTCCGGTGCTGGGGTTCCACACCCCAGGCTTCCACAAGGAATTGGATCGGATGATCCAAGAGGCCATCTGTAAAGCACTTCAGGGCTTCCAACCTCCATTGCCGCTAGTACTGGCCCCCAAGCTGGTCACTGATCCGATTCCTGTAGCGCTCACACCGCTACTAGGTAGACTGGATGCGTTGATCGGTGCCTTTCCACCGATGGAACCGAGAGCACTGGTAGCTCCGGCGCCTTCCACACTGATTCCATTATCGAATGAGGAAACATACCCATTCCACAGTCTGGGATTTTACACTGACTTGTCCAATGTCACTGGTCCCCTCTGTGCGCCATCGGTGCCACCACTGATGCCTAGGCCTGGTTCTTCAGGATTAGCACCATTTCTCCCCGCTGAAGACCCACTAGGTGCTGGAGATCAGCCCTATGATCCTTGGACCGATCATTAGTCCCAAGATAGATGATCTACCATTAGAGCCCTCTCCCCAGATGAAAGATGACATTCTCCACCAGAGGATCTGTCTTTCCATGTTCAATATTTTATTAAGCGATACTTAGAATAGAATGCACAAAAATCACAATCAACGAAAGATAACATGCGAACGGTATTGTAGAATTTGTGTTAAATGATAAAGCAAGTGTTGCTTACCTGTAACAGGTGTTCACAGGACAGCAGGATGTTAGTCCTCACATATGGGTGACATCAGGATGGAGCCCAATCATGGAAAACTGTCAGTTTCCAGAACTTTGACTGGCCCCCTACTGGGCATGCCCAGCATGGCACTAACCCTGCAGCCAGCAGGGGTCCCCCTTCAGTCTTATTTGATAGCTACAGGCAGTGCCGAAAAAATAAAACAAAACGTTACGAACCCAACACCGCGGGGCGGTGGGCGGGTTTTGAGGACTAACATCCTGCTGTCCTGTGAGAACACCTGTTACAGGTAAGCAACACTTGCTTTCTCACAGGACAAGCAGGATGGTAGTCCTCACATATGGGTGAGTACCGAGCTGAGGATGTCCGAACATGCACCAAATGTACCCAACGGCGTGCAACAGGCACAACAACTGGGGTGGAATTTGGTAGAGGGCATCCTGAACCCCACCGGGCAGGCGGAAGGGTGTTGGTACGTCACGTTGGAAATAGATTACGCAGGACAGATTGGCCGAAGATGGAATCTTGTCTTCCGGCTTTGTCCAAGCAATAGTGGGCTGCGAAGGTATGGAGAGAGCTCCAGGTGGCAGCCCTGCAAATGTCAGGAAGCGGCACCGATCGTAGGTGTGCTACTGAAGTCGCCATGGCCCTCAGAGTGTGCTTTAACACTGTCTTGGAAAGGAATGCCTGCTTGCTGATAGCAAAAAGATATGCAGTCCGCCAACCAGGAGGAGAGAGTCTGCTTACCCACAGGTTGCCCTAATTTGTTGGGATGGAAAGACTAATAACTTGAGTGCTCTTCCTGTGGGCAACTGTACGGTCTAGGTAGAACGCTAGAGCCCGTTTACAGTCGAGGGTATGCAGAGCCTGGGTTGGCGTGGGGCCTGGGAAAGAAGATAGGTAGTTTGATGGATTGATTAATGTGAAACTTCGAAACTACCTTAAGCAAAAACTTAGGGTGAGTGCGGAGTACCGCCCGGTCCTGCAGGAGTTTAGTGTAAGGCAGATAGGTAACTAGGGCCTGTAACTCACTAACCCTGCGAGCTGAAGTGATAGCCAAAAGGAAAATCACTTTCCATGTGAGATTTTAGGTCACAGGAGTGAAGATTTTCGAATAGTGGTTTCATAAACCGCCCGAGAACCAGATTAAGGTCCCAAGAAGGGGCCGGAGGAAGAAAAGGTGGCTTGATATGGAGCAAGCCTTTAAGAAAACGTGTTACGAGGGGTTGTACCGATATAGGGACATCCCCGACACCTTTATGGAAGGCGGCTACCCCACTGATATGCATTCTGATGGAAGAGGTCTTTAGACCTGATTCCGATAAATGACAGAGATAGTCCAAAAACCTTGGGATTGGACAGGAAAAGGGATCAAGGGACTGCAAGGTGCACCATGTATACCTTTTCCATTTATAGGAATAAGATTTTCTTGTGGAAGGCTTTCGTGAAGCAATCAGGACATGAGAAACTGAATCTGAAAGGTTAAGTGGTTGAAGAATTAACCTTTCAACATCCATGCAGTCAGGGACAAGGCCTGAAGATTGGGATGGCGTAGACATCATTCTGAGTGATCAGAAGCAGGTGTGTTCCCAAGGGAATGTGCCTGTGGATGGAGAGATCCTGGAGTATGGGAAACCACACTTGGCGTGGCCAGTGAGGTGCTATCAGGATCATGGTTCCCTTGTCCTGATGGAGCTTCACGAGAGTCTTCGAGAGAAGAGGAAGTGGAGGGAATGCATAAAGCAGACCGGCTGCCCACGAGAGGAAGAATGCATCTCTGGGCTGAGAGCGCTCGCTCCAAATGAGGGAGCAGTAATTGTCCACTTTGTGGTTCTGAGGGGACGCAAAGAGGTCTATTTGGGGACGATCCCATTGCTGGAAGAGAGGTCGCTACAGAGGGATTGAGACCACTCGTGCGGTTGGAAGACATGACTCAGTTTGTCTGCCAAGACATTGTGCACTCCCGGCAAATAGGTGGCCCTGAGGTACATCGAGTGGGAGAGCACTTCCGCCCAAATCCGCGCAGCTTCCTGACACAGGAGGAAGGAGCCTGTGCCTCCCTGCTTGTTGATGTACCACATGGCCACCTGGTTGTCCGTCTGAATCAGGATGACGTGATTTGATAGGCAATCCTGAAAAGTTCTGAGAGCATTTCGCATTGCTTGAAGCTCCAGGAAATTTATCTGGTGTTTGACTTCCTCTGGAGCCCAAAATCCTTGTGACTGTAGATCGTTCACGTGAGCTCCCCAGCCGAGGTTGGAAGCGTCTGGTGAGAATGAGTTGAGGATCTAGCAGGTGAAAAGGCAGTCCCTGGAGGAGATTGTTCTGATCTTTCCACCAGGCGCGAGACAGACTGAGTGCGTCGGTGATGTGGACGATGGTTGACAGAGGCTGAGTCGCTTGAATCCATTGTGACCTCAGTCCAATGCATGACTCTAATGACCAGGCGGGCCATTGGTGTGAGATGGACTGAGGACGCCATGTGTCCGAGAAGGACAAGGAATTGCCGAGCTGTTGCTGTATACCGAGACTGCAACTGATGAGCGAGGGACATGAGGGTTTGCACTTGTTGAGGTAGAAAGGCTTTTGCCTGTAAGGTGTCCAAGTCTGCCCCAATGAATGACAAGGTTTGAGATGGGACTAAATAGGATTTCTTGTAATTGATGAGAAATCCTAGAGAAATTAGTGTGTAGGGTCAAATCCAGGGACGATCGAGTGGCTTGCTGGGTTGGGAGCCTGATTAGCCAGTCGTCTAGATAGGGGTAGACGTGAACACCTTCTTTCCTGAGAGAGGCTGCGACAACCACGAGACATTTGGTAAAGACTCGTGGTGCTGATGCTAGGCCGAATGGAAGCACCCAGTATTGATAGTGCCTTGGGCCTACTAAAAACTTGAGGTACTTGCGATGACCTGGAGCTCTCGCAAAATGGGTGTACGTGTCCAGGAGGTCCAGAGATCAGAGCCAGTCTCCTCTTTGTAGAAGAGGTAGAAGCGAGCCCAAGGTTACCATCATGAAATTTTCCCACTGGAGGTACTTGTTGAGGGCACGTAGGTCCAGAATTGGACAAAGCCCCCTGGATTTTTTGGGGATCAAAAAGTACCGGGAATAGAACCCTAGGCCTTTTTGTGAAAGAGGAACTGGTTCTATTGCCCTTAACTGAAGAAGGGAAACCTCCTGCTCCAATAGGATAGAGTGGTCGGTTACTCTCCACACTTGTAGAGGTGGTGATTCTGGTGGAAGAGCAAGAAAGTTCAGGTGGTAACCCTGAGCAATGATTGCTAGCACCCATTGGTCGGTTGTGATTGTGCCACTTTCACGGCATGTGGCAATCAATCGACCTCCCACTGGTATGCCTGGCAGAGGAATCAGGCTGCTGCTCTTCAAGGGAAAGACAAAAACCTGAAGCAGGCCCCAGCTGGGGAGCTGCTTGTGGCTTTTGCTTCTGGGACTGGCGAGGCTGAGATTTTTGATAAGGCCTCGTAACTCGGGACCTTGTTGGTGGAGGATAGTACTTCCTTGGGTGGAAGAATGACTTCTTAGAGTCCTTGAAGGGCTGTCTAGAAGGGAAGTCAGAAAGTATCGATGAGAGCTGTTTGAGGGTCTCATGATCCTTTAATTCAGCCACTATTTGCTGAATCTGTTCACCGAACAGATTATCTCCTATACAGGGCAGGTCAGAGAGCCTGTCTTGTACTCCTGGGCGAAGGTCAGAAGACTTGAGCCAGGCCCAGCGTCTTGCCAAAATGGCAGCTGCAGACACGCTAGTAGAGGTGTCGAAGATATCGTAAGCTGTTCTTATCTCATGCTTTCCTGCCTCAAACCCCTTGTTGACAAGGATTTGAAGATGTTCTTGGAATTGGTCAGGCAGGGTTTCAGAGAAGTCCTGTATTTGCTTGAAAATGACCCTGTTGTATTGGGTCATGTACAGCTGGTAAGAAGCAATCCTGGAGATGAGCATGGCCCCTTGAAACACTCGTCTACCAATATTGTCTAGGAACTTGTATTCCTTGACAGGAGGGGTAGAGGAGTGAGTCTTCTTCCTTTTTGCTTTCTTTTGAGCTGATTCTACCACAACTGAGTGGTGGTCAAGCTGAGATTTTTGAAAGCCAGGGGCTGACTGTACTAGGTAGGTAGTGTCAGCCTTTTTGTGTACTGGGGCAATGGATCCAGGATTTTCCCAGTTCTTTTTGAGGTCAAGAAGAACTTGATGAATGGGAATAGAAGTTATCACTTTAGGGGCATCCAGGAACTGGAGAAGCTCCATCATCTGGCGCCTATCATCTTGTTCCGTCTGAAGCTGAAAAGGGACCAATTCCAACTTCCTTCACAAAATTAATGAAACAAAGGTCCTCTGGAGGAGAACGCTTTCTACTTTCAGTAGGAGAGGGAGGTGAAGGTAAGTCATCGGTGTCTGTGGAAGTATCATCACCCCAGCTGTCATAAGGATCAGCAGGCTGACCTGTAGGACGAGAAGAGGGTTGGATACCCGAAGGGCCTGGCTGAGGCTCCGAGAAAATCGAAGGAATCACCGGGGGCACCGTGGATGCCTTGGGGGGGCATTGGTAAATGCATTGATGGCGCCGATGTGCGTATCGCCCCTGATGAATGAATCGGTGGCGAGGGATGACATGGCATCGATGGCTGAGGCAGTACCCCCGAAGGAGGAATGCGGAAACTGTGTTTCTCCTCCCGATGAAGCTGTCATCGGGGAGCGCACTGGAGCCATCAGAGACCCGGGAATCACCAGTGGAAGGGCAGTCATGAGCGCCTCCATCCGGGATAGCAGCGGTGCCAGCCAGCTGCTGGAATCGGGTCGGTGACCGGTTCCACTCTTGGTGTCTGTGCCGGAGGAGCCTGGAGTCGTTGCATCGCCTTGTCGATGGCCGCCTGGACCAGCCGGTCAAGTTCTTCCCGGAGACCTGGGGCAGTCAGCCCCGGCTCCATAACGGAAGAGGGAGGCTGAGGCTCAGTCAGAGGGACCACCTTTACAGGCGGAATCGCGACTCCCAAACCCCGATCAGGTGAGGGTGGCCTCGATGTCCCGGTCACAGGAGTGGTCGGTGCCGTTCCTGGACGGGGCTTCTTCGATGGTGGCTCGGACGGTGGCGAGGTCGATGATTTTGCTCCCTTGATAGTCCGAGACTTACGATGGCGATGTTTCTCCCTACGATCCCCTCAATCTTGAGGGGGAGAAACGGGAGTCGATGGCCATGAAGACGTCTATGGCGGGCGGTCATCGGATAGTTGTCGATGCTGGTGCGAATTCGGTGCCGGTTCCGATGACATCGATGCGATGGATGGCGTCGGGGTGTGAGCATGGAAAAGGAGTCCCACCTTCTCCATTCTGGCTTTGTGACCTTTTGGTGTCATGAGGGCACATTTGGTGCAAGTCAGGACATCATGCTCACGGCCTAAACACATTACACAGACTCGATGAGGGTCTATGATAGACATGGTGCGAGTGCAGTCCGGGCACCGATGAAACCCTGATGCCATGGCCATAGAAAAATCGAGCCGCGGTATGGTCGATGGCCAGTAGGCTGTGAGGGCCAAACTCAACGGTAATCGACTAAAAACGGTGAAAAACTTACCGGAGTACCGCGGCCTGAGAAGTTAGAGGGACCCCTGTGGGGCAATTTAATTTTAATTAACTCCGTGAGGAAAATTCCTGTCAGGAATCTCTTCAGAGCTCCTAAACCGCGAGGCTACTGCTGCGTGGAAAAAAGAAGACTGAAGGGGGACCCCTGTTGGCTGCAGGGTTAGTGCTATGCTGGGCATGCCCAGTAGGGGCCAGTCAGAGTTCTGGAAACTTTGACAGAAGTTTTCCGTGATTGGACTCCATCCTGATGATGTCACCCATATGTGAGGACTGCCATCCTGCTTGTCCTGTGAGAGAGCTAAATATACGATCACTGTTTTTTCCCTGATTAACATTCAAGAAGATCTTTTTATTAATTTCATCAAGGAAATGTCTGAAACCATTCCTTTTCAACTTCAAACAGAAGAGGACTCTAGGCACAAGATGCTGGAAGTACTCCAATTTCTAGATGCTCCTAAGGAAATCATTTCTATTCTTATTCATGAAATCCTGCTTGATCTCCTAAAGAGAAACTGGGAACACCCATGTTTGGTTCCACCTGTGAACCGCAAGACAGATGCCACCTATCATGTGCAGTCAGCTCCTGGGTTCCAAAAATCAGTTGGATCATCACTCTGTTGAATCAGCCCAGAAGGCATGACATTCAAAACCTCATTCCTCCATACCTCCAGGAAAAAAATCCCTGGATGTTTTTGGCAGGCATGTCTTCCATGGCTCAATACTCATATCTCGCATTGCCTCTTACCAGTTATACATGACCCAGTATAACAGACCTTTTTAAGAGGATCCAGGATTTCTCTTATTCTTTACCAGAGCAACTCCAGGCTCAACTTCATACTCTGGCTCAAAAAGGTCTGGATGCTGGAAAGCATGAGGTCCATGCTACCTATTATATCTTTGACACTGCCTCTAGAGTGTCTGGAGCGGGGATTAGTGCAAGAAGATGGGCCTGGCTCAAATCCTCGGACTTAAGACCAGAAGTCCAAGACAGGTTAGCAGATATACCCTGTGTGGGTGATAATCTCTTTGGGGAAATGATCTGAGAGACTGTGGTACAGTTGAAGGACCTCCATGAAAAGCTTCGCCAGCTTTCTTCTGTGCCATCTGAGTTTCCTTCCGCCCCTAAGAGAACTTTCAGGCGTGACTCTAAGCGGCCGACCTACAAGCCAAGGAAATTTTATCCTCTGGCTTCTAGAGGATGTCCTTCTAGACCTTATCAAAAAGGTCAATCCAGGCAGACTCTGCCTCAAAAGTCTCAGCCAGCTTCTCAGCCTGGACCAGCATCAGGGTTTTGGCTCCTTCCTCGAGAGTGTAAGCCAACCTCCTCTTCCATTCATACCAGTTAGCTCTGCCACTTCAACAGCGTTTGGCATGCAGTCACCACAGACCAGTGGGTACGTGCAGTGGTCACTCAGGGTTACCACCTAAATTTCCTGACTGTTCCAGCAGACTCTCCACCTTGGCTGACGTGGTGGACATCTGACCACTCTCCCTTGCTCGAACAGGAGCTCTCCTCCCTCCTCAAATCCTGAGCAATAGAACCAGTGCCCCTCTCCCAGCAGGGGCAAGGATTTTATTCCTGGTATTTTCTAATGCCAAAAAAGTCAGGTGCTGTATGCCTGATACTGGACCTCCATGCCCTAAACAAATTTTTGCAGAGAAAAATTCAAAATGGTAACCTTGGGCTCTCTACTTCCTCTTCTACAAAGAGGAGACTAGCTATGCTCTCTAGATCTCCAAGACGCTTACACGCACATCTCAATTACTCCATCTCATCGCAAGTATCTGCAATTCCTGGTCGGCCCTAGTCACTTCAGTACTGTGTACTACCATTCGGCCTAGCGTCCACTCCACGAGTATTCACAAAGTTCCTGGTGGTGGTCGCAGCCTTCCTCAGGAATCAGGATGTGCATGTCTACCCTTATCTCAATGATTGGTTGATAAGGGCTCTGACTTAGTGGGGTGCACTAGCCTCCCTGCATCTCACTATCCACACCCTGATCGCCTTAGGGTTTCTAATCAACTATTCCAAACCCAAGATAGTTCCATCCCAATCCCTATCCTTTATAGGGGCCGACCTAAATACCATACAGGAGAAAGCCTTCCTCCCCCAGGATCACGCTTTCACCATAGCATTTCTGGCGCATCACCTACAGACTCTAGTATCTTCAACTGCTCGTCACGTCCTCATACTGCTGGGTCATATGGCATCCTCGGTGCATGTCACTCCGATGGCTCGCCTAGCTATGCGTGATGCAGTGGACCTTCAAATACCAGTGGATTCAAGCTAATGTCCAACATTATCCGGGTTACCAAACAGCTCCATCTGTCACTAGCCTAGTGGATACACCACTCCAATCTCATTCAAGGCCTTCCATTTCAGGCTTCAGAACCTCAAATTACCTTAACAGATGCATCCAACCTTGGGTGGGGGTGCACATGTAGGTGACCTGCAGACTCAGGGAACCTGGTCTCCAGAGGAAGTCAAACACCAAACAAATTTCCTGGAGCTACGGGTGATCAGATATGCCCTCAAGGCTTTTCAGGATTGCCTTTAAAACAAAGCCATCCTGATTCAAACTGACAATCAGGTTGCAATGTGGTACATCAACAACCAAGGGGGAATGGGTGCCTACCTCCTGTGTCAGGAAGCTGCACCAATATGGGCATGGGCCCTTTCCTGCTCGATGTACCTCAAAGCAACCTACTTTCTGGGAGTGGACAATGTGTTGGCGGATAGGCTGAGTCGCACTTTCCATCCACATGAGTAGTCTCTCAAACCCATGATAGCGGACATGAGATTCCAACGCTGGGGTTACCCTCACATAGATTTCTTTGTGTCGGTCCACAACCACAAAGTAGACAACTTCTGCTCTCTCATTCACGGTCACCACTCGCAGCCAAGAGATGCCTTTGCCCTATCCTGGGCCAGCGGTCTCCTTTATGCATACCCTCCACTTCCTCTCATTTCAAAGACTCTCGTGAAGCTCCGGCAGGACAAGGGATTAATGATCCCGATAGCTCCCCATTGGCCATGCCAGGTGTGGTTTCCAATCGTCCAGGACCTATCAGTACACCGGCACATTCCTCTGGGGAATGATCCCCTTCTAATAACTCAGAACAAAGGGTACCTGTGTCACCCCAACCTCCAGGCTCTATCTGACGACCTGGATGTTGAAAGGTTAATACTCCAACCTCTTAATCTTTCAGAGTCAGTATCCTGAGTCCTGGTGGCTTCACGAAAGCCTTCAATGAGAAGGTCTTATCGCTCTAAATGGAAGAGATTTACAGTCTGGTGCACTTCCATGTCCATAGACCCCTTCACTTGTTCCACTGCGAGGTTCCTAGACTATCTCTGGCACCTGTCAGAGTTAGGCCTAAAAACCTCCTCTATCAGAGTGCATATTAGTGCAGTGTCTGCGTACCATAAGGGTATAGATGTTTCCATTTCAACACAACCCTTAGTATCACGTTTCATGAGAGGCTTGTTCCATTTAAAACCTCCACTGCGCCCTCCTGCCCCTGCTTGGGACCTTAATGGTTTTGGGACGGCTCATGAAACCTCCGTTTGAGCCTCTCCACTCCTGTGATCTTCGCTATCTCACCTGGAAGGTAGTTTTTCTTCTTGAGATCACATCCGCTCGCAGAGTTAGTGAATTACAGGCATTAGTTACCTACCCGCCTTACACTAAAATTCTGCATGACAGGGTAGTGCTCTGCACTTACCCTAAATTTTTACCGAAGGTAGTGTTGGAATTTCATATTAACCAATCTATTATCCTACCTACCTTTTTTCCCAGGCCCCATTCAAACCCAGAAGAACAGACTCTACATTCCTTGGACTGCAAACGTGCTCTAGCCTTCTATCTGGACCGCACATCGGCCCACAGAAAATCCACTCAATTGTTTTTCTTTTGATACCATCAAATTGGGAAATCCTGTGGGAAAGCAGACCCTCTCCTCCTGGTTGGTGGAATGCATTTCTTTTTGCTACCAGCAAGCAGGCATTCCGCTGCAAGACCGTGTAAAAGCACACTCTGTCAGGGCCATGGAGACATCAGTAGCGCACCTCCGTTTGGTGCCGCTTGCTGATATTTGTAAGGCTGCTACCTGGAGTTCTCTCCATACTTTCGCAGCCCATTATTGCTTAGATAAGGCTGGCACACAGGATTCCATCTTTGGCCAGTCCATTCTATGCAACTTGTTTTCAGTTTAACTTCCCAACATCCTTCCACAGACCCGTTCAGGATGCCCTCCTAACCAAATTTCCACCCCTGTTGTGCCTGTTGCATGTCTTTGGGTGCATTTGATGCTTTACTCGGGCATCCTCAGCTCGGTACTCACCCATATGTAAGGACTACCATCCTGCTTGTCCTGTGAGAAAGAGTTGCTTACCTGTAACAGGTGTTCTCACAGGACAGCAGGATGTTAGTCCTCACGAAACGCCCCCTGCCACCCTGCGGAGTTGGGTTCGTTTGTTTTCTTATTTTTTGCTCGTACATTTTACTATAAGATGAGACTGAAAGGGGACCCCTGCTGGATGCAGAGTCAGTGCATTGCTGGGCATGCCCAGTAGGTGCCAGTCAAAGTTCTAGAAACTTTGACAAAAGTGTTCCGTGATTGGGCTCCATCCTGATGATGTCACCCATATGTGAGGACTAACATCCTGCTGTCCTGTGAGAACACCTGTTACAGGTAAGCAACTCTGCTAACTAATCGGAGAAAGTTTTTTCACTCAATGCACAATTAAACTCTGGAATTTGTTGCCAGAGGATGTGGTTAGTGCAGTTAGTGTAGCTGGGTTTAAAAAAAAGATTGGATAAGTTCTTGGAGGAGAAGTCCCATTACCTGCTATTAATTAAGTTGACTTAGAAAATAGCCACTGCTATTACTAGCAACAGTAACATGGGATAGACTTAGTTTTTGGGTACCTGCCAGGTTCTTATGGCCTGGATTGGCCACTGTTGGAAACAGGATGCTGGGCTTGATGGACCCTTGGTCTGACCCAGTATGGCATGTTCTTATGATCTTAACATTTTGTTCACTTCTCTAAGCCTGTGGCTTGTGCTCTAGCTATCTGTAGAATTTCCCATAACCAAAGCCTGACCTAGTGATCACTTATGTGGTGAGGGCTGTATTTTTAATATACTCTGCATATCTAAATATCTTAACGCCCAGGAGGCCAATATATTAAGTTGTACTAAGTTGAGCACCCGTTTACTCCTGTTTATGCACACGCTTTTGTGCATCACTCCCAATTTAATAAATTGGTGATGCTCCGTGTAAATCCTGGGTTAAAGATATTAGTTGTTATTCCCCAGCAAAGGAAGATGCATGAAAGCACTAAAGGCTTAAAGTCAGCTTTTTTAATACTGGAAATTTCTACCGCTGACCCAGGAGTTTATTCATTTCTGGGACTTGCTACTTTAGGGTGCTGTGCCAGTGTGGTTCCAGAATTGGGGTTCCTATGGAGTGGTCCATCTAGGAGCCTCCTGTCCAGGAACTCCAGGTCTGGCACCGTACTGGCAGAGCACCATGAACTAATACTAATCATCGAAATAACTTTATTCCACCTCTGACATGCGTGGGGTTTCCAGACAGGTACCCCTAAGTCAGACCAGAATTGTATGTGCAAATATTTAATGCAGGTTTTGGGACAGGAACTTGTAGTGCAGTTTTCACTATTATACAGCATTTTCTTTATGTGCACTTCTATTTTAGATTTGCATAAGACCTGGGAGAACAGCTAGGAGCTGTGACTGTGTGATAATGGTGGGCTTTGCGCAGCAAATCAGAGCAGCTTGAGGTGGCAGCAGTAGTATAGACAGCAAGCACTGCATGATAATTACTGTAAGTGCTTGAGCCATAGAGAAGCACTTTTCAACTTTATGCTCATCTGATGAGCCTCTTCAGTTGTGCACAAATAATCATGCATGCTCTGTACATGTGTGCATGTTTTGGGTTGGCATGCTTTTTAACTTCTGTTGCATTTACATACCGTTTACTGACTGCCTCAGGAGTTCACTCAGTTTTGAAGAGTGAAGTGAGTTAAAATTTGGCTCACTTTATGTGTTTTATTAAATCAGACCCTAGCTGCACAGCCACCTTGGGGGACTTAGTCTGGAGGTGGTCTGCTGCTTTAGCTGGGATCTGTTTAAAGAAATGATAGCTGAGCTTTTCCCTCGGCACATCTGGTTCCACTTGTTCTTGATTTTCAGCCTTTCCTGTGCCACTCCACCCCCCACCATGCATCAGAATTCACATAATGTACCATTAGCTGTTCAAGGTATGTGGAGACAGTGACTAATGGCAGCAGATTCTAAGGCTCTCAGCAGAAAGCTGCCATTAACGGCTTTCAGCCTTTGTTGGACTGCCAGGATGTATGGCAGAAGAAGTTATTATGCCTAGAGGTGGCCGGCTCAATTGGAAACTGCTGTCCATATGTAACTAGTTTAAACGCTGGGTTGGATCTGCACCCTGCAAGCAGTGCTCAGACCCCAGTCGGGGAGGGAGTCGTTTATGGGTGACATCTTGTACCCATACTGCGGGCCCATGATTGTAGGGTTCAGAAGGAGCCCTGGGGCATGGCCCTGGCCAGGACATGGGCAGCAGAGCCTGGCCCTGGTTCAGATTTGGATCTATAAAGCAAGAGGAGATAGCATTACTTATTTTGAGCCAGCCGTCAGGTGTGTGTGTGGCTGGGTTATCTGATATTTTTGCACTGGTACAATCAACGAGTAGGTGTCTAGGCTGAATGCTCTTTAGAAGTCCTAGTAGAAATGTAGGCACTAGCACAGCTGGGCCTTTTTTTTTTGTAGGAGGTTGGATTTGGGGGACTCTAGTATTACTGGCTATTCAGATTATGGAGCCCAGGGCTATCACAAAGAGCAGACAAGTTGGGGGAAACCAGAACTGCAGTACCCATCTGCCACTGGTGTGTCTCCTCTCCCTGCTGGTGGCCCATGCATCAGCTCTTTTTTTGTATTATCTTTATTGGTTGCAAAATATCAATACAGTAACTCTCAAACAATCCAGCAAAATGAAACCGGGCCATTTTAACATGTACAATAAGCCCCCCCCCCCAGATGTAGCCAGATAATGTGAGAATTGGAGCTATGGCAAGAAGCTTGGGACAATAGTTAAAGCTCAGAGTCAATGTTTCACAGCAATTTAGAGGATATCAAACAGAAATAGCTATAGGGAGACATTAGGTTTCCCAAGAAGGTATGGAGTCCAGAGAGAATGATACGGCTGCATTTTGTAACTGCTGAAAGTTTACTCGGTGTGCAAATTGTCCAACTGGGTGAGGATTCTACGGGCTGTCGGTGCTGATTGATGTCGCCAAGAGGTAGCACTCGCTAGCAGCAACACAAATTTGCTGGATCAACATGTTCTGCTCTAGAGACAGTCCTGGTACAGGTATGAGTAACAAGGCTGTTCTCGCTTGAAATACAAAACAGGTGTGCGTGCAGTAAAGCAACGCTGAAAGTCTCAATTCATTTCCATGTCTCTTGAATAGTGATGCACTCCCACCAACTTTACCACACCCTCCTCCAGCAAAGATGACTTGTATTGGGGTACATTTTGTGGAGCTGCGCCGGTGTGTTATACCACCAGAATATCATCATAACAATTTTCTAATAATAAAGTTGAGATGGATAATTATGAGCATGCAATATATCATCCCATTCCTCTACAGAGTAATTTATCTCCAGCTCATGCTCCCATGTCAGAATAGGTTTAGGTTTCTCCTGTTCTTTTATTCAATAACATAGCTTTGAGATGAGACCTTTAAATTTACCACCCCCACCTGGGGAGCAGAACCCTTCAAGTAGGGATGTTCCCAGCCTTAATTGGGAGTGGGCTTTTACATGAAGGAGGAAGGATGATAATTGTTGAAATGCAAGAAACTCAGTAGAGGGGTTCCCTGTACGTACCCGGATCAGTCCAGACTGTGGATTATGCCTCCCTTCCAGCAGATGGAGACAGAAAAACTTGAAGGGCACCCTCTCTTAACCCGCTGTGCCACCTGCATCTCTTCAGTATTTCTCTGTCTCCAGCAGATGGAGGTGGTGCAAACCCTGCAGTCTTGCACTGATTTTAGGGTTGGAACTATATCTCTTTAAAAAAAAAAAAAAGTGGAAGAAGTTTTACTTTGGCAAAGAATCAAGCTTTTACAAAAAAAAAAAAAAAAAGGGACTTTGGGGAAAAAAAACCTCCCAGGAGGTTCTAGTTGGCAGTACTCTCCTGGTAGAAGGCTAAGGAGCTTGGGTAGGCTACGTGCGGGGCTCCTGCAAGGTAAGGCTCAGGGAAAGATACCAGTGGTCCGGTCCCTCCTTTTCTCTCGCTGTCCCAAGCCGATTAAAAAAAAAAAAAGAGCAGCCTGCTATTATTTTTTATTTTTTTTGCTGTGTGAGTTGTCGGGGCATTTTTTCTTTACTAATCTTGCCACTAATCTTGAAATCCCTTGCCACTCCCCCTCCAAAAGGGTGGCAGTGGAAACCACACTGACAAAATTGCTCGCCCTAAAAGCTATAACACCGGTGCCCACGTATCAACAAAATACTGGGCACTATTCCATTTATTTTATCGTCCCCAAGAAAGAGGGAAAGTTCCGGCCCATCCTGGACCTCAAGTCTGTCAACCGCTTCCTGAGGGTACCACACTTCTGCATGGAAACTCTACACTCGGTCATAAGGGCAGTACAGCCGGGAGAATTTCTGACCTGCCTGGACCTGTCAGAAGCCTATCTGCACATCCTGGTCCATCATGACCACCAGCGCTTTCTAAGCTTGTGATCATGGACCACCACTACCAGTTCCGGGCGCTACCCTTCAGACTAGCTATGGCCCCTCAGATGTTCACCAAAATCATTTTTATTTATTTATTTAGAGTTTTTCTATATCGGCATTCATGATAAAATCACATCAAGCTGGTTTACAATTAACAGGGGGTGTGAATGAACATGAACATGGAACGAGTGAAATAAAACATGAAGTTACAATAAAACAAGGGAGTTCAAGACTGGGAGAGGAAGAAGAAGCTAGAGACCTTTAACAGAACGAGGCGTAATTATTTACAATAATCGGCAGTGACTGAATGAAGATAATGTTGGATCATGGTTGTAGTGGCAGCGATACTGAGGAAAGAAGGAATCCTCATACACCTGTACCTGGACGATTGGCTGATCAGAGCAAAATTTCCAGAGGAAAGCCATCAGGTGACCACCAGAGTCAATCTACTGCAGAATCTTGGGTGGGTCTCAACACAACCAAGAGCTGCCTGCAGCCCTCCCAATCACTAGAATACCTGGGAGTCCGGTTCAACACCCAACAAGACAAGGTCGTCCTTCCCCTTACAAGGAGAAGGAAATTGATGGACCAGTTGAGAAAACTGAACGGCGCTCGCCCCACAGTATGGGACTACCTCCAAGTCCTCGGCCTTATGACATCGACCCTAGAAGTCGTCCCATGGGCAAGGGCCCACATGCGACCACTACATCATTCCCTGCTGTCACGATGGAATCCGATGTCCCAGGATTACACCGTTCGCCTCCAGTTACCGGCGGATGTACAGATCCAGCTCCTATGGTGGCTACAAGAAGATCATCTGAGCAAGGGAGTAAGGCTATCCTCACCGACCTGGGTCTTTCTCACCACGGACGCAAGCCTATGAGGGTGGGGAGCCCACTGCCAGGAACTGATGGCCCAGGGGCAATAGGACAAGGAAGAGTCGGGATGGAACATCAACCGACTGGAAGCCCGAGCAGTCAGACTAGCCTACCTACGATTCAGTCACAGACTCCAGGGAGAATCGGTCAGAGTCATGTCGGACAACCACAACAGTGGCCTACATCAACCGCCAGGGAGGAACCAGAAGCCAACAGGTGTCCCTGGAGATAGACCACTAATGGCGTGGGCGGAAGCAATCCTGCAAGGGATCTCAGCTGCCCACATCGTGGGAAAAGACAACGTCACTGCGGATTACCTCAGCAGAGAAAGTCTAGACCCAGGGGAATGGATGCTGTCGACCACAGCATTCCAGCTGATAATAAACCACTGGGGAACTCCAGCCATAGATCTTTTGGCAACCTGGTCCAATGCCCAGATTCCCAGCTTCTTCAGCTGTAGACAAGACCCACAATCCCAGGGGATAGACGCCCTCGTCCAGACCTGGCCACAGGAAGACCTGCTGTATGCCTTTCCTCCATGGCCACTATTGGGCGGGATCATCTGCAAGATAGAGCACCACAGGGGGCTAGTACTTCTAGTGGCCCTGGACTGGCCAAGAAGGCCGTGGTATGCAGACATGCGAAGACTTCTGGAGGGGAGTCCCCTGCCTCTACCTCCACACAGGGATCTGCTCCAGCAAAGACCAATCCTCCACGAGGACCCAACTCTATTCCCTTACGGTGTGGCCATTGAGAGGACTCGCCTGAAGAAGAGCGGATACTCGGGGGCAGTGATTGACACCTTGCTTCGAGCACGCAAGTTCTCCACGTCTCTGACCTACATACGAATATGGAGAATATTCGAAGCTTGGTGTAAAGACCACGACATACTTCCACGGACAGTCAAAATCCCCACGATCCTGGAATTCCTGCAGGATGGCTTACAGAAGGGGTTGTCCCTCAACTCCAAGGTTCAGGTTGCCATGTTGGCTTGCTTCAGAGCCAAAGGGGACGGCATCAGTCTATCTTCACACCCAGATGTCTCCTGCTTCCTGAGAGGCGTCAAGCAAATCCGACCACCACTAAAGTGGCCGGTACCCCTATGGAACCTCCATCTAGTACTAGACTTCCTAGCGGGAGCTTCCTTCAGACCTACCCGCGGGCTGTCCCTAAGGCTTCTAACCTTGAAGACTGCGTTCCTAGTGGCAATATGTTCAGCCCATCGCAACTCCGAACTTCAAGCACTATCCTACCGGGAACCATTCCTCAGAGTCACACCGGGATCCATACAGTTACGCACTGTCCCTTCCCTCCTTCCAAAGGTGGTTTCTCATTTCCATCTAAACCAAACCATCTCGCTGCCATCTCCAGACGACCATAAGGACTCAGAAGACTCTCGCCTTCTTCACCATTTTAACGTCGGCAGACTCCTAGTCCAATACCTGGAAAGGTCTGAATCCGTACGAAAGACGGACCACCTATTCATCCTTCACAGCGGGACGAAACAAGGGGAAGTGGCCTTGCGGGCAACCAAAGCCCGCTGGATCAAAGTAATAATCAAGACGGCTTACGTAGAGGCAGGGAAGCCTCCACCTCTACAAGTCAAGGCCCATTCCACCAGAACCCAGGCAGTGTCCTGGGCAGAAACCAAGATGCTGTCACCTGCCAAGATCTGTCAGGCGGCGACATGGTCCTCCATTCACACCTTCTCTAGCATTTGCAAGGGCAGTATTAAGTGGGCCACGGGCAGCCTACCACCCGATTCTGGAGTAGCTTTTGTACATCCCATTGGTCCTGAGTCCATCTGCTACACGCTAGGAAATAGAGACATTACTTACCTGATAATTTCGTTTTCCTTAGTGTAGACAGATGGACTCAATATCCCGCCCACGGCTGCCTCAGAATACAGAAACCTTGGGTGACAATCCCCGAGAGCAAGACAAACACGGGTAAGCCACTCTTTACCCCTAGTTAAGACACCCATAGTTACCGGGTGTCGGCGTTTTTCGGTTGAGTGCACTGGCGGTCTCCAGCTATAATTCATATCAACCAATTCAAGTTAATCAAGTTAACCAAGTTATTCAAACACACACATATCCACGATTGCTTTTCAAAGAGAATACTGAAGAGCAGAGCTTCCTGCACGGGTATATGTAGTGCTGACATCAGATTGAAATCTGACTCAGTCTCCAACTGCTATCAAGTTCACATTATACCCATTGGAAGTGAGTCCATCTGTCTACACTAAGGAAAACAAAATTATCAGGTAAGTAATTTCTCCATTACTCTCAATTTTTTGCATTTTTGCATTCTTACAGTTAGTCCTATTACTGCTTGATTTATTACTATGTTTGTTAATAATCTTATATTCAGCTTGGATATTCTTCATACTGAAGAGATGCAGGTGGCACACCGGGTTAAGAGGATGCCCTTCAAGTTTTTCTCTGTCTCCATCTGCTGGAAGGGAGGCATAACCCACAGTCTGGACTGATTTGTGAGACTACAGGAACGAAAATTAGCAGGTAAGAACCAATTTTCTTATCTCATACCTCGAACATATCTGCTCAAATGAAAGCACGCTATCTTCCCCCCCCCCCCCCCCCCCAATCTGTCCCATTCTATGTATACCCTTCGCCTTCCAAATTTTGAAGGCTGAGTGATATGCATGATATAAAGATAGGTATTGTGGAATAGTTGTGATAGAAAATAATCTCGGGACCCAACCACTTTAGAGCTCCATCACTTCCACACATTTAAATTCAGACATGTCGTAGGGAATAGTTTTAAGCTCATGTGCCATAGATATGCATCCAGAGGTATAAGTGCTGCTCGTGTTTAAGCATAATCCATAGTTGTGGTGAGCTAGTATTATGCCAGTGAATTGCTTGATGAAGCTGAGCTGCAGCTTCATCCAAGTCCCCCATCAGGTTTCAAAGCATACATCACATGCCTCCGAATCCTAGGGAGGCGTCGCTTCCAACTGAAGCTGAAAATTCTTCTCTCCAATCTTTTAAGCAAATTAGTAGACACATGGAGCAGCAATGCCTGGAAAACGTAAAGTAAGCGTGGTAGGACATTCATTTTGATCAAGGCCACACTGCCCAGCCAAGAGAGAGATAGATGCTCCCATTTCTCCAAGTCTCGCCAAATATTCTGCACCAAGGGTGGGTAATTCAACTTGTATAAGGCATCAGGGTGGTGTTCCAGATAAATTCCCAGATATTTAATTTTATGTTTGGCCCATCTGAATGGATGGTGGGATTGCAGGAAATTCGTAGTCTCCGTCTCACATGAGATATTTAAGATTTCAGATTTTTCCCAATTGACTTTGAAGCCAGATGCCTTGCTAAACTTTCCTAGCTGATTTTCAATTGTGGTTAGGGACAGATAGGGATCACTGACAGTAAAAATGTTGACAGCGAATAATGATGATTTAAACATCCGATTACCTACTTTTATTCCCACAAAGTTTGGATCCGTTCTAATTTTTATGGCGGGTGGTTCCAAAAATAGGGAAAACAGGAGAGGGGACAGCGAGTATCCCTGTCGGATATCTCTGCCTACTTGAAACTTGTTAAAGTATCCCCCATTCGCATGGACACAAGCAACAGGATTTTCATAGTTTATCAATCCACGATCTGAAGTTGGGAGCAAATCCCATGCGTTGCAAAACTGCAAATAAAAAAGGCCAGTGGACCAAATCGAAGGCTTTTTCAGCATCAATGGACAGGAACAAGGCAGGGATATGTTCTTTGTGTTCCATCCACATAATATTCACAAACATTCTAACATTATCTCCTGCCATCCACCCTGGAATAAACCCCACTTGATCTGGATGTATGATTTTAGTTATATGATTAAGCCTAGTGGCCAATATTTTTGCAAGTATTTTTAGATCGACATTAAGGAGATGGACCTATAAGACCTACCGAGCGTAGGGTCCCTCCCGGGCTTAGCAATCACAGTAATACCTGCAATATTAGTTTGGCAGCAGCGAGCCTCCGACCCTCAGGTAGTTATAAGGTTTTTGTAGTACTGTTACTAGGTAGGGGGCAAATTGTTTATAGAACTTGGTTGTCAGCTTATCTGGGCCAGGGGCCTTGCCAACTTGGAGATCTTTAATAGCTAACAAGATCTCATAAGTTGAAACTTTTGTCAAGATCTTCCATCATATCAGGTGATAACGAGGGGTGATCTAAATTTTGGAGATAGTCCTCTGTTACTAGGTGGAATAGTGGTGTCTGTGCTATAAAGCCCCTCATAAAACTGTAGAAACCTGCTACGAATTTCAGGTGGATTAAATAGATTCCCCTGCTCATCTTTAATTTTGAGGACCAAATTTTGAGACATGGTTTGCTTTAAATGCCGAGCTTGCAGCTTCCTGGCCTTATTTCCTTGTTCAAAATACTCTTGTTTGACCAAGTTTAAGGAGTGGGAGAGCTTTTCTACCTCTAGTCTTTTTAATCTTCCCTTGCCTGAGATAGCCTAGATAGGGTTCTGGCTGTGCTCCCTGCTGCATGTCGAAGGGCCATAGAGCGAATAGTTCGCCTGAGCTCTTCACATTTTTGTTTTCACTTTTCTAGTATATGATGCTCTGGAGATGAGCAGTCCTCTAGCATAAACTTTAAAACTATCCCACAGCACAACAGGGGAAGTCTCTCCAATATCATTAATGGTGAGGTAATTTTGGATTTCATTTTGGAATAATTCACAAAAGTCATGATCTAGGAATAGTGACTCATTGAGTCTCCAAAATTTAAGGCCTGGGTCTGAGCTAGCAAAGGAAAGATTTACCCAGATGAGAGCATGACCTGACCAAACAATTGTCTCTATACCAGCACTCATTACCTTGCTGCTAAGGTTCTTGTCTATCAGAAAATAATTCTTGAATAATTGTCATGTACATTTGAATAGTGTGTATAGGAACACGACGTTGGGTAATGGAATCTCCAAACATCAAATAAGTTCCATTCTTCCAGAAAGATTTTAAGATGTCTACCCTATGAAAGGCAGATAATGTTGCTACCCCAGATGAGATATCCAAAGATGGTACTCTCACAATATTAAAATCCCTGCCCACAATTGGATTTACCACATCACCTTGCAATAGTATATGACTTAAATCCAGTATAAAGAAACCCTGACATTTATTGGGTGTGTAGAGGTTAACCAGAGTGTATGAGTCCCATTTACTAGTATTTGCAATACAAGGTATCTGCCCTTTGGGTCTTTGATAATATTTTTAAGATCAAATAAGTAGTTTTGGGAAAAGAGGATACAGACCCCAGTATACTTAGAGCCTTTATCACAGGGTGAAAAATAAGCCTGAGAGAAATGCATATGATGCATTAAGCGCTCATAGTGGGCTTTAAGGTGCATCTCTTGTACAAATGCTATATCTACCCGGTGCCGTTCCAGCTCCCTGAATAAAATATGGTGCGTGTATGGGGACTTCAGGCCTTTCACATTCAGAGAAAATGAATGAAATGCAGCCATCTGGAATACTTAAAAGATATCGTGCAAATTCAGGCTCAGAGAGTACTGATAGGCTCTCAGCAAGTCCTTGTCCTCCCCCAAGTTAAATGTTATAACCCCTCTGCCACAATGATCAAGGTATATTATACTAATAGACCGGTGTGTAAGGTCACATGTCCCTTTGAAGAGAAAATCTCCTGGGATCTCCCCACCCTCTTTCCCCTCCCCTACCCTTGCAATGTTATGCCTTGTCTTATTTGCCTGGGCCAAGAAGGGAGACAAAGCATTGAAAGCTACCATTTCTAGATGGATTCGGGAAGTTATTGCTTCCATGTACATTTCTAAAGGAAAGCAGGCTCCTGAGAGGTTGAGCCCACTCCACAAGGGCACAAGTGGACTCCTGGGCGGAGTGTTAACTTCTTTCTCAGCAGGAGATTTGTAGGCCAGCTGTCTGTCTTCCCATCACACTTTCACCAAGTTTTATCATTTGGATGTCAGGGTGCAGGAGGAGGCGTCTTTTGGTGAGAGTGTTCTGTGAGCGGGTCTTTCGGAGGCCCGCCCAGTATAAGGTGGCTTGGATACATCCCACTGGTCTGGATTGTTCTGAGTATGTACAGGAAAGGAAAATTGGTTCTTACTTGCTAATTTTCGTTCCTGTGATACAGCAGATCATTCCAGAGGCCCACCCCATTCTGATTCTGAACAGTCTGTGGAGCTTTTAGTATCCTGAAGGAATGATTGGATTTCTATTTAATGGTAGGGCCGGTGGCTTACTGGTGTATGTTTCTTTGGTTTCGGGCGACCTAGACCTCTGGTTAGTTGGGAAGGATCGGTCGCATTTGGTTGAGGTTTAGTTTCAAGAGCTTGGATACAGGCCGATACTGAGGGACTGCAGGTGGCACTCTCTCTTATGTAGCAGTGTCCAAAGTTTTTGTTCTCTGACTCCATCTACTGGTAGCGATACACAACCCACTGGTCTGGAATGATCTGCTGTATTACAGGAACGATAATTAGCAGGTAAGAACCAATTTTCCTTTCTCAGGACAGGCAGGATGGCAGTTCTCACATAGACATCATCCTTTGGAGCCCAGCCTGGAAAACTTGTCAGTTTCTAGAACTTTGCCTCTGAGCATGCTGTGACATGCAATATACCACTTGTCCACCAGGGGTCCCCCCAGTCTCTTCTTTTCCACAGAGCGCAGTGTCTCATGACAGTTTAGTCTTTTTCTGCTTCAGGTTTTTTTGGGGTTTTTTTTTGCATTTTCAGATAATTCTGATATGTTGATCACAGAGTCCCTTTGGCAGATTTTTTGTCTCGGTAAGTTTCCTTTTGCAGTCTATCCCGCAGTGTGATGGTGCCTGTTGCCCATTGGGCACCGCCATCAATTCAGACATGTCTCTTTTGAAACATGTCAATCGGTTTTAAGCAGTGCCCTCTGTCCATGAGGAACATGTCTATTACAGACCTTCATGATAAATGTGTCCTCTGGGAGCATTGCATGATGTCCAGGGTTGAAGCAAGTGCAGATGACCTTGAAAGGACGGAGTGCCAGCTTGACAAGATGGAGTGGCTCTTCAGGCTGGGGAAGTCCAATCCATCAGCATCAAGAGACTTCAGGATACACTGATGGCCACTGTTGACCATTGGCATCTACAGCTTCCAGGGCTGCCAAACACAGGCCATTGCCTGCCTCTCCCAGGTCAGACATCTAGTTTGTCATCTTCAGCCTCTGCACTGGGGAAGGATCGATCCAAACAGTGAGAAGGTGAAGAAGCATTGGCATCCGTCCCAGTTGATGCATGTGCCAGCTTTGGCTGTGATGCCCCAAAGCGATCCTGTAGTGAGGAGCACCAGTCCTCCACAGTTCCCAGAGGTTGCCATGGCCTCCATTGGTCCTGATGTCTACCACTGATCCTCTTGATTCCAAAAAGGATTTGGAAACTCCTCCTGGATCTCAGTCAGTCCTGGCATTTGTGATCTTTGAGAAGAAGCATGTGCAGCTGGCTCTGGATAAGGCTTTGCAGGGACTCTGCATTGGGGCACTCTTGAGCTATTGCTCAAATCCCTACACGTGCTCTTCAGAGTATTTCAGACATATTCACCAGTGGCTATGCCCAGGGAGGCATAAAGACTGCCCCTGACTGATCTGGTGATCATCCCTGCTTCTTCTGAGGAAGCTCCCCTAGTGGTGGGGGGTGGCCTCGGGGTCCAGGCCCATATACCTAGTCATCAGTTCCTATATCGCTGGCTGCTGACCAAGCACCCCAGGACCTGTCCCCTGACTTAGGGTAGTGTGGATGACCTGGGGAGGGGGGGGGGGGGGTGGGGTGGCTTCTCTGTTTCAAACATTAGCTGGCCTCCCCTCCAACCCTTTGCTGATGACAGAAGGAAGTCTCCCCTGGAAGTCCTCTCCTTCACAGGTTTCATCAGGTTGATGGCAGAAACCATCCCACTTCACTTGCAAACGAAAGAGAATACCAAGCACAAGATGCTGGATATTCTCAAGTACAGGGAGATTCTTAAAGAGATTGACAGTCTCGGTGCACAAAATCCTTCTAGAGTTACTGATGTGGGAAGACTCTCAGTAAATAGGAAGAACATAAGAACATAACATCTCATTCAGAAGGGTTCTGCATTTGACAAGCGACAGCTGTCACACCAATCTGTTATAGTCTAATCTGCTTTCAAGAAGACCAAGTGCATTTGAACCCATTCCTTTGTGTCCCCAGATAATGATTAGAGGGCCCTGGATGCTCTTGGGAGGAAGGTGTTTCAGGGTGCTGTGTTCATACCTGCATAGTGGCCTACCAGCTCTTTATGGACCAATATATGCCAGACATTCTGAAGCAGGTACAGGACATGGCTGAGCAGCTGCCTCAATAGCAGCAGGACATACTCCAGTCATGGGTGCCCAAGGATCTGGAGTGCAGGAAACATGGGATCCATTCAACCAATGTTTTTGAGTAAGCAGCAAAGGACTCTGCAGCAGGGATCAGTCCCTGCAGATTCACTTGGCTGTGGGCCTTGGATTTCAGTGAGGAAGTGCAAGAAAACTTGTTGACCTGCCATGCACGGGGCAAATCTCTTCAGAGATGAGGTGAAGGATGTGGTGGCCCAAATTCAGGACAACCATGTGATAACTGTCTGCTGGTGCTCAAGACCATCCTCATACAGGAGACCTTCCAGATCTGGCCAGAGCCAGTCTTCTGCGTGAGGAGATACTATCCTCTGCCACCTCAGCTGGAAGGCAACAGAGGGCACCAAACCCCCAACCAGGCTCTTAGTGAATTCCTGGGTTAGAGTTTTGATTGAATTAAAGGGGATTGTACCAAAGTCCACTGTACTACATCTACCGGTTCACCTTTATCTACAAGTTTATTAACCCCTTCAAAAAAAGTGTAATGCATGCTGCAGGTTGCTCAGAGGCTTACTGAAAGTTCTAGAAACTGACTAAGTTTTCCAGGCTGAGCTCCATCGGATGTCATCCGTGTGTCAGGACTGATATCCTGCTAGCCTTCACGAGCACCTCCTGCAGGTACACTCTATCTTGCTAGCGGTCACTTTGGGGCTGGTGGCTGGCAGATGGGGTTGTGTCAAGCAGCAAGGATCGAATAAGTGAGCAGACCTCATCCGTTGGATGAGCCTTTATCTGCTGTTCTGCTCCACTTTCCTAACTACTTGTGAAAAACTGACCATTGCTACCTTTCTGTGCCTCCATTTATGTAGCTCAAGCTGCTTCCAGTGCAGGTCCTAGATTAGTTTTGTAATTAGTCCTCACACTACATCAATGGCTCTCTTGGAGCCTCCCATTATAGAGGTGCCTGTACTAGATGTTGCATCCACAATAAGTCACCTATAAATCTAGATCTGTTAGTACCATAGATAAACAGGCAGCCTGCACTCCCCCCACAGCTCCCCTGTTGCTTTTGCTGACTTTGGTCATAGATTTCTAACATGCATAAGGGTTTCCAATCAAGTCTAACAGCTTACCCAGCCCTATAATGCACTGTGTAGCTTCTCAGGGCCTCGGCTCCTGCTGAAGTTTTGCAACATTGCAATCAGGATGTTAAGTGTTTCTATTCAATTTCCCTCTTGTAGATGTTACAGACCTTACACGTGTATTCAATTACAGCAGTTCAGGCTTCCCCTCAATCCTGCTACTCTTTGATGGTATGGGCTTGAATGCATTTAACTATAACGTTAAGCTTGTGCCTGGCCTTAATGCCAATAATGCCATAGCTTGGTACATAAAGATTTTCTCTAGATCTTGCTCTGTTTATAATGTAGTCATACCCAACTGCTATCTTGGACCTAGGCGTGATCCTCTAGCACTGATGGTTGTAGACCTGCTACACAAAAGGGTGAGATGGAGAGAGTTATCAAATATTCCACTAATCCAAAATGGGTGTATACTGGTTTAAGTTTAAAAAAAATTAAAAAATTGAAAAATGTAAAAAAAAAATACAAAAACAAAAAAACCCCACACATGATGTTGACAACCCAGATCCAAAAGAGATAAGGAATAAATGCCCTGGTCCATACATCTGTTTTCCCACCATGCCAGAGGTTACCTGCTCACAAGGCCTCTGGAGTGCAGGGATGCAGTCGTGGTCTCTGCTTCCAGCTCTAACCCCTGATTAGAGTGAATTTCATTCTCAGAAGCCTTGAGAGAAAAGGGCATAGAGTATGCTCATTTGGATGCTTTTGCTGTACAGGCTTAAGAATAATAAGCATGCTCAGTACTTTGAGAAACTGCCCGTGGAATAGATGCCTATTTCCACTAGGAGGCTTGGGGTTTCCTTGGTTCTGGATCCCGGAGGAGCTAGCAGGCTTGTACTACCCCTCGGATATCTATAGAGCTGAGGGCAGCGAAAATTTGAATGAGTAGCAAGACCTAAGTTTGGAAACTTAAGAGTAATGGACTCCTAAAAGTAGTGGAGCCAGAAGAATGCTCCTAAAGAAGATTACATCAGGAAGAAAGGTAGAAGTAACCAAAGGGCTGAACTTTGAGGAAGGGGACTGGGCAATTGATAAATTGTTTTTCTTGTTGTAAAAATCAGAAAGATAAATTAAAAAAAAAATGGCATTAATTTAAGGATTTATGTTTCAATTTTTTTTTCATTAATACAGACAAATCCTTGAGACCAGCAATAGATCCATGGACAAAAAAAAAAAAAAGAAACCACCACTGGGCTAGTGCATCAATCCACAAATGAGAAATAAATCTAAAGCAACTTTCTGCAGAAATATAAACCTATATCAATGAGTAATTTGGTGGTAGCAGAGCTTATCCACACTGTCAGCTCGATCCAGTATCGTCCGCTCGAGGATTGCCCGTCTGTAACGTGCTCGTAGCGCACAATTCGGGCGCGCAAGGCAGTTCGGCGATACAGTGTCCAGTTTCACGCGTCCGTATCGCTTCTGAAAACAGACGCATAAACCCTTTCCGCACCCGGCATGTAAATGAACGAAAAAGCTGTATAATGAAGGAATTAGCTATTCCCCTGCGATACTGTAACGGGCGCTGATATTATCTCCTCCGTAACCCGCTGTTCTGCCGCGGCCTTAACCTGCTAGTTTACCGCCTCCCCCTAGTAGGAGTTAGTGGTAGTGTAGTGTAGGGTAAAAACATTGCTTACCCGCCCTGGTCCCGTCCGGTCTCCTGCAGGCCCCGTCCGGACCGGACGGGGCTGCAGGAGACCGGACGGGACCAGGGCAAAAAAAAACAAACGAAAAAGTAGCAAGGCTCGGGCCTGCTATGGTAAGTGTAAAAAGTGTAAAAAACAAAAAACCTGTGTGTTATATAAAAAAATAAAACAATTTTAAATACCTGTCGGAGGGACCGTGGGTCCAGGCGGGGCCGGTGGCGGCGGGCAGCCATCAGCGGCATCCGGTAGTCCCTTCTCCCTTCCTCCCTCCCTCCCCCTGCCTGGATGAGCGCCAAAAGCGCACGGGCGGGTCGGCAGCGGGGGGGGGGGGGGGGGGCGGCAGCAGGATCCCGGGGAGCGGCGGGTAGCAGCAGCGGGGTCCGGGGGGGTCCGGGGGCAGCGGCAGCGGTGGGGCGGCAGCAGGATCCGGGAGCGGCGGGTAGGCAGCAGCGGGGTCCGGGGGTGGCAGCGAGATCCGGGGAGCCAGCAGCGGCAGCATGTCGATTCGCGCAGGCAGGTAGGTGGCAAAGTAAAGATGGCCGCCTGCACGGGAAAATCGTGCAATTGGCCGCTGAAGACGTGACGTCACGACGTTGGTGTGACGTCACGTCTTCAGCGGCCAATTGCACGATTTTCCCGTGCTGGCGGCCATCTTTACTTTGCCACCTACCTGCCTGCGCGATCGAACATGCTGCCGCTGCTGGCTCCCCGGATCTCGCTGCCACCCCCGGACCCCGCTGCTGCCTACCCGCCGCTCCCGGATCCTGCTGCCGCCCCCCCCGCCGCCGCCCCCCCCCCCCCCCCCCCGCTGCCGCTGCCCCGGACCCCCCGGACCCCGCTGCTGCCTACCCGCCGCCCCCGGATCCTGCTGCCGCCCCCCCCCCCCCCCGCTGCCGACCCGCCCGTGTGATTTTGGCGCTCATCCAGGCAGGGGAGGGAGGGAGGAAGGGAGAAGGGACTACCGGATGCCGCTGATGGCTGCCCGCCGCCCACCGGCCGCCTGGACCCACGGCCCTCCGACAGGTATTTAAAATTGTTTTATTTTTTTATATAACACACAGGTTTTTTGTTTTTTACACTTTTTACACTTACCATAGCAGGCCCGAGCCTTGCTACTTTTTCGTTTGTTTTTTTACTGTATACTGTATACTGTATACTGTATAGGCGCTGTTACAGCGCCTATACAGTAAAATGGGTTGCGCGGGCATAACCCTTCCTTAACGCTTCACAGCCGCGGCATGCATTTGCATGCGATTAGAGGAGAGTATCGGGGAGTTAGTGAAGAGAACTGTGCGTGCGGGGAGGAAGGGTGCGCCTGACACTACCTCACTGTTTTTACCGCGGCCTTACTGGATCGAGCCGTGTGTGAGTAATCTCCAGGTGCTTAGGTAAGCCTTCAGCCTGGGGAGAGTCAGAGGGACCCACCAAGGGCAGCCTCAGTAAATTTAGCAAGTTGAGCTGTATCAAATAAAACACATTTACAAGGAACATTAAAGAAAAATAAAATAGTAACAGAAACCTTTTCCTCTTACCTTGGTAATCTTGGCAATATCTGGGAACACAGGTCATTCTCATTTTACAAAAGAAAATAAACAATCTTTGTCAGTCAATTACCAATGTTATGATGGACGTAGTCACGTCCTCACCCATTGATTGACCGTATCTCAAAAATGATAGAGACAAGATGGAGGCAGTTCAGTGAAAGGTGACCAAAAATGGGTTGGAGTCAGTATTGGAAGACTTATGAAGAAAGGCTGAAGAATCTGAATGTTTCCCTGTACATACACCCAGATCAGTCCAGACTCCTGGGTTTTGCCTCCCTTCCAGCAGATGGAGACAGAGAAATTTTGCAGGAACTGCCTCTTAACCTGGTGCACCACCTGCACCTCTTCAGTATTTCTCTGGCTCCAGCAGATGGAGGTGGTGCAAAACCTGCAGCTCTGTACTTTGCCAAAAAAACACCCCAACCTCAAGGTTTTCTTTTTACAGGCTAAGAGAGCCTAGTATCTCCTGGGACGTTGTCAGGTCCTGGGGAGACCATCCCTCCTAGTTGAAGGCTGCAACGAGCAGGGCTTGGGGACCCCAAATTTGCTCTGGCTGATGCCCTGGGGGAGATAGCCAGGGGACTGTCTCCCTCCCCTCCCAGCACAGTGTCCTGGAGAACCTCTGTCATTCTGCCTGCAGGGAAGTATTTTCTGTATTTAAAAAAAAAGAGAGAAAAGAAAAGCAAAAGGACAGATCGGGGAGCAGACTTCAGCAACAGGCCGACTTTGCTCTCCATGCTCCTGGGCTGCAGGGGAAAGAGACTGACAGGTAACTTTAGCTCGGGAATCCCTCTCAGGCACAGCCAGCGAGATCTGTGTATCTGCAGCATGCCACACTCAAGCCGCTAGGGGGAGAGAGCTTCCCTCTGCTGTCACAGGCAGGAACTTGCGCCCGCTGCCTCCCTGGTGGGGACAGCTCAGCTCGGGGGACCGCGTCTGAGTTCTCACAGCTGCGCGAATTGCGGCCATTATGTCCTGCTCCTGCCGGCGAGGCCAGTCTGTTTCTGGTGAGCACGGGAACGGTGGCCACTTTGATTTCCTTCGCACGCAAGGAGGAGAGGGCAGCTGGGGGAGGGGATCTCCCACTGAAGCTATCGCCAGCAGCTGCGAGCGCCGGGGGAGGGGGGCATGGAGGCGCTGGGGAGGAGGATGTGGATCTCTTGGAGAGGGATGAGCCAGAGTTCCCTTCCTTCTCCCAGAATTCATTTTGTTAATGTACCAGGCCTTTTTAGCCCAGGGGGGCTAAGCAAGCGGGCCCTTCTGGAAGGGGCCCATCTGGGGGGCCCCCAGGAAAAAGGGCCAAAGACTCTGAGCCACTGGGGGCCTCTAGAGTTCGTACGGTCAGGAATCCGGAAGGCCGTGGCCCCCAAGGGGCCTCTTCTGTCGGTGGTCCTGGGTCTGGGGTCCCCCCTCTCAGGATTCTTTGGAAGATCTCTTGCCCAAGGCAGGACAGGACCCTGAAGGACAGGATCCTGAGGCACTGCCTATTCTGGACGGCGATGATCCCAGGGTAGTTTGTTTCAGAGGGAAGAACTTAGCCCCCTCATACCGCATGTTCTAGCGGAGCTGGGAAGCTAGGTCCCGCGGGAGGACCCAGTTCTGGACTCTGTGGATCCGGTCATGGCTGGTTTGAGAGGTCCGACCACTATGTTCCCGTTTCACAGGATGATGAAGCAGCTGGTAGTCCGGGAGTGGGACACTCTAGAGACGGGCTTAAAGATCAGTAGGGCTATGTATAAGTTATATCCTTTGCCCAACGATACGTTAGAACTGCTCAGGGTGCCGAAAGTAAATGTTTCCCTGTCCACGGTCACAAAGAGGACCACAATTCCAGTTACCAGCATAGTGGCCTTGAAGGACTTGCAAGACAGGTTGAGGTCCACCTCAAGAGGACTTTTGAGGTGTCAGCCCTGGGCATCAGGGCTGCTGTATGCAGTAGCTTCATGCTCCATGCAAGTTTGAGAAGGGTGCAGCAGTTGCAGAGTGCCAAGGATCTGTCACCCGGGGTGTCGGAACAAACAGAGCGCTTGGAAGCAGTGGTCGCTTACGGGGCGGATGCCTTGTATGACCTTATCTGCACCTCTTCCAGGACCATGGTGTCGGCGGTTTCAGCCAGGAGACTCTTATGGTTACGCAATTGTTCGGCGGATGTCTCTTCAAAGGCACAACTCGGAGCTCTCCCCTTCAAGGGCACATTTCTCTTTGGAGAAGACCTGGAACAGCTGATCAAGCAGTTGGGAGATAACAAGGTGCATAAATTACCAGAAGATCAGGCCTAAAGGATATAAGGGATTTCAACCAGTCCGTCCTCTATTTTGGAACAAAAGACGCTGCCGTCAGAGTAGAGCTCTAAGTGCAGGCCACAGGCAGATGTCGGGGAGGTCTCAGTCCTGGTCCCAGTCCTTTCGTAACCGCAGGACCAGTCTGATGAGGAATGGCTGGCCCACTCCTTGACGCCCACCATCGGGGGTCGGCTGATCTCCTTTTACGAGGAGTGGGTCAAAATCATTTCGGACCAGTGGTCCTCAGCATGATAGAACACAGCTATGCTTTAGAATTTGCTTGTCCTTTAATAAACCTATTCATGGTCTCCCCTGTGCGTCCATGACACACAAAGTCATCGTTCGTCAGATCATCCAAAGGCTAAGGATGTTGGGGGCCATTGTTCCCGACCCCTGGAGGAGAGGGGATGGAACATTATTCCATTTATTTCATCATCCCAAAGAAAGAGGGGACTTTTCGGCCCAACCTTGTCCAAAAAATGTTCTGAGATTCATCATAGCGGTGCGCAATGGAGAATTCCTGGCATCCCTAGACCTAACGGAAGCATATCGGAATACGTCTGGATCACCAGAGAAATCTCAAGTACAAGATCCTTGGAGAACGTTTCCAGTTTTTCATGCTTCCTTTCGGCCTAGCTGCGGCTCAGAGGACCTTCACCAAAGTCATGGCGATGGTGGTGGCAGCACTCTGAAAACAGGGGATACTGGTTCACTCTTGGTCGACTGGCTCATCTGGGCAAAGTCTCAAGACCTATTGTCAAGCTGTGGATGTGGTAGTGAGTCGCTTGAGGTCCTTGGGCTGAGTGGTCAATCTTGCCAAGAGCCAACTCTCACCCTCGCAAGTCCTGGAATTCTTGGGGGTGAGGTTTGATACCCATGCAGGGAAGGTCTTTCTCTCAGAGGAGAGAACTACTAAGCTGCTGTCGCAAGTTCAGAGGCTTCTGAACATGCGGATTCCCATGGTATGGGACTACTTACAGGTTCTCGGCTCCATGGCCTCAACCTTAGAATTAGTTCCATGGGCGTTTGCTCATATGAGACCGTTTCAAAGAGCTGCTCTCTTCCAGTGGGATCCCAGGTCAGAGCAGTTCCATCTTTCCCCTACTGCTTACAGAGTATGCCAGATCCAGTCTCTCGTGATGGCTGTGCCGGGCCCATTTGGAATGAGGCATGGATCTCAAGCTACCACAGTAGATAGTGGTTACGACCAACGCCAACCTCTCTGGTTGGGGGGCAGTGTGCCAGTCCTGATTAGTGCAAGGATGGTAGATGGAAGAAGAGGCCTCCTGGTCTATCAATCATCTGGAAATAAAGGCTGTGTGGTTAGCACTTCTGGAGTTCCTCCCTCTCTTACAGAACTGCGCGGTCCGAGTCCTCTCAGACAATGTGACGCAGTGGTGTATATCAATCGCCAGGGAAGTACCAAGAGCAAAGCAGTGACTCTGGAAGCAGACCTGCTGATGACCTGGGCGGAGCAGCCCTTGGCAATGACAACGGCATCGCACATTGCAGGCTCCAACAACATTCAGGCAGATCCAGGAGAGTGGGAACTATCTGAGGAGGCAATGACACTCATCTCATGCAGGTGAAGAACTCCTCACATGGACCTGATAGCAAGACGGGAGAACACCAAGGCTCCGTGCTTCTTCAGTCGCAGAAGGGAACACGGTGTGGAAGGTGTCGATGCCGTAGTCCTGCCTTGGCTTCACGAAGTTCTGGTTTACATGTTCCCTCCGTAGCCTCTAGTGGGCAAAGTTCTAAGAAGAGTAGAACTTCACCCAGGAAGAGTGATTCTTGTTGCTCCAGTGTGGCCACAATGTCCTTGGTTCGCAGATCTGGTCAACCTAGCTATAGACTGCCCCCTGAGACTGAACCATCTACAAAACCTCCACCAAAGTCCTATATTTTTAGATCAAGTGGATTGCTTTTCTCTAGTGGCCTGGCTTTTGAGAGGAGGACATTAAAGAAGAAAGGATACCCAGAGGATGTGATTTCCATGCTGTTGAAAGCTCGAAAGACCTCTACTTCATTAGCCTATGTCAGGGTCTGGAGAGTCTTCAAGTCCTGGTGTGCAGAGCAAGGAGTGGACCCACGGATAGCATCTGTGGTGCAGATCTTGGCCTTCCTGCAGAAGGGTCTGACGAAGGGCCTGTCTTATAGTTCTCTGCGGGTCCAAGTCTCTTCTCTGGGCTGTTTACAAGGCAAGGTTCATGGGACCAGCCTGGCAGTGCATCCAGATGTTCTTTTCCTTCAAGGAGTGAAACACTTGAGGCCCCCAGTCCTCCAGGTTTGTCCATCTTGGAACCTAAATCTTGTCCTCGAAAGCATGCGTGTCGCTCCCTTCGAACCTCTCGAGAGCTTCTGTAAAAGATCTCATGCTGAAGGTGGTCATCTTGGTGGCGATCTGTTCCACCAGATGGGTCTCGGAACTACAAGCTCTGACCTGCAGAAATCCTTTTCATCGGATAATGGACTTGGGGGGGGGGGGGAGTCTCCTTGCGAATGGTTCCTTCCTTCTTAGTGAAAGTGGTTTTGACATTTCATTTGAGCCAGTCAGTGGAGCTTCCAGCTTTTCCAAATTTGGAGGACTACTCACCTCACACCAAAGAGCTGAGCCATCTGGATGTTCGGCGCATTCTACTACAGTATCTGGAGGTCACTAACAGCTTTCGATTATCAGATCACCTTTTCAAATGCTGCAGTGGTGCCAAGAAAGGGCAGAAAGCCTCTAAGCCACCAGCAAGATGGTTGAAGGAAGCGATTGGGTCCACTTACATATCCTGTGTTCGTCCTGTCCCGGAGGGGTTAAGGGATCATTCGACCCATTCCTAGGCGGCGGCCTGGGCGGAATCTCAGCTTGTGTCGCCGCTAGAGATTTGCGGGGCAGCTACTTGGAAGCCTTTGCATGCTTTTGCAAGACACTATCAATTGAACGTCCAGGCCCCAGACGTCAACAATTTTGGTGTAAGTTTCTTCAAGCGGGACTCTCTCAGTCCCACCCCGGTTAGGGAAGCTTTGGTACATCGCAGGAGTCTGGACTGATCTGGGTACATACAGGGAAAGAAAAATTGGTTCTTACCTGCTAATTTTCGTTCCTGTAGTACTGCCGATCAGTCCAGACACTTGCCTGGGGGATTGGAAGAGCATGGAGAGAGTCTGCTCAATCTGTTTTGCTTCTTTGTGAAACTCTAGGACGACTCAGAACCAACGTCGGGAAATATTTCTTCATGAAGAGGGTGGTAGATGCTGGGAATGCTCATCTGGAGGAGGTGGTGAAGATGGAAACAGTGAGAGGTTTCAAAGGGGCATGGGATAAACCCTGTGGATCCCTCAAGGCTGGATGATGGAAATGAAGAAAAGACTGCATGGGGTTAACTCGCTGGTGCGGCGGTGACTACCCTTAGCAGAAGGCTTGGAGATTACTACCCTTAACCAATAAGCCTTGATGCTTTTAATGTAACTGTAACATTGCTCTCCATTTCGATGGCAGCGGAAAAGGGGAACTGGATTTAAACACCGATGAGCCTGAGTTTTATGTTCTGGGGAACTGATAAGCATGGGGGTAACCTTCATGCAGCAGCACTTACCGCCCTTAACAGAAGGCATGGGCTTATTACCCTTAACCAATAAGCCTTGATGCTTTTAATGAAACTCCAACATCACTCTCATCTTTGACGAAAAGGGTTGGGGGTGAAGAGGAATTGGATTCAGAGAATAATCTATATGGGCCCTGACGTTTATGATCTGGGGAACTGATATGCACAGATAAGGGGAAAAGCACAGGACGGCTTCTAAGGCCCAAGTCCATAAGTAAAGCACATCAACCTAGCACCATCTGAATTTTCAAGGCGGCTCATCACCCAGTAAAAATGTTGCTAGCAGTACATTTTTATTGGTTTTCCTAAAGCTTGGGAATAACTACACAGAGCAGCAGTTGCTGCCCTTAAGAGAAACATAGCAGTAACCTGCATGGTGTAGCAGATACTATCATAAGAAGCTTGCTGGGCAGACTGGATGGATCATTCGGTCCTTTTCTGCTGTCATTACTGTGTTACTACGTTTCTCCAGAAAATATGTTAAATTTAAAACCTCCATAGAGTCTTGTTCATTCTGATCAGGATCTAAACGATCGTCCTTATAAGGTGGCAAATTGGTACGCACTGAAAATAGGGGAGGAGAGAGCTTTCTCTGGACCCAGAATATCTCTGTCAAAATATATTCTCAACATCTCCAAAGGGGAGACTTTTCAAGTAACTGTTATTTAGACAACCAATGCACCTTAGCCATAGCGAAAACCACATCTGAAGGGTTTGCATGTTAGTCTTCATCTTCTCAAATGTATTTGCCACTTCAGTAAGCTTGCTGGTACGTAGCTGAAACTCAGAAGGCAAACTTTTCTGGTGTGTGACAAATCGTCCTACTTGAAATAAAAGCTTGGCCATGGCCTCCCAAATAGCAGCCATCGCAATCAACGCAGGTTTCTCTAGAACGGGAGTTCCTAACCTTTCAGGGAAACATGGACCCCTTTTCAGCATCACACGATTCTCTTTAAACTTTTGCATGCCGTAGCAAAAGAAATAATGAAATGGCTCTCCAGAGCCATTTATAACGTATAAAGCCATTGCTCTAAACTGAAAACACAGGGAGGCCAGGTTCCAAAACTCTTTAAAAATTGCCCTCATAATTGAAAGTTGAGGCCATTTTACCTTCCAGTCCAGCACACTGTGGAAATGGGAAGCAAGTTAATAAAAACTCCAGGCTGGCAACTTGACCATGACCTGACAGAAAATCAGCACCAGCACCTGCAACCTAATTTTCAAAGGGAAGCTGCCCGAACTTGGGCCGGCGGGGGAGAGCCAGTACTTTTTGTTCCTGCATACCTTTCATCTACTTTGAAGCAGGTGCAAAATACACGCATGAAAGCGAGCCCAAGCATTTCAAAATTAAACCCCTGCCAGTAAATGTCTGCAGGCTCTTCACAGCTCAGGTACTTTTACCCTTAGTGTGGGGAGTAGCAGTTTTCAAATGGCCGTTTTTACATGGATAAGCAGGTGTTTACCCACATAAAAAGCTTTGAAACCTATCCTCCCCTTTTTAGTCTGCTGTTCTTGTATACTTTGATTCTTAAAAACACAAACAGAAAATGATAGCCTAAATAATTTACATTTTAGAAAAAGCAAAACGATAGCCTGTTTTTTGAAGGAAAGAAAGCTTAGGAGAGCTCCATCTTTGTCTGTGTTCTCCTAAAAAAACAAAAAAAACCCCTTTTGTATGTACTGCATCATCCTCCCTCCTCCTTGATTTCTGGTGGTCATCTTTCCCTTCTTCCTTCCTGGACTGTGGTGCTCCTCTATCCCTCCCTTTCTCCTTATCCTCTGTCCAGCGTGATTCCTAGGGGGGTCCTCTCCTTCTCTTCCCCCGATAGGCTGCCATCCACTCTCACTCCCCTGGATTCTTGTCTCCCTCTTTATCCTCCATTTCTTGCTTCATCCCTGTCCTTCTCCCCCTCTCTTTCCCTTCGTGCTCTCAACCACAGTTCCCATTTCCTCTTTTCTTCCTTTGAGCCATTCTGCTCACTCTTCCGGTGCAGCTCCCACCTCCTCTCTGTCAGGCCGGTAGGGAGAGCAGGTGGCAGTAGCGGAGGAAAACGTTTCTCACCACTGTGATAACCCAGCCTTCCTCGCCTTTCCTCAGGGTGCAGCCGAGGTTACAAAAGCTTCGACTGCCACAATTAGCCCCTTCTCTTCCCCACACGCTCACAAGCTGCAACAGCGGGTTTTACGTTTCTCGAGGGCTGCAGTCGGTCCCTTTCTTTCCCGTCTGTGCTGCTAAACAAGCGGCAATGCGGTTTGAGGCTTCTAATGAATGCAAATGCCTCCTGGTCCGTGGTAACGCGGGGTGAAGTTTGGGGGGGCCATAATAAGCCTGTGGCAGCAGCTCAACTAATCACAAGTAGCAGCAGCCCCCGCTCCTTTCCTCCCCAGCTGAATTCACACGCATCCCTTCTGGAGGGCCCCCCCGGGGTTGAGAACCTCTGCTCTAGAACATACCTGCATTACAGTCTCCTGCATTATAGCCTGTCGTGATGGGTCCAAACTAGTAGAAGTCACCTTAGAGGGCAGGATCAGGTCTTCACTCCCCAAGGGAAGGGCCTTCCACTTCCATCGCTGGTGTACATAGGCCCACCTCGCCAAGAGCAAGGACCTGACCCGGTAAAAAAAGCCGGCACAAAATACCTCCTGCTCACTAGTGATGTCATCCTCGCGCGCCGGTACAAGATACCCCCAATCCTGCTTTAACTGGCCTTCCACGTCCATCGCTGGTGTACATAGGCCCACCTCGCCAAGAGCAAGGACCTGACCCAGCAAACAAGCCGGCACAAAATACCTCCTGCTCACTAGTGATGTCATCCTCGCGCGCCGGTACAAGATACCCCCAATCCTGCTTTAACTGGGCCTTCCACGTCCATCGCTGGTGTACATAGGCCCACCTCGCCAAGAGCAAGGACCTGACCCAGCAAACAAGCCGGCACAACTAGCTCCTGCTCACCAGTGATGTCATCCTCCCGCGCCGGCACAAGATACCCCCCATCCTGCTTTAACTGGGCCTTCCACTTCCATCGCCGGTGTACATAGGCCCACCTCGCCAAGAGCAAGGACCTGACCCAGCAAACAAGCCGGCACAACTAGCTCCTGCTCACCAGTGATGTCATCCTCCCGCGCCGGCACAAGATACCCCCCCACGGTCCTGCTTTAACTGGATTGAGTCAGGCCTTACAGGAGCCACACACTGCTCCCGTGAGATTGGAAGTCTCCATATCGGGGAGCCCCCCCCCCTGGCAGGGAAGCCACTGCTGCTGTGGAGGCTTCCAACCACATCTCTCTGGAGCTATTCAACAGGAATTCTCCTGCGGCTCTGCACGAATGTCTATCCATGGGGGCCCACGACACATGAAAATTCAGAAACTTCTGATAAAAGGGATGAGCTTTCCTCCTTCTTTTCCCCATGGAGACAACTCAAAAAGAAAACCCACTTTAGAAGCAATACTGAATAGAGATATCTAGGCCATATTAGTAGGGGGCCTTCATTTTCGGTTTGTATTTATTTATGTATTTATTTAAATTTTTCCCAGGATCTCATCAGGGTTTATTATAACAAAAACAGGAGAAAAATCAGTGGAAAAAAATGTAACATTACATTTTTCTGTGTAAATATCGGAGTTTATTTTGGTGGACAGACGCCAGGACAATAAAACAATATTGAGCAGATTCTCCCACTCACCCACTCAGCAGCATCCCTTTCTCTACTACCATGCCCTGTGTAGCATGTCCCTACCCCTACCATTGCAACAGTATTCCTCCTTACTAGCCGTGGCTCCAGGCCTCTCCTCTCCTCTCCTTCAGCAGCCTACTACTTACTGAGGCTCCCGTGCTCTGCGGCACTGCACTTCTGCTTTTGTGCAGGGCAAGGAAGCCTGCTGGAAGATGCTTCAGGTGGACAAGGCGCACTTTAAATACTGCATTAGCAGTACCAAGCAGCAGGCTGCCTGGGGAAAGTGGAACTTAAAACGCTATATCGGTGGCACTAGTGGGGGTGGGGGGCAGGATCTGCAGGTGCTTTGGCCCGCACTGGCTTCCAGCAGTTGCTGGAGGCCTTTGAAGCACTGCACCTGCAGCTCCGGAGCTGCTCTTTGAGTCAGGTGAAAATCAGTTTAAACAGAGTGTCACCTTTGGGAAAAATCTGGGAATTTTGGGGTGAAAATCGGTTTAAACTGCAATCAGCAGCCATCTTGACTCATCCCTTGAATACTTGTTTTAATGTTATTTTCATGACGAAGAAACTACTTTTCAAGCGTAAGTTAGATAAAGCTATGTCTTAGGGTGGGGAGGGAAACAGTAATTGTTTCTCCCTCTCTGGCTTTTTCTTGAGAAGCTGTTAAGTGGTTTCCAAAGAGGAAATGGAAACAATCCAGACCTGGATGTAAACTCTGCGTAGGCTATGCCGGTGCTGCAGGCATAGTCCTGGGTTTGATGCGTCCAATGCAGCGAGTGTTGCAGCAGTCTCCGCTTGGAGGCATGGTCCTGGATTTGATGCAGTGAATGCCGCCGTGACCTCTGCTTGGAGGCACGGTAGGGAGTTTGATGCCTGAAGTCAGACCTGGGAACTCTCAGGATGTCACCCTGAGTCTCAGGGAATTTACATCGGTTGCAGGGTCTCAGGGGAAACACTAAAACTCTCAGGGCCTCTCTGTGTACGGCTCAGCCACTCCCCTTCCTCAGTAAGCCTGCAGAGAACAGGAGAAGTGGGGTGAGTCTGGAGCAGGCGCTGCAAGCAGCACGTGGGGAGAAACCAGAGAGGGGCTGCACTATACACAACTGTCTGCAGCTCACTCAGCTAAAGGTAGAGTGAGGGGTGTACGAGTCATGGAGCAAAGAGAGTGCTGGGGTCATTTCTGGAGGGGGTGTCAAAAGGAAGGTCCCAGCAGTGCAGAACTGCGATGTACTGGCAGGGTTCCAGTTCCCTGCCAGCAAAAGGATGATCCAGCAGCCAAAGAAGAGTCACTGCAGTGCCGTCGGCGTTTGCTCTGCAACCTGCAGCAGAAGAGGCTCGGCTGTGCAGCCAGAGAAAAGGTCCAAAATGTGTGTGAGAGACTGGTCCTGTGAGAGTGACTTTGTGAGTGAGTATGAGAGGGTAGGAGTGTCTATATGAGAGGGTGTGAGTGTGGAGGCGAGTATATATATGTGTGTATGAGTGGGTGGGTGTGGATGGGTCTCTGTATGAGAGGGTGGGTGGATGTCTGTGTGTATATATAGGAGAGAATGGGTGGGAGGGTGTGATTATGAGAGGATGGGGGTTTGTGGGTGTGTGTATGTGTGTGAGAGGGTGGGTGAGTGGGTGAGTACCTCTGTATGTGTGTGTCTGACAGAGAGTGCCTGCGCACATATATGTCCGTGTGTGAGAGTACCTGTATATATGTGTGCAAGAGAGGTTAAAGTCTGTGCACCTCCTCCAATCTCAGGATGACTGGAAATCTAAAGTTCCCAGGTATGGAGAGTGGGAGATTTTTTTTTTTTAGGCTTGTTAGTTTTAATTATTGAATGTGATGTGCCTGCTGTTTTGAAATATTTTATTAGTGTTTGGTAATATTTTAAACATTTGTTTGTGTTTTTAATTATTAGCTGCTGTTCTATTTATCTATGGATTTGACATTCTTTTTATTAGTATGTTTAATGTTTTATTTTTCTTGATTGTGTTTGCATTGCTTACAGAGTTTGGCTTATAGTGATTTCCAGTTGTTTTTGTCTGCACATTTCAATTTATATCTTATGATCTCTTTATTCTGTATTTGGTGAGCGTTTATCTGTGTATTGATTGTGTGACTGAGGCTTTAGGTATTCTGCTAGTATGTAGTTTCTCTGTAGGGATTTACAACAACCTGGCTTTAATCTGTTTTTCTAATAGGAGGTGTATTGGTGTTTAGGGCCTGATGTAATATTTGCAGTATGGCTTTTTCATAGGTTAAGTGCTGGCAGTTATGATATGGAAGACTTACGATATTGGAATTGTAGTTCAGTTTATTCCTGGCTTTTTGTAGGCCAAGTCCACACCCAGTGCACTTTACCATAGGCCTAACACCATATGGATCTAGTTAACCGCCTTGATTACTATGAGAAAATTTGTCTATTAAACTATTATTGAAAGTGGCTTTTTTTTTTTCCAGTGTATGCCTATATAATATATGTTTTTGTAAGTTTGTGAAAAGGTGGAAGGAAGGTGGAAGGAAGGCAAGACGATTACCGTCATGGTTAAAAGGTGAGGTGAAAGAGGCTATTTTAGCCAAAAAAACATCCTTCAAAAATTGGAAGAAGGATCCATCTGAAGAAAATAGGATAAAACATAAGCATTGTCAAGGTAAGTGTAAAACATTGATAAGACAGGCGAAGAGAGAATTTGAAATGAAGTTGGCCATAGAGGCAAAAACTCATAATAAAAACTTTTTTAAATATATCCAAAGCAAGAAACCTTTGAGGGAGTCGGTTGGACCATTAGATGACAGAGGGGTTAAAGGGGCTCTTAGGGAAGATAAGGCCATTGCAGAAAGACTAAATGAATTCTTTGCCTCCGTGTTTACTAATGAGGATGTTGGGGAGATACCAGTTCCGGAGATGGTTTTCAGGGGTGATGACTCAGACGAACTGAACGAAATCACTGTGAACCTGGAAGATGTAGTAGGCCAGATTGACAAACTAAAGAGTAGCAAATCACCTGGACCAGATGGTATGCATCCTAGGGTTCTGAAGGAACTCAAAAATGAAATTTCTGATCTATTAGTTAAAATTTGTAACCTATCATTAAAATCATCCATTGTACCTGAAGACTGGAGGGTGGCCAATGTAACCCCAATATTTAAAAAAGGCTCCAGGGGCGATCCGGGTAACTATAGACCAGTGAGCTTGACTTCAGTGCTGGGAAAAATAGAGGAAACTATTCTCAAGATCAAAATCATAGAGCATATAGAAAGACATGATTTAATGGGACACAGTCAACATGGATTTACCCAAGGGAAGTCTTGCCTAACAAATCTGCTTCATTTTTTTGAAGGGGTTAATAAACATGTGGATAAAGGTGAACCGGTAGATGTAGTGTATTTGGATTTTCAGAAGGCGTTTGACAAAGTCCCTTATGAGAGGCTTCTACGAAAACTAAAAAGTCATGGGATAGGAGGCAATATCCTTTCGTGGATTACAAACTGGTTAAAAGACAGGAAACAGAGAGTAGGATTAAATGGTCAATTTTCTCAGTGGAAAAGGATAAACAGTGGAGTGCCTCAGGGATCTGTACTTGGACTGATGCTTTTCAATATATATATAAATGATCTGGAAAGGAATACGACGAGTGAGGTTATCAAATTTGCGGATGATACAAAAGTATTCAGAGTAGTTAAATCACAGGCAGACTGTGATTCATTACAGGAGGACCTTGCAAGACTGGAGGATTGGGCATCCAAATGGCAGATGAAATTTAATGTGGACAAATGCAAGGTGTTGCATATAGGGAAAAATAACCCTTGCTGTAGTTACACGATGTTAGGTTCCATATTGGGAGCTACCACCCAGGAGAAAGATCTAGGCATCATAGTGGATAATACTTTAAAATCGTCGGTTCAGTGTGCTGCAGCAGTCAAAAAAGCAAATAGAATGTTGGGAATTATTAGGAAGGGAATGGTTAATAGAACGGAAAATGTCATAATGCCTCTGTATCGCTCCATGGTGAGACCGCACCTTGAATACTGTGTACAATTCTGGTCGCCGCATCTCAAAAAAGATATTGTTGCGATGGAGAAGGTACAGAGACGGGCGACCAAAATGATAAAGGGGATGGAACAGCTCCCCTATGAGGAAAGGCTGAAGAGGTTAGGGCTGTTCAGCTTGGAGAAGAGACGGCTGAGGGGGGATATGATAGAGGTCTTTAAGATCATGAGAGGTCTTGAACGAGTAGATGTGACTCAGTTATTTACACTTTCGAATAATAGAAGGACTAGGGGGCATTCCATGAAGTTAGCAAATAACACATTTAAGACTAATCGGAGAAAATTCTTTTTCACTCAACGCACAATAAAGCTCTGGAATTTGTTGCCAGAGGATGTGGTTAGTGCAGTTAGTGTAGCTGGGTTCAAAAAAGGATTGGATAAGTTCTTGGAGGAGAAGTCCATTAACGGCTATTAATCGAGTTTACTTAGCGAATAGCCACTGCTATTAATTGCATCAGTAGCATGGGATCTTCTTAGTGTTTGGGTAATTGCCAGGTTCTTGTGGCCTGGTTTTTGGCCTCTGTTGGAAACAGGATGTTGGGCTTGATGGACCCTTGGTCTGACCCAGCATGGCAATTTCTTATGTTCTTATGTTCTTACTTCAAAAGATTAAACTTTGAATTTCTATTTTCCATATGCAATCTGCCTTTTTAGGTTGGGGAAGTGGTTAATACATTTTAAAATGGAAAAGAATGCATAAGTTTTAATTGTGTGAGGAGGGAAGGGGGGATGAAAGGCTGTAAGGTTTCTCTAGGGCATCTAATACCCTTGTATCAGCCCTAAGAGAGAGTGTGTCTCACACTCACAGACTCCCACCAATCACCAACCTCTCTCACCACTAGGGGGCAGATCCTGGAGAAGGGTGGGAGGCAGGCGATAGGGAATGGAGGAGTTCTATTTCTAGGCTCAGGGGGTGGGGTGGCCAAAGGCCGCCCCCATTAAACATTTTTCTGGCGCCCCCTAGTGGGGACACCAAAGACTGAGAACAAGAAAATAACAGGCCCAAAGATTTGAGGCCATAGCCTAGTGGTTAGAGCAGTGGGCTGCGAACAAGGGAAGCCAGGGTTCAGATCCTACTGCCACTCCTTGTGACCTCGGGCAAGTCACTTCACCCTGCCCTGGCCCTCTTGGTGATCTCATCAGCACTGCGCCATTTCATCCCTCGCCTCAGGCAGCAGATTGCCTTCAGTCGCCCCTGATTGCAGCGGTGATCTCTGCTTGTAGGCTGAGGGCTGGGTTTGCTGCCTGGAGTGCAGTGATTGCAGCAGTGACCTCTTCACACCAGCACAGCTCCCTGGTTCCATGTGATAAAATGGTGGGGGAGTACGTGTCTGGTTGCTGTGCAAATGCCTCTGGCTGCAGATAGCATTCAGTCCCTGGGGTGTAACATTCCCCCACCTGCACATGGAGCAATCTGGCCCCAGTGTTGCTATAGAAACCTGGCCTGGTGCCTCTTTGCAACTTCCCCTTTGGCAATAATGTGGGTATGGCTCTTTCTGTTCAAATATTTTAAAATTTGGCTGGTGTGTCTTCCTCGTTTTTTTTTTTACATTGTGAAGGCCAGATGCAGAGTAAGAACATCTCATTCATTCATTCATGCCGTCTCTGTGTGGAGCTAGTCGGGGGGGAGGGGGGGCAGACTGCCAACTGGCTGTGATAGGGAAGAGAAATGTGCTCCTCTGTCCCTCTCAGGGGTGGATCTGGTTCCCGTCTGTGCGCATCACCCTTTTAACCTCTGGCCATTCCTTGCAATGTTCTGGGTTGGTTTTTTTTTTTTCCCCCAGCTGTAATGAAATGCATTTCTGGAGGAATGTGAGGGAATGACATTACATGAGAGCCCAGGTCTACACCAGCCCCCTTTTCCAGGAAAGAGGGGTTTTTTTTTTTTTAGAGATTTCTCATGCCGCACCCTTTTTCTTGGAAGGCAGGCGGCGTTTCTGTCCATTGATCCAAGGCTTTAGGTGCCACTGCGATGGGCCCGAAACTCTTGTGAGTGCAGGAACTGATATTTGGAGTGAGGGGAATACATGGAAGGGCTGCCTGTTTCTATGGAAACAAGCCAGAGGAAAGTATGAAATGAAGTGTGAAATCATTAATCATTTTAATTAGCTGTGTTTATGTGAGAAAGTGCCGATGGGGGGGGGGGGGAGGGAAAAGGCACAATATCCTCGCCCATGGTCTCAGAGAGGGTTCTGCATTAGGTCTAGGAAACAATCACAGCTATTGATCTTGTCATGGGAGCAATCAGGGTCAGGTCTAAAGCTGAGTGGCAGAATATATTCCCCCTGTGCTAAGCTCTTCCCTTTGGAAACTTGTTTGCCTTTCTCTCTAGCCTGCAGGTGGCCCAGGTTCTGACAGGTCTCTGCACTTTTCCCTCCGCCCAGATCTTCAAAATTGAGGAACACTGTGCCATGTGCCTCTGTTTTTTTTGTTGCTAAGATTTGCTTGGCAGGCTCTGATCTAAATATCCCCCTCATTTGTTCATTTGAGCAGAGAAGTTGCCAGGCTGATGGGGGACAGCATGAGACTGGATGCAGAGGAGGGAGAAACCGTCATACCTGAAGAGCAAAAAAAAGAGAGAGTTTGGGAGGACCACACCGCTCTGTGCCTCGTGACGGTCGGTGGAGGTAAGGACCCAACCCATGAATCGGCCAGCCTTCCTCCTCTACCTGCTGGCGCTCATGTAGTGCTTCATAAACATTTCCTTTTAAGCTCTGACAAATTTACAGGTTCCACCTCAGAATAAACTGACTTTGGAATGCAAACAGCAGTACCTTGCCATGTGTCTCATAAGTGTTCAAACAGGTTTCCAAAGTGCTTTCTTGCTGTCCTATAATTTCCCCTGCATTGATGACATCATTGCTACCTTTTTTTTTTTTTTTTTTGACTCATTATCTGCAAATCTTTAGGGACTTTGGACTCCTGTGTGTCTTTAGCATTCCTGTGCAGTAGTCGGGCATCCCAACAGGCCAAGCCAGTCACCAGTCATCCAGACAATCAACCTGGTACCCAACTGTTCTCGATGAGCCAGTCATCCATGTGCCATGGTAAATTAATATCTTCACATTTGATGGTGTAATGCATAAAACTACCCCCGCCCCCCGCAGCATTTATATGGATTTTTCTGATGTAACCGGGCCTTGTCCGATCACAAACTTGCTGGTGCGCGTTAGGCAGGGAGGTTGCCTCAGTAGAGCATATGAGAGCAGTGGCCCATTAGATCACAGCCTCTGTCGGGCCTTTCAGGAAGGATGCAATGCCCCGCAGCGCTGTGTAACACAGGGATACACATGCTCATCAGTGGTTGGAAATGTTGGGTGCTGTATGAGCAGGGTGGAGGTTTGGGGGTATTTGGACTTGGGGGCGGGTGACTGTGTGATGTCAAATAGTCGAGCTGCTGAGAAGCTGCTGTCCTTGCGGAGCTGCTGTGGCCGAGAGCGTTGTCACCGGGGGGGGGGGGGGAGTTGCCGTGGCTGTAACCGGGTGAGGTTGGGATGGGGGCGGGGTGGAGGTTTTACTTTTGCAGAGGTGGGAACTGGAGGTGACGCCGTTGGCAGGAGCTGTTGGCTGAAGCTTGCATCAAATCCTCATAAACAGACCTCCAGTTCCAGCAGCAGCAGAAGAAATTCGGGGAGTTTATTTATATCGTTGAGTCAAAGCGACGATTAAGTGCTGTGCCAACGCTGCATGAATCTTTATGAAGCGCTAGCGTTGGGGGAGGGGTGAGGCGCCGGAGACTGCTGAAAGCTTTCCTTCGCTACCACTGGGCTGGGGCTGGAGCGGGGGGCGGGGGCTCAGGCCTTCCTCTCGCCTCTTTCCTACTCTCACGCGTGAGCCGCAGTCCCTCCTCGCCCTGACCTCTTAAGAAGATGTAGGCAATGGACCTGTGCAGCACAGCCCGGACTGAAGCAGGGCTCTTGGTTTGGAAGGGGTGATCTCAAACAGCTCCACTAGTTGCAAACTATGCAGCTGGGTGGTTGCTTTTTTATTTTTTACCATGCGCACTGTATAAAAACTACCCACGTTTCTTTCTCTTTGAAAACTAGAATGGGTACAAGTTTGCACCTCGAGTGCTCTGCACTTTTCCATCCGCTACGTGTGCCAAACTAGTGCTTATATTTTTAGAAACACCATCCACGCCCGCTGTTTTCCTCCTTCCACCTAAACACGCCCACGGTTAAGGCCGTTAAGAGCGAGTGCCAGCGACAGTATCTGATGAGAGAGCGGCTGTCACTTAGTCCCATCTTACCTGCTGGGTAAAAACCCCTTTTCAAAATGCCCTTCTAATGAGACTGTGAGTGATGAAGAAGCCCACGGTGAGTGAGCAGTGCCCAGGCTCCAGGCCGCTGCCGCCCCTCCTTCCTGGCTGCAAGAGGTTTCCCCCATCCGCTGAATTAAGAGAACAAGCAGCCCTCAGTGCCAGAGGAATGGGGGGAGTCCCAGAGGAGCTCGGTCCCTTTCTGTCTTTGTGCCGCTGAAGGAAACAGGCTGTAATTACTCCTTTCTGGGTTTGCAGATGGAAGTCTTTCTGGCTTGAAAAGGCAGATATTAGCAAGTTTAAGGGAATCCAGCTGGAAGGGAAGTCGGCCTCCTCCCCTCGGAATCTGCTGAAATATGTAATTAGTAGCAATCAATGGGAAGAGAAAGAAAAGAGAATTGAACCACCTGAGGAGACGGGGGTGCAGAGGGCACTGTTTTGGTTTTTTTTTGGGGGGGGGAGGGGAGGGAGGTCACCAGTGCTATCAGTGGCTGGTGTTTTTTATAAATAACTTTTTGAAAGACTCAGAAACCAGTCAAGAGAAGAGGCAGCGGAGGGGGGAAGCTACAGCTGAGCTGATAAAAGGTACATACCTGGGGCTCCACTGAATTCAGATTCTGAGAAGAGAGTGAACCCCTCAAAACTCCCTTTCTTCACAATCCCCTTCCCACTGGGCTAGGGTGAGCTCTTGAGATGGTTTTATTTTGGAGACTGGCTCTTGAGGCATGTACCCTTACCCCTGCATTATAGGTGCATCTAAGGGGCACTTAGAGAAGATAAGGCCATCGCGGAAAGATTAAATGATTTCTTTGCTTCGGTGTTTACTGAAGAGGATGTTGGGGAGGTACCCGTAATGGAGAAGGTTTTCATGGGTAATGATTCAGATGGACTGAATCAAATCACGGTGAACCTAGAAGATGTGGTAGGCCTGATTGACAAACTGAAGAGTAGTAAATCACCTGGACCGGATGGTATACACCCCAGAGTTCTGAAGGAACTAAAAAATGAAATTTCAGACCTATTAGTAAAAATTTGTAACTTATCATTAAAATCATCCATTGTACCTGAAGACTGGAGGATAGCAAATGTAACCCCAATATTTAAAAACGGCTCCAGGGGTGATCCAGGAAACTACAGACCGGTTAGCCTGACTTCAGTGCCAGGAAAAATAGTGGAAAGTGTTCTAAACATCAAAATCACAGAACATATAGAAAGACATGGTTTAATGGAACAAAGTCAGCATGGCTTTACCCAGGGCAAGTCTTGCCTCACAAATCTGCTTCACTTTTTTGAAGGAATTAATAAACATGTGGATAAAGGTGAACCGGTAGATGTAGTATACTTGGATTTACAGAAGGCGTTTGACAAAGTTCCTCATGACAGGCTTCTAGGAAATGTAAAAAGTCATGGGATAGGTGGCGATGTCCTTTCATGGATTGCAAATTGGCTAAAAGACAAGAAACAGAGTAGGATTAAATGGACAGTTTTCTCAGTGGAAGAGAGTGGACAGTGGAGTGCCTCAGGGATCTGTATTGGGACCCTTACTTTTCAATATATTTATAAATGATCTGGAAAGAAATACGACGAGTGAGATAATCAAATTTGCAGATGACACAAAATTGTTCAGAGTAGTTAAATCACAAGCAGATTGTAATAAATTGCAGGAAGACCTTGTGAGACTGGAAAATTGGGCATTCAAATGGCAGATGAAATTTAATGTGGATAAGTGCAAGGTGATGCATATAGGGAAAAATAACCCATGCTATAATTACACAATGTTGGGTTCCATATTAGGTGCTACAACCCAAGAAAGAGATCTAGGTGTCATCGTGGATAACACATTGAAATCGTCGGTTCAGTGTGCTGCGGCAGTCAAAAAAGCAAACAGAATGTTGGGAATTATTAGAAAGGGAATGGTGAATAAAACGGAAAATGTCATAATGCCTCTGTATCGCTCCATGGTGAGACCGCACCTTGAATACTGTGTACAATTCTGGTCGCCGCATTTCAAAAAAGATATAATTGCGATGGAGAAGGTACAGAGAAGGGCTACCAAAATGATAAGGGGAATGGAACAACTCCCCTACGAGGAAAGACTAAAGAGGTTAGGACTTTTCAGCTTGGAGAAGAGACGACTGAGGGGGGATATGATAGAGGTGTTTAAAATCATGAGAGGTCTAGAACGGATAGATGTGAATCGGTTATTTATTCTTTCGGATAGTAGAAAGACTAGGGGGCACTCCATGAAGTTAGCATGGGGCACATTTAAAACTAATCGGAGAAAGTTCTTTTTTACTCAACGCACAATTAAACTCTGGAATTTGTTACCAGAGGATGTGGTTAGTGCAGTTAGTGTAGCTGTGTTTAAAAAAGGATTGGATAATTTCTTGGAGGAGAAGTCCATTACCTGCTATTAAGTTCACTTAGAGAATAGCCACTGACATTAGCAATGGTAACATGGAATAGACTTAGTTTTTGGGTACTTGCCAGGTTCTTACGGCCTGGATTGGCCACTGTTGGAAACAGGATGCTGGGCTTGATGGACCCTTGGTCTGACCCAGTATGGCATTTTCTTATGTTCTTATGTGTGTCTGAACAGCAAATCACATCATCATCCAGGGGTGTGGACCCCAGTCAAAAACCACAACAGCATTTTTCATTCTTTTATTAAAAAAGACCCCTACCCACACCCACACATATATACACACCCCTAAACCAACCAACTGGACAGCAGATTGAATGTGAGATCCAAGCTTTGGTCAGGCAAGGTACCGAGCTGCAGCAGGAGTATGGGGGACCCCTAAAATCTCAGTTTCGGCTTCTCCGTGCACTTTTGCTTTTGACTCCAAAGTCTCTAACAGGTGATGGCCGTTTTGAAAATGTCTGTGGCCAAAGGCATGCATACTACGAAAGATCAGAACCCGAGCTTCTGCGTTAACTGTGCTCTTCCACCATCCCCTCACCCTGGTGAGTGGACTGACCGCTGGGCTGGGTGGAGTGAGGCAGGAGGGGATGCCCTGTAACACCCGAGCTTCCGCAGTCCCCCTTACCCTTCATAATGTTGGGTGCAGCTCCAAGGGTCACTGCAAAGTGGGAAAAGGACTGCTTTTTAGAAGAGCAGGTGGTCTGAAACATCCTTAAATACAATAAACTGGGCAGCCAGCTTGGCCAAGGGATCCATTGCTGTTGAGACAGCTCTTTCACGTCTGAACAGGCTCGGCGCACACAGCTTGGACAGAAGTGCATAACCTATGGGGAAAAATGCTAATGTTACCAGGCAGTTGAGTGATTTGACCTTTTCTGGTCCATTCAGTCTGTTCATAAGGGTGACCTTTGTCAACCGCGAAGGACTGAACACTTTGTAAGTGGTTTCCTCTAGGCAGAGACTACACGAGTTCCCTTAACCAAGCCTTTTCCATCCCAAAACAAAAAGTTGCATATTCCCTTCTCCCTGCCCCGAGAGCTATATCCTGCCCTAACAGAATACCAAGACTATCTCCTCCCTCTCCATGCTCTGAGAGAGATAGCAGGATTATATCCCCCTTTACAGAATGCTATGTCAGGGCTAGGCTATATCCTTCTCCCCACCCCTCGAGAGATATATTGGGACTATATTCCCCTCCCCTACCCAGAGAGCTGTCCCAGGGCAATATCCCTCCCCCCATCCTGAGGAATATACTAAGACTATAGATCCCCCCCAATCTAAAGAACTACCAAGGCTATATTCTCACTCCCTCTTCCCTGAGAGCTATATCAGGGCTATGCTCCCCTACCCATAGAGAGATACCAGGGCTATTCCCCCCTGCCCAGAGAGATTTTAGGGCTATTTCCCGTCCCCCTGCTCATAGTGAGGTACCGGCTGGGGGGTGGGGGAATGAGTGTAGTGCTGGCAAAAATACAGGAAAACTTGGGAGGAAGCAGGAAAGCCTCTCCGAACTAACAGAGAAACTGACTGGTTTGGGTTACCTGCCACATGCTGGATCTCCGACCATGAGATATTTACAAATTCCAGCAACATTCCTAATCCAAGCACTGGAAGAGCATGCTAAGGAGAGAAACGGAGCAGCTGCAGCAGGGGCTCGCAGCAAGGGGATCATGCCAGCACCATGGGAAGGCTGTGGCCCTCGCCAGGCCTCGCTTCTCAAATGTGCTTCATTTTACCGTCTTGAGAGCGGGAATGTTCGACAGCAGTGTGAGGCTTTATGAAGCGGGGAATTCTGGTACATGAAGTCCTGCTGGTAGAAGTTTCAGGTTGTCCTCTGTCAAGGTGAAGTCTCCAGTCTCCTACATTAGCACCGGATCTCCCGCAAGTGGAGCCCAACCTTACCACAACAGGCAAAGATTAAAGGCTAAAGGACTTCCACTCGCACTGAGATTTTCCTTTTACTTTGTTACAGCTGCTGTAAGGAAGGAAACCTGGGGGCCCCAGTGCAGGTCTCATTGCCCCGTAGCACTCGCAATTTTATGCCCAATACAGAAAAAGCCACCTCTTCTGTGACTCAAGTATTTTCCCATTTCTCAAATATTTTACATTAGTTTCCAAGGTCTTTTGGCACATAATCAGTCTAGAGTACACTGAAAGCGCAAAACAGCACCGTTCTCATACGCTTCATTCTGTGCTTGTGAGCCCCAAAGAAGCGCTCTTGAGTTACTCGTTTTGTGAAAAATTCTTACTTCTGTTTAAATTCTAGCTCTTCAGTAGCTACTTTGAATTGGTCTTTGTGCTTAACCACTGCTGGATTGCTGAGAGTAAGAGCTTTTCAAAGGAAGGAAATCTTCTATCCACAGATCATGGCCTCTGCTCCGAACATCAGCAGGGAGGAAGTCTCATATAAGGTGCTGCCGCTTCCTTTGACAATCGCAGAGTCCGGTCCCTTCAGCCCAGCATGATCTGTAGCCCCCTTGGAAATCAAAGGGCTGTCGTGTGGTACACGATCATTGATCGGTGCTTCCATCCAAGAACCGTGCGTAAGAAGAACTTTGTCATTTTTGGTGACCCTTTTTTTCTTTTATGAAAATTTTGATCAGAAATTATTAAATCACAGTTGGATAATAAAGCAGATTTGGCAAAACGTAATCTTTGCTGTAGCACCTCGTTTACCACACGTTTTCAGCTTTTAACCCAATTGCCCAGTATTTATAGCCCAGCTCTGTAGCACACACAAAGCTGTTACACCTTTATTCCTTGAATCGGCGGTTGGCTTGAAGCTTTTTGTAAAAATTCTCTTCACCCTCTGTGTGGCTTTCTTTCTCTCCAGCCACTAGGGGGCTGGCTTTCCTTCTCAAGGTGGACTCTTGACTTGAAGTCCCCAGCACATTTTCAGGAGTGCTTTCCCTTCTCTCTATTGCTCCTGTTGGCCCCATTACAGCTCCGCCTGCAACACCAGTTAATACTCCTCCAAAGCTAGGCTCATCGGGCTCGATGTCGCTGATGGAGGAGCCTGGGGAAATGCCAGCACTCTTGGGTGGACGGAAGCCTCGGTATTCCTTGCCCAATTCATTCAGCTCATAGGTGTCCTGACTGTCAGCTCTCTTCTGTGTGCTCTTCCATTCCCAGGGCCCATTGCCCGAGGACAGGTGCACAACAGGGTGGTGCGGTGCATGTGCGTCAATAGTAACAATGCTAGAGCTGTCCCTGTCCGAAGGTGAACGGTACTGAGAGGAATCGGAGCTGCTCGTGGTGGAGGAGGAAGAGGTCTCAGAGTGCTTTGGAGTCACCGGCATCATGCCTTGTTGCTTGGACATGGCAATAACCTGCATGAGGCGAGGAGGGTTAGTTGTGCGTTGTGCTGTACCTTTCTCCGCCATCATTATCCACTTGGCTCGAACTGCTGCACTGCCCTTGGGAGAGGTGTTGGAAGCTCCTTGGCTCTCCTCCGGGATGTGGACCAACTGCGAGGCTCCTGGCCTTGGCTGAATCAAAACTCTGGGCCCTATGGAGCTCCGCTCTGTGTTTCTAGCCTGCACGGTGGGGTATAATGAAGGAGGAATGAGCTCGTCTTCATCCATGCTGAGCCCTGCCGATTCTGAAGCTGTCCTCCGATGTGCTTGAGCCAACGCTACTTCCTCTCCAAGCGTCAGACTTCGGCCTTCTAGGGACTTCTGCTTCCACTCAGAAATGAGCTGCTTGGAGCGCGAAGCATCCACAGGCACATGGATGGTCATATGACGCCGGGCAGGGTCATCCATGGAAGGTGTATTCACCCTTGGGAGGGTGTTGCTGAAGGTCACCATGTTCTCTTTGCCCATTGGGCTACGGGGCGCAAGAAGATCCACGTCAACACTGGCCCGTTTCAGACTCCCCAAGGAGTTCTTTTCACGCTGGACATGACTGTTCATAGCATCCAGCCGTGGCTGGGGATTCAGTTCATCGGTGCTCACAGACTTATTCTGGTGGTACACAGAGTCATGGCCTCGTTGGGTCAGAGCTCTCAGGGCATCCTTGGTGGGAGGGTTGGTTGGGGTCTTTTCAGCTGAAGCTTGGAAATTTCCAACAGCATGGAAAGCCTGTTGATTTAAACATGATTCATGTCACAAACTTAGGTCAAATGAAGGATTTAGTCCTGCAGTAAAAAGGAAATGCCTCAGAAATACACAACTAATATTAAAGCTACAAGTCTCATACTAGTCTATTGGCGAGAACAAGCCAACTGCCCCCTTTGTAGGAGATAAGATTCTCTGCAGGTGGACCTTTTATGGGTCAATGTGAAAATTAGCCAAAGGCAAAGATGTTATATGATGGGTCCCGTCTTCAAATGTGACCATTCACTAGCCCAGAACTTTACTTTTGTGTATTTTAGATGGAGAAAAGACCTTTTAGCATTCTCTTCCATCTCCCTGTTAAGAAGGTGTTTCTGCAGTTGGCTTGTATGGTATAAAACTCCTTCTCTGTACCCTGTCTGTTCCAGCAGATGGCCCCCACCTCTGGAGCCTGGTCAGAGGGCAGGAGAGGTTATGACCTCTACATGTGAGGGGGGGGGGGTGTCTTCAGGACAGAGGCTAATGATTTATTATTTGCATTTTTCACTCTTGTGGTGACTGTGGATCTCTCTCACTTTTCCATCCTGCTCGCTGCAGTTCTACTCTGCAGCCCAGAAGAATCTGCTACTCACAGGCTGCATCCCTTTCACTTAGAGAGATGGATAGACCCGCAGTGTAAAATACAACTCCTAGGGATGGATTAGAGAGCACAGTTCCATCTACTGCCCCCCAAATTTCAGCTTAAAATGTACTTTATTTTTTGGAATGAGCTATTTATTGATTTTTGTGATGTACAGCTTTTTATGAGATTGTTTTAAAAGTTTCTTTATCCACAATAGAGAACTGAGGCGTTCAATTGGTCATTCTGTCGATGAACAATTCCCTAATCCCTTCCTCTTTAAAGTATAACATTCATTTTGAAAAAAAAAAAAAAATTCAAGCTCCAATCCTGGAGCAGAGTTGATTCTGCAGCTAGTGGAGCACGATATAAAGGATGTCCCATGTTACAGATTTCCTTACTAATATTTACGCTTTGGTGGGGAATGCACAGTTTCCCATTCAGTAACGTAACTTTGATTTGGCGGCGGACTTTCTCGGACTCATTACGTTACTGTGGTTTTCTTTATAATCCAAATAATGAAGTCTGGGCAATCCAGAATTCTTCTGTACTCTGTTTCCCAATGGGAAGACAGATTATAAATGGGAAACGTTTTGGTGTTCAATTTTGTTTACATTTTCCCCAGGGATTTATCAGCTGTTTGTTATAATGAACAAAAGCTGGAGAACTTCAGTGGGGGAAAAAAAAATAAGAGTAATCTACGTCCACTGATTTTTCTCCCGTTTTTTTTCTCTGTTATAATAAACACTGATAAATTCCAGGGAAAAATAAAATTAAAACTGAAAAAGAAGATCCCTAACTGTAAGTGAGGGTTAGGCACAGTGCACATTCATGCATACTCTGCATTTAAAGCTGTGGTGATGTGTACAGAATGTCCCCATTTACAAACACCAAAATGCAATGGATAGGAGCTAAAATTATATATATATATATAAGTCCCCAACCGGGTGCCAATTTCACTAGCCACACTGTCCATGATTAGGAGCAGAAAGGAGAGAGACATATATGGCAGGGTGATCCGTCCACTACTGGAAAGTGCAACAGAATTTCCATTGCCCACGAACAGTTTCTACTAGTGTCTGACTGCCCTGAAACAGAGGATCCTCTTCTACCAAGCCCAGGGGCATGAGCAGGTCTGACGCTCCGTTTGCTTACTCACCAGGTAGGCAGCGATGCCCGAGCCAATCAAGAAGCCCACATACACATCGACAGGGTGGCTGCGATACTGGGTTATCTGCGTCAGGCCACAGATGCCGGCGGCGATGGCAAAGGCAAAAACCAAAACGGGTTTGAGGAGCTTTGTGCTATCAGAAATGATGGAGTTAAAATACATCTAGAGGGAGGAGAGAGAGAGAGCAGAGCTCACCATGAAGACATAAATGCAAAAGAAATCACTTTGCCATCATCCAGCCAAGGCTGGTCACATCTCTGATGTCAAATCACCTAAAGTTATCTCTAAAAGGTTTGTAATCGTTGAGCCAAGCCCTCCTCACTACCACATCCCCAAGGGTCCTGCATGTGCTGCTGTCCCGCCGAGCCCTCTCACCTTCCCCAACGGGGACCTCTGGAAGTAAACTTGGAACCTTCAGGCCCCAAACCAAGGGCTTCAGCACTGAGCGACTAGCAGATTCCTGTCCCCTTTTAATCTGGCCGACCGTTTCCCTCATTATCATGCTGCTGCTCCCTTTCAGAAAAGATCAAAATGATCTTTTAAGTCCTAACTATGTCTTGAAGGTGTAAAAAGAGATGGTACATGGTTCACCACTGAATGCTTCTGGATGGCTGGAGATGGAATGAGGACCCAGGATTACGAGATGGCTCTTCCAAGCTGCTCACTCGACTCTATACATCGACACGAGAGGAAGCAAAGTGCCTGGAGCTTTCTGCTGCGAGCCAGCATCCCCGTCCCAAGTTCAACCATCTGTCAATGAGCACTTCTCATCGGGTGAGTTGGGAAGATTAATGAAGTGAGGACAGAGGGAAGCCCGTGAACTCACCGAGACATACACAGCAGCAAAAGCGGACAGTGTTGCATGCTGGGAAGGGAAGGTCTTTCTAGAAGGGGGGGAAAAATAGATATTTAGAGAACAGAGCTGCACACTTGATAGGCTGCTGGAGCAATAATGTGAGGCCGCTTGTACAGTGTGGCCATCATGGATCAAGAGGGGACTGGTGGTAAACAACACAAGCACGTACCTGGCAGACAGGATGGCGTGCTGGTCTTGCCCCACGCAGATGTCCTGGGTGATGTACGGATTAGACTCGCAGGAGATGCCCAGCAAGGTGTAGTTGGGTTTACAGACAGTCAAGAAGAATGGCGCATGGTAACCGGTAGCCAGCTGAATAACATCTGTGACCAGGGCTGTGGCACAGAGTCCAAAGACATGGACCCCTGCAGACCGAACCAAAACGGAGTTACGAGAATTAGTAGGAAATCCTTTCCTATGTCTCCCCTGTATGGCCCCCTGGGCTCCGTGACACAAGACTGATAAAGGATCCCCACCACCCTACGTCACTATAGCTTATCTGAAGTGTAATTCTCCTGCTAAATCTGTTGGGTTTAACCCTTGCTCTGGCTGACTTGGGTTATATCAAAATGAAGAAAGAAGAAAATAATCTTCCACAAATCAATCAATTTGGGGGGGGGGGGGAGGCAAAATTAGATAGACAAACCTCAAAGGCTCATGTAGAAAAAAAAACAAGATTTCTGGAAGGTGGTCATGGAAGGGGGAGCGGCTGTACAGGTGAGGACCAAGACTTGTATCACTAAACACTCCCCCCCATCCATACGGCTTCACCAAAGATCGTTCGCACAAACCTACCCACAAACCTGACCGTTCTCCGAAGGAAAGAGTTGAAGTTGCAGCCACCCGCATTGATGCTTCCTTCTGACCCCCGGCGGCCTTTCAGCTTAGACTGCAAACAGTACACAATCCCCTCACCCACCATGATCTGTAAGAAGAGCAAGGGTCAGGGCGGTGAGAGACGCAAAGGGGGAGGCACGGGGACAGGCTGCGAGATGCTGTGATGGGGCAGGGTCTTGGTATTAGGAGTACAGCTTGCTTTTCCTGCCCTATCTCGGGAAAACTTCTGCAACAACAGTTAGAAAATTCTGCGGCAAGGTTTCTGGGATTAATCAGTTCTGTGACACATGTACTTATGATTTAAAAACAAAAAAAAAGTCCCCTGCACTATTCACAATTGTAGGCGGGTCACATCATCACATACCATAATAAACTCATGATCAAAACAAACAACCCAACCCTAAATGATCAAAAAACAAGACACAAATATACCAGCCAGACCAGCCCACCCTTAGCAAATGCCAGGTAATCGTCAGGATAAAATGTGAATAATTTTTCATATCAAATAATTTGCTAACTTTGCTTAGGGTCTGTATAATTTATTTTGTTGCTTTGGGAGTTTTATGGGCGGGGGAGGGAGATGAGGAGGAGGAGGAAATCTCAGGGATAGGGAGGAGGGAAGGTCGGGGACAGGAAATAGGATCTGGGATCTCAGGGAGATGGAAGGGGGGAGGGGGGAGTCTCTGCTTCATTTCTGTTCCTCATCTCTCCCTCTCTTTATGGCTTTCCACCCCTAATTCTCACCCTTTTCCCCTCATTTCCCCTCTCCATCCCCCCCCCCCATCCCACAGCGATCCTCGCCTCCCAGTTACCAATGCACACGTACGCACCCCATTCCTCAGCCCCTCGTTCACACGCTCCCTGATGCTCCCAGCCTCTCTCTAGCTACCCTAGTCGTCGTCCCCGTCCCCCCCCCCCCGTGTTAACTGGGCTGCAAAAGGAAGGAGGGCAGCGGTGGTGGCTCGAGCCATGGGTGTCAGTCCCACCCTCTTCAAAGCAGCGATCGGGCCCTGCGTGGTAGAGGGGGGGACCCTGCGGTGCTACTGCTGCTGACCCACTGTGGGCAAAGAGGGAACTCGCCAGGGAGGGAGATGGAGATCAGTCAGTGAAGAGGGGAGTGGGCACCGGCTGATGAAGGTGGGAGGGAGATACGAACCCAGTTGTCTTCATTCCCCCTCCCCTTTCCCCTCGTCTCCTGGTCTCCTGCAGCACAGGCTGGAATTTGGGACATGACTGAGTGTCATAGAGTACAGTGGGAGTTTGGGAAGAAATCTGAAAAAGCTTATTCCCAGGGCACTGCGCCTGTCCAGGTTACAGGCTATGGCCTTAACCTGCGACTCTTCTCTTTTAACACCTAATCCCATGGGTATATAGAATGAGGGGCACGCAGCCACGCAAAGACAGATCTAGGCAGCTCAAACCCTGCTCCCAAAATGGATTTAGTGCGTGCAGGGCACCTTGCTGTGACCTGGTTTTGGGGCCTGGTGAACGCGATACATCCAAAGGGATTTACATCCAAATCATTCTAAACCGCCGGTGTGTACGAGACTACCCCCTGAAGCAGCTCTTGCCCTGAAACATGTGAAATATCACCCCCATGCCCCCACTGCCACGCCTGGTGCACTCACAGAGGCCGCGGGTGCCGCAAACGCCAGGCTGAGAAGCATCAGCAAGGGGATCATCTCCTCGTTGCTCTCCACGTAGGGCATAGAGAGAGCCCGGTCGTAGCACTGAAAACCCACCCTGGCCGGGGCGAAAAGGTCCGTCAGCTCCAGAAAGTAGAGGGTCACGATGGAGGAGGCCACAATTGGAAGCTGGAAATGCAGGAAGAGAGAAGCCAGGGAGGGGGGGGGGGGGATCAGGAGACGATGCGCCACGCCACCCTCAGACCCACTCGGCTGACTTGCACAGAAGCCCTAGCTTGAGGACTTGTGTGCCCACAAACAGCCGGGTACTCACCTCCACAAAGTAGAAGCAGGGCAGAAGGGTCATGCTGTCCTTCGGAGCCTTGTTCTTTGTCTTGTCCTTGGCTGAGATCATGGCGCTGGTGCCCCTGTGCTCTGCCAACTGGAGTGGAGGGAAACAGACCGTGAATGTTGTAATCCTTGCTTCTGCCATTAAAGAAAGCCTTTCACTGCTGGTTGGATGGGGTGGAGAGGTATAGGGGGGCCCCGCGTGTCAGCAGGGCGCGGAGGGGGACACCCGGGAATCACTTGGGTTAGCGGGAGCTGCTCAGGTTCTCCTGCATCTTCACCTGTTCTGATGGGGGAGCTGTGCCTTCAGCAAATTTCTGATTTATTTAGCAGTCTGGGTCTAAGTTTCAGAGATAAGCTCTCCGGGACAATAGCTTGGGGTTTTGAGCCAAGCATAATTACTTTAATAAGTGGTGTAACTTTACTTGTATGTCAGTTTTAATGCTGGGTATAAAACTGGTCTGTATGTAGCACATAAGAACATAAGAAATTGCCATCCTGGATCAGACCGAGGGGTCCATCAAGCCCAGCATCCTGTTTCCAACAGAGGCCAAACCAGGCCACAAGAACCTGGCAAGTACCCAGACATTAAAAGGTTGCTTTGAAGACATTCGTGGTTTCTAGAATTCCACCTGCCTCACATTTTGCCTTTCCCCTGTGTTTTGACTATGGGCAAAATACTTAATAAACAGGGCCCACAGAGCGTTAGAGGGATGGAGGTCTGAATTCTTGCAGCTTTACTTTATTAGACAAAGGAGCCCCTTCCTCGCACACATCTTACTTAAAAGCCCACCTGGTTCTGTTTCTCGTGTCTCTTGACTAGATTATAAGACCCTTGGAGTGAGGATTATCACTTATGCATATCTGTATAGCGCTAGGTGCATCCAGTAATGCTACAGAAATGATTAACAGCAGTGGCTCTAACCAACACAGAGTAACACAAGGTAGTGTAACACAGGTGAGGATTTGTGTTATAGCAACACAATTAATGTAATGTGCAGGAGTGTGCTAATGAAAGATGAGGAAATAAGTTAGTGTGACACACAGGCATACTCTAGTACAGCACAAAGTCTCAAGATAGTGTAACGCAAGGGACTCATAGAAGCTTGTGGAAATGTTACATAAGGATTGCCATACTGGGTCAGACCAAGGATCCATCAAGCCCAGCATCCTGTTTCCAACAGTGGCCAATCCAGTCACAAGTACCCGGCAGGATCCCAAACAGTAAATAGGTCCCATGCTACTAACACAGTGATAAGTAGTGGCTATTCCCCAAGTCTACTTGATTAGTAACAATTTATGGACTTCTCCTCCAGGAACTTGTCCAAACATTTTTTTAAATCCAACTATACTAACTGCCTTAACCACATCCTCCAGCAATGAATTCCAGAGCTTATTTGAGTGTTAAATTAATAATAATTTTCTACCATTTGTTTTAAATGTGCCACCTAATAACTTCAGGATGTGTCCCCTTATTTTTGTATTTTTTTTGAAAAAGTAAATAATTTACATATATCCATTTTTTTCCACTCATTATTTTAAAGACCTCTATCATATCCCCCCTCAGCCATCTCTTCTCCAAGTTGAACAGCCCTAACCTATTCAGCATTTCCTCATAAGGAAATCTATCAATCCTCTATCATTGTAGATGACCTTCTCTGTACCTTTTCCAGTGCAACTCTATCTTCTTTGAGATGCGGTGACCAGAATTGCACACAGTACTCCAGGTGCAGTCTCACTATGGAGTGATACAAAGGTATTCTGACATTCTCCATTTCTTTCCTAATAATTCCTTACATTTTGTTTTCTTTTTTGACTGACACTGCACACTGATCCAAGAATTTCAAAGTATGGTCCTCTATGACCCCTAAATACGTTCCCTAGGCAATAACTCCTAATATGGAACCTAACATCATATGGGGGTTACTTTTCCCTCATGTGCAGCACTTGTCCTCCAACTTTTCACAAATTGGCTTGCAATTTAACAACTCGTAATAATTTTGTGTCGGCAACTTTGATCTCCTCACTCATTGTTCCCCTTTCCAAATCATTTATAAATATATTAAAAAGCACCGGTCCTGTTTCATTTTGTCTTAATATAGTTACGGCTCTTGAATAATGGGAAGTATACCCTGTTAAGCTGATGAGATTCTGTTAAAGGGGATGGGGTGGGAAGGGATGTAGTGGATGAAAATATTTGTAGATATACTGCACAGGTTTTTTTTTGGAGTTTTATGTGTTGACTGCAATGTTCTTGCTGTATACCTTAATAAAGAAATATTGGGGAAAAAAAAAAGCACGGTCCCAGTACAGATCCCTGAGGCACTCCACTCTTTACCTCTCTCCAATAAGAAAAATGACCATTTAGTCCTACTTTGTTTCTTATCTTTTAATCAGTTTGCAATCCACAATAAGGCATTACCTCCTATCCCATGACTTTTTAATTTTCTCAAGAGTATCTCATGGGGGGCCTTGTCAAACACCTTCTAAAAATACAAATACACTATTTCCATTGGTCACTATTATCCACATGTTTATCAACCTCTTGTGTAAATCTGTGCTGGCTGGGTACCATTAAACCATGTCTTTCTATATGTTTTGTGATTTTGTTCTTTAGAATGGATTCAACAATTTTTCCTGGCACTGACATCTGACTCACCGATTTATATTTGCCGGATCACCCCTGGATCCCTTTTTAAAGATCGGTGTTACATTGGCCACCCTCCAACCTTCAGATACAATGGATGATTTTAATGACAGGTTACAAATTACTAGTAATAGACCTGAAATTTCAGTTTTTTTAAGTTCAGAACTCTGGTGTGTATACCATCCGGTCTGGGCAATTTGCTACTCTTTAGATATTAATCTGCCCCATTACATCATCCAGGTTCACGGTGATTTGCTTCAGATCTTCCGAATCATTGCCATTGAATAACATTCCTGATATGGGTATCTCACTAACATTCTCTTCAGTAAACCCCAAAGAAAAGTATTCATTTAGTCTTTCAGTGTTGGCCTTATATTCCATAAGTGCCCCTTTAATTCCGCGATCATCTAACAATCCAACCAACTCTCTCACAGGCTTCCTGTTTCGGATATATTTTTAAAAAGTTTTTATTATGAGTTTTTGTCTCTACAGCCAGTTTCTTTTCAAATTCTTTTATCCCACCTTATCAATGTTTTACATCTAACTTGCCAGTGCTTATGCTTTTTCCCATTTTTTTCAGATGGATCCTTTTTGCAATTTTTGAAAGAAGTTCTTTTGGCTAAAATAACCTCTTTCACTTCACCTTTTAATCAATTTGGCAGTCATTTGGCCTTCCTTCCATCTTTTTTAATGTGTGGAATACATCTGGACTGGGCTTCCAAGATGGCGCTTTTAAACAATTATCATGCCTGATGTAATCTTTTAACCTTTGTAGCTGCACCTATCAGTTTTTTTTTTCTATTTGTCTCCCTTTTTTAAAGTTTAAAGCTAGAGTTGTAGATTTACTTAATGTCCCTCTCTAGTCATTAAGTCAAATTTGATCATACTCGTGTAACTCGTGAGAATAAGTAACCCAGTGTGTAACCCAGGACTTTCCAAACCTGTCTTGGGAGCCCCACAGCCAGGATATCTACAATGATTATGCATGAGAAAAATGTACATACATCGGAGCCCCAGTATATGCACATTTCTTTTGTGGATGTCCTGCAAACCTGATGGAACTGGCTGTGGGGTCAGCAGAACACGTTTGGGAAGTCCTGGTCAGTAACCTGAGATAGTGTTAATGCAATTACTATTGGCTGCTGGTGAGAT